>NW_026947494.1:47262745-47862745 GCF_034190915.1 Cavia porcellus
GAATTAATTTTGATATGAATAAGTTGAACATGCAAAAATATGTCTTTTGTCTTTTCCACTGAATCACTTAACTGTTAGCATTTCATATAATCACCTTGGAGATTCATTTCTCCCCCACCCCATGCTTTCTCTCCAGAGATATTAGATTTAGATATGTATTATTGTATAGGTATTTTGGGGGCACAGTGAGAACATCACATACAGCATACCCCTTACCCCAAACTTTAGTGAGTGTTTCCTACAAATGTGATATTCCAGCACAGTTAGCGACCTTAATATATTTAACATTGAAAGGTACATTTATCTAATCTATCTTTACATTTTAATATTGAGCCACTGACCTCTTTTGTATCATTCTACCCTTTGCTGCAGAATCCAGTCTGTGTCAGATATTGCATGTAATTGCCATGTCTTTTTAGCTTCTTTCAATACAGATATCCCATAGCCTTTCTTTGACTTTTCTCATGTTGACATTTTAGAAGTACAGGGTACCAACACCCTTCCATTTGGTGGGTGGCAGTAATGGAGCTTGAACTCAGGAACTTTGCTTATAGCTACATTCCTAGCACCTTATTTATTGATTATGTGACAGAGTCTGCAGAGTCACTAAATTGCCCAGATGGGGCTCAAACTTGCAATCCCCCTACCTCAGCCTTCCAGAGTGTAAGGATTACAGGAATATGGTACCCAGGCCCAGCACCTCTAACTTATTTATAATAGAACATTCATTGCTTGGTGTTTCGCTGATAGCCCCTCATGACTGCTTTCAGGTTATGCATTCTCTGTGGGAATGTTTCAGAATTGGGACTTTGTTTTGTGTGTCACATCCCAAGAACAGACACATATTATTTAGATATTTATGTATGGAGAATTGAAAGCTGCTATCTTTTTTAAAATGTGCATTGGACTTTTGGTCCTCGTCCATGATTCTACTCCATTTAGTTTCAGCTGCCTCTTGCCTAGGACGAGAGAACACCAGAGCTATTACTGCTTTCATGGATCCAGCTTTGAACCCTGCTAGGGCATGAACTACATGTTACCTTTACAACAAGATACAAAAGATAAATAGCCAGATGAAAGGACTTTATATTAAACCCCATTTCCCTTATTTAATAATAATAACAATATACACCATATGCCAGAATATGGCAAGCAACAATGGATAGGAGATACAGTACCTCTTCTCTTTGGAATGTATATGTTCATAAAAGGTGCAAAAATTAGGCAAAAACAGTGCTGTGTATCACCACAGTGGTTAGTGCAAGGTTCTAAGAGAGATTATACAAAGGAATTCAGACTCATACATAGTGGCTATTCTGCAGGCTATTCTGTACATTTTGGTGCAGCATGTATAAATTTTCAAAGAAAGTAGGCACATATACCCAGATTTTCTAACTCACCACTCTATTCCCAGTGTCTAGTGCATAGTTGACAATAAGTATCTTAGCAAAGAATAAATTGGTACATGCCCAAGAGACATTTTGTCCTCAGGGGAAAAAAGATAACTTTTATAAAATTCTTTATAAAATTTAGTGTATAAGGTAGACTTTTTGTGCTATTAACCTTATCTATATACTGTAGTTTTAGCTGCATGTTCCAGAGAAGGATAGAGTATCTTAGGAGCTGCTAGTGTTAACATATTTTTGTTAATGCATTAAAATAGATGAATTAAGAAGCACATTATTTATACTTAGAACTGCCTTCTCTCACCCATTGAAGTCTTTCCAATTAACTGAAAGCCAGGTTGACTTGGCTTTGGTTCACTCTTACGGCCAAAATTTAATATCATGGATATTGATTAATTAGTGATGAGTCATTTAGCTTATAAGAACATAAACTACATGATGGCAAATTTAGAGGATGAAAATTAGGTCACAAGGTATCAAAGCATTCAAGGACTGTTCTTAAAAAATGTCACTGCCAGCCTGGAACTAATAGAAGCAGCAGGAAAAAGTGAAAGATAGTGTTTTTTTCCTTTCTCGTCCCTCCTTTAACTAACTAGAGAAGAAACCTTATCCAATCCTACCTTCTGGCTCCCTTCACCTTTATGTGGTACTCTTTGGCTTGGGGATCATTGCCCTTCACTAGATTGCCCCAGGAAATGGCAATTTAACTAGCAGAATGAATGTGAGTTAGATTTTTATTTCAGCAGGGTTAAGGTATTAGTATGGCTTAGATTTAGAATGAATCCATCAGATTCTCCTTGGCTCAGAGGCAGGCTTCTGGAAAGTGACTGGGGCACTGCGGCATTGTTCTCACTCAGGGATTAATCCACAGACAGGTTCAGAGCTAAATGTGTTGTCAGCTGGTGGGGCCTGGTTAGAGGTGGGTTAGTGGGGCTTGGCCTGGAAGGGTCTATTTTCCTCCTCAGTTTCTCCCTTTGTTCTCTGCTTTCTGGCCCCCATGAAGGAAGAATCTTTCCTCTGTCAAACACTTTGACCATGTTATTCCTGCCTTAGAGCCAACAGACTATGAAACAAAAACATGATCCAAAATAAACTTTTCCTTTAACTTGTTGGTGTTAGGTATAGAACAGTGACTATGGCAGGTATCTATTTGCATGAGAAATTTAACCTGATACTTCTTGTCTGCCATGACCGTATGGAAATTTATGAATGTTTTGGAATATAAGCTCCCCAGGGTAACATGAGTGTATGAGTTTTGAAATCAGATGCCCATGCTTAGTTCCTAGTCCTGCTGCTTTGCGCTCTAAGTGTATGTGATTCTTCTATGATAAAATGAGGGATTTAAAAGTGCCTACTCCACAAGATCATTGTGATGATTAAATGAGATCATCTATGTAAAGCACTTAGCATGATAACTGAATGACTTTCTAAACCTCTCTGAAGCATTATAATTCTCAAATTTGGAATTGCCAGGGGCTCAGACTTGACTAAATATTATCCCTGACAGGACGAACCATCTCAGTGAGCTTTTTTTATTAACCAAGAAATTAATTTTATTAACCAAGAAGACTGCACTCCCTTCTCATGCAGTGTTCAGGATCCAGACATTCTGTTAACACACTTTGGACCATTTTGGACATTCAGTTAATATACACTGATTAAAAAATAAGAAATACAGATTTCTGAGAAGGTGTTTTTGAGAGATCACTATGGTCAAATATTTGTACTGAATTCTGTGATGCACTTTAGTAATATTCAACTTCTGCCTTCAAACAATTTAAGTCTGGCCTATGGAAACATGTGTAGCAACATCAGCAGAGCAAGTCAAATAATGATCTTCAGACAGAAGAGAGGCAGTCAGACTCCCAGTTAGATAGATGTGTTACTTAAACATTTTAATTTTCCAAAGGAAGAAAGGAGTCATTTTATTACGGTGGTTGTGAGACAGCAAGTGTTTTGCTTCTCAAAGTTGTGTCTGACCAAGGAACTAGATAGAGGGAGGATACTCGGCACCACTACTTGACTGTTTCATTCCTTAGAACATTTACTGGTTGAGTTTGTTTTTACATTAGGCATTTCATATTCTTTAATCAGAAAAACTGATGAAATAGTTTATTTCAGAAAATGTTTTGAAGATAATTTCCTGAAAAAACAATTTTTCTCATATTGATGACTTTTTAAACTGATAGTTTTATAACTTATGTCATTGAAATTATTAAATTAATTAAGCATTTGCAATATCATCAGTACACTTTTTACTTAATTTTCAGGTAATAAATACCTTAAATGTGTAAGTTACTTGCTCTGAAAAACATGGGTCAATTTCCAGGATCTTGTTTGATGTTGTTTCCAAGGTAACCAATCACATCTCTAGAAAGCTTAGCTAAGCTTGTGACTCTTTCTTGTTTTTGAATTCTCACCTATTTCCATTTCCTTGTGGAAACCTTGAACTTTCACATGCGTGCATCTACACACACACACACACACACACACACACACACACACACATATTCTCCCCCTCCCATAATTCTTTGCTTTCAATCAAGGATAAACGATACAACAAAACTAAATACATGTCTACTGTTCTTTATACTGTTTAATACAGCTATTTCATTATCTTTTCTGTCTTTATGTCCAATATTGATGATAGCCTAATGCCATGTTATTATTTATACAAGGAAGTATATTAATTTTATATGAATTGCCAGAAAACTGATTTTCAATTTACAACCTTTATTCTTGTTCATTTTGTTTTTCTCCAGAATAGATGCTGAAACTCAAGAAACATTAATAATGTTTAGTAAATTAATATTAACACGTTTGCCTAATTTCCTAGAGCATCCCCATTCAACAGCAATATAACATATGTAGTATTTGATTTCTTTATTGCTACCTATAAAAAAAAGAAATAGGTAAAAATGTTTTTCATTTAACTCATACATCTAAAATATTGCAATGTGTAATTAATATAAAAATTAATTGGATGATTTATATCGCTTTTGGACTGCATGTTGAAAAGCTTGTGTGCACTTCATCTGCACAGCTGTCAGCTGGACCAGCCACAGATCACATTACCAAGAGCCCATCTAACTGCTGGTAGCCATGTTGAAAAATGAAGATACAGAAAATGGTTCTCACCACTTTAAAACTGTTAATATTTTATTAGTGGGATGTTTTAAATATAAGATATAATTTTGCAAGAATTTCTTTCCTTCCTGAAATTTAGTTTATCAACAGCTTGTTAAGTTGATTTCCTTAGTAGAATTATTTTTCACATTTCATAGGAATTTATTCATCCCTTAGCTGAATTGTTCCTGCCAATAACCAGCTATCCAAGGAAACTGTTAATTTAAATGCTTACTTATAATAGTAAAATATAATCTTCATGAAGACATAAAATGAATGTATAGTAAAAATTATTTGTGGAAAATTGTGACTTTCATATAGCTATAAAGTGAATATGGTAAAAAATGGATTTATATAATATGAGAGAACCAGGAAGCATTGACTATAACAAAAATCAAAAGAATATAATTTATATGGAGTAAGAGCAATAGAGAGATGAATTATATATGATGACAAAATTGCTTTTTCTTCCTCAGTATTCAATAAAATTTTAAGATAAGATAGAACTTACATATCAATTACTTGTTTCTGATTCAAAGTGTCACAAATTAGCTCAAAAACATTAAGTCGTGCTAGAATTCCTTAACCTAAGATTACTATAAGTGGTGCATGAATTTCCATTAAAACACAAAGTTTTTGTACATGGTCTGATAATCAATTTACAGCCATCTCAGCATCAGGTCCTAGCTTTGTCTTGAAATTATAATCTTGGGTAAATCAGAAAGTTTATGCTTCATTGATAAACCAAGGTATGAGATTTTGTATTCTCCAAGCCTTTTTCCAATAATATGACCCTTTAAAGGAATATCTCCAAAAGAACATTTTCATTTAACCACTCTCCCCTAGGTACAAAACGAAAACGAAATTTTTAAAAAAAACAGGAAGCAAAGCAGTCTCCTCCAGAAATCAGACTCCTATCACTAGACGAATAAATCCAGCTCTTTCCAAGTCATCTCTCTCCATCCTCTGGTGATGCCTTGAAACACATATCATAGGAGTTTACAGATTGTCATAAAAGAACAGGATGACCATCCTCTTCATACCTTCTAGTGCTTATGCTTTGTGTCTATTCCCAATAAAGAGGTCACACCTTCTTGGCTTACAAAACAGGAATGCAATAATAAAATTTTCCAAACTTAGAAAAGAAGTGCATATGATTTAGAATGAGAAGCCATTTGTGCCAAGCATGGTGGTACATGCCTGTAATCCCACCACTTGGAAGGCTGAGGTAATAGGATCATTGCAAGTTTGAGACCAGCCTAGACTACAAAGTGACCTCGAGATCAGCCTGAACTGCTTAACAAGACCCTGTCTCAAAAAGACAAAAAAAAAAAAAAATTGTTCTCATTGTAGCAAGCAGAAAAAGTAATAATAGAGCTATGGATATCCTAATCAGCAATGACTGGTAGCATCCTGCAAGAGTGTGCTGAGAAATTCCTTTTAGGATGGGCTGCTACAGGGAAAGGACCATGGGCTGCAAGTCAGGAGCCTCCAGATATGCACCCAGCTCTGCTGTTAATTCTTTCTTGGGAAACCTCTTAGCTTGCTCTAAATAAAGTCATGTCTTGTGATTAGAGAAGTTATATTTGTATTTCCTGTAAAGTAAGAAGAAAACTATTCAGGCATCAGTGAGCCTGTTTTTTTGGCATCCGTCAAGTTTTGGAATATCTTTATAAACCACAACTCAGATCAGTGCTGAAACAATGCAGAAATACAGCGTCAAATTTCAGTAAAAGGGCTAGTTTCTTCCAGTTGTTCCTTCAGGTGAAGATTAGGAGACTCACCTTCCTATCTACAGACAGGAATACAAAGATCTACAAAGGACTGCCTCTGAGGATGTTGCTGAATCTAACCTCCATCTCCTGTGCCCATGGCCACAGCCTTTAGAGTCTAACACATGCACTGTGCTCAGATGGGACGTGACATTTGGAGAGTAGCTCGTCTGTAAACCTCCCAGCTGCGGTGTAGCAGATGACTCTACTGGAAGCCCTGGAAGACGTGATTTCTTCAGAGTCAATGAGACACAATGAGATGCAATGAGACACATCACTGTAAGCTCTTGAGCCATTTCTATTAAACAAACCATTAAAATGGTATTCAGAAAGCCCGTTGGCAGTTAGTGTTAAAGATTCACTGGAACTAGGAAGATCTCCAGAGTGAACAGGTCATAATTTATAGGCTTCACATGAATGTACAATTTATTTTGTCAGTCTCAGTAGTAATCACTCTTTTCTCTTAGCCTGTTGTTATGGCTTCTAAAATAATCTGCTCAGAATGCCTTGGCTCATTGTTGCTGCTTTTTTCCTATACCTTAGGAAAGAAGCTTATATTGGATTATCAATGTGGAGCCTTCAAACTGCATTGTCTATTAACTTATTTTTGTCTTTCTCCTAACAGATGAAAACATTGAGAATAGTGGTCATTAGATTTCCTTTTTGGCCACACATACCATAGCTGATATTTTCAAGTACTTACTTTCAAATGAAAGAGGACACTTCTTACAAAAATGTGAAATAATCATCTGACCGAACACTGAGAGTCATGCACTGTTTGAGAAAAGTAACGTTAGGCCCAAATGACTGGTGCATCTTAAGAGCTGTAAACTAATCAGATTAAGCTATGATTACCCAAAGATTCTCCATTTCTTCCCCTTTCAGCTTACATTTTTCTTCTACTTGCTTAATACATGAGGAAAAAATCCCCATGTAGGGGTCCTTACTGTAATGCTTTTTCTTTCCTCTTTTTAATTTTGTAGCCTAGTCCAAAAAATAAATTACTTTCCTATTTTATAAAATATAGCGAATGCATCATGAAGAAAGTGCAATTACACTGAATCTTACCACCACTGATATTTGTTGAACAGTGTTCCATGCTGCTTTGTTCATGTAGACATGTATTTGATATGAATGGAAGCACATTAAGTATATTGCTTTAAACGTATTGTTACACATAATATATCATAGAGATATTTCCATGTCAGTACAATCATGCATCATCTCTTAATGGCCATATAAAGTTCCATGTGTGGACACATCATTTATCATTTATCTAATCATGTGCTTAAATATGAGATGAAGAGATAACACTGTAATAAAGTCCGGAAATTAGACTGCAAGTCACAGGAAAAGTCCAGAGATATAGAAAGATGCCTTGTAGTAGTAGGTGAACATTTGAGAAGCAATGTTAAGTTCCTTGAGTTCAGAAAATGGCCAAGCGAGGAGGTGAAGTGCTCAAAAGTGCTGGAGAAGAAGGAAGATATTGCCAAGTCTGACAATGAAGTTTGGGTGTGATCTAGAGGTCCCTGTTTGGGTTCAGAGTTGAACAGTCAAGAACTCAGCTGAAGTGAAAGCCTTCAAACTAGCTAAAGGTGTGGTGCAGGGGAAAAAAATGACTTGTTGGTTCAGGTAGAGGTTAATACGGGCAAGGATAGTCAGTCTGGTGTGTGAAGGCCACAGCAGCCAGAAGACATTAGACAATAGTTGACTCTAAAAGTCCAGGGGAGGAGCCACTTCCAGTCAACTACCATGGGACTGACACAGCAAATGGGAAGTAGACTGAGAGAGTCAGGATAACATCTTTGTGTAAAGCACAAATTTTGGCCCACATGTCCGTAGAGCCAGGAAAGGGACCGGAGGCAAAGGCTCTTAGAAATTATCTGCTTCGTGCATTGAAAATCATCACCTCTGCCATGCAAATCATCACCTTGTGAACAGACAAGTGCCAGTTCCTGTACCCTGAGCCTGTCTTAAGATAAATTCTGCTGGTGTGGCTAATCTAAGTGAAAACCGAGTTACCTGTTGAGTCTTTGCAGTTCTAAACAGGCCAACACTTTGTAAGAAGGACAGGTAGTGTTTTTAATGAGATAAATGATGCTGGCAGTCAGGTTTCAGAAGTAGGCCAATAATTCACTTGAGAATTCTTACCTTTGAAATGTGGGATAGGACAGTGCCTAGTACTATAGTTTTATTCCATTATATTTCTGGCAGGCAACCAGCACCTGCATCCTTAACTTTATTCTAAACACTCATTTCATTCATTCATCTTCCAATAAATATTCTTTGAATATCTGCTATGTGTCAGATACTCAGTTGTATGCTGCAAAGGAAAAAAAGCAGTCCTTGTTTATTCCAAACAAGAAAATAACTGTCATTTAGCCATAATAGCCATAGAAAATGATTATAGAGACATTTAGGTTAGAATTAAACATTTTCCTTTTCATTTTTGTAAATAAATATTAGTATTTTACAAACAACCAAGAGACCTTGGGGTTAGAGGAGATAAACATTCTGCTATTATTTCAACTGGTACTTTTTACATATAATATTCTGTGGGTTCAAAACTCTAAACTAGAAAAATGTGATATTATTACCCATCCAGTAGGTATTAATGACTTATTGAAGTATTGTAGATAACAAGAGTCACTGAAATGTATAGTAATAGTATAGTAATAGAAACATTGACTCAAAAGAGACAGACAATATAGTGATAATGTGATTAAGTAACTAGGAGGCTACTGTAGCTTAGGTGATCATGGGTGACATCTGTGAGAGACTGACATTTAAACTGAACTGTCAATGACACCAAAGGACCACCTTCAGGGACAGAGCGTCTTAACTCTCAGTTTGTGCAAAAGCCTCACGGCCAGACCACATGCAGTGAACCTGTAGCACAAGAAGCAGGGCCAGGAGGAGGTTAAGGAGACAGAGTGGGAGGCAACGACCCGCCTCGAGTGTGCTGACTTTGAAACAGGTGTGCAGCGTAAGGAGCCACTTCCAATCAACTAGATGCTCAAAGCAAAAGGAGAAGTGACTTGATCTCAGTGCCAGTCTCCCCATAATTATTACAATACCACTAGCTAGGAACAATTTAAATTATACTTTGTCCAAGTTTAACTCATAAATTGGTTTGCTAAAATTCTATACTATATGGTTAGGTAAACATGTTACCTGTTTAACAAGTTTCCAAGTACCCACTGTCCACCAAGCACAAAAATGCCTGGTTAAAGAAATGGAGGACAGGTAAAGATATAAATAAAAAAATAAGTAAATAATAAAGTGTCAGGTGTTGCTATGCTAGAAAGAAATGGAGGCTGAGCAAAGGATATGGTCCAGGAAACTTATAGAGCAGATGCTTGGAGGAGTGACACTGAGGCAGAGGTGACAATGAGAAGTTGTTGATCATGTGGAGACTATGAGTGATAGGAGGAGCACCCTATGGCGAGGGGAGAGGCATGTAAGAACTGGAGGAGCTTGCTGATCCCAAGGAACTGCAAGCATACCAGAGTCCCTGCATAGAGAGCAAGGGCTAGAGTGTCTGAGGAGCACAGGCTGGATCACTGGGTGTGGCGAGGAGACCTTTGGTCATGATATTGTGTGTGATGGGAAGCTAATATTTTAGTTTGTTTTCTGTTGCTATAACTGAATACTCAAGACTGAATAGTTTGTTATTTTTAAAACAATTTAAATTTTATTTTATAGAGGATAAAACAAAATAAAGCCAATCAAAACAAACTAGTGCAAGACATGCAGGACTCCAAAACATCACAAAATCAACGATAGTTCCATAATGCCCCTTGATGTCTTTAAAACAGATGCAGACAACTTTGGACACAGTAAAAATCAAACTGGACAGAATAGACTAGAAACAATAAAACAAAACAATGAATGCAATGAAGGATTTTAAAACAAGTCAATAACAAATCCAAAACTGCCACCACAATATACCTTCCTATCTTTGAAATAGCTGCTCCTGCCATTGGATGAAACACAATCAAACAAAACAAAAGGGAATAAAACCCAAACCAACAAAACAGTGGAATCTTCAAAACAAGGACTACAGGGATTCAACAATGACCACAGCCCTCAGAAGGAGATCTCCCCTAGATGACACATTGAGTACTTCTACCCTCTGAACCCATATTCAGACCACTGGCCCTAGGCCTGCTGTGCTAGTACAACACCAAAGCACTATAGACATCCAACCACACCTCACCTCAATAGCTACCATTATAGCCTGTGCTTCACCAGTCGCTTACATGGTGGTGTGGGGGAAATGATTAGTATTTCTTATTTGCCAGCACATGGGCCAACAGGGTCTGGCTGTTCTCAGTCTTATGGGGGTCCATGCATGGCACTGGTTCCCAGACTGGGCTAACTTGCTGGTATGGCCTTGTTCCCTTTCCCCCTAGTCTGCAAATGGTGATGACTCATGGGGGAGGCTTTGGTCTGGCTGTTCCCAATATGGCCCCAGCCCGCACATGGTCCTGGTTCCCAGACTCAAATAATTTATTATTAAATTTGTTCAATTTTTGAATAAAAATTTATTGGCTTACAGTTTTAGAGGCTGAGAAGTTGAAGATCAAAGAACCAGCATCTGTGGAGGGGCTTCTTAGTGAACTATCATATGATGAAAGATAGAAAGCCAGAGAGGAACCCACCCTGTAAGCCCTTCTAATAGTAGGCTGGTGTGTTCATTAACACGGAGCCACCCATTAATCTCTAACCCAACACTGTCATATTGGGCATTAATTTTCCAACACATGAATTCTGGAGGAAACGTTCAAACCATTGTATCCCCGGACTGTCGTAACACTTGCACTTTGATAAGATCACTCCCACTCCTGTGTGGAGGTCATACCAAGGGAATTCAAGAAAGGAAAGCAGGGCCTTTAACACTGCTTGGGCAAGATGTGATGATAAGTGGGTCAAGGCAGCAGCATCAGAGAAGAGTTTGTGGTCAGATGCAGGGTACATGTGGAAAGTAAATCCACAGGGCCTGATGTGACAGGACACAGGATGGCTCTGAGTTCCTGGGGAGATAATGGCAGCAGTAGTGGGTGGGAAAGACTAGGAGAGAAGCACCCTGAATTGGCAATGGGAGTCAGGGATACTGTAGAAGTCAGCAGTACACGGTGTCTACCTTGGACAGTTCACATTTGCAATTTTAATTGAGTGTTCAGCAGAGAAGCTGAGCTGGTAGTTAAATATTTGTGTGTGTAACTTAGAGGAGAAGTCATTATGGAGGAATAAATCTAGAGAACTTGGCATGAAAGTGTGAGTAAACTGGTGTTTCCCATTTAGCATAGACAGGTTAAGCATGTGCCCATCTTCCATCATGATCATTTCTCCTGAGAAGTGTGCATGATATTAGAAAAACTACAGCTGCATGAAGAAAACAACATCCAGTCCTGACAACTATATATTTAACAGAAAAATTAAAAGTACCATTGTCAGAATTTGATTTGATTTGAGGAAGCTTCTGAAATTCTGACTTAAACTCCTATCAGTACGTTATTTATTTCTGCTTTTATGAACTTGCTATTCAATTGCATCCTCATATACAATGTCCACTAGGAAGTAAAGTAATATATGTATGTTCCTGTAAGAGAAATTTAATCACCTGCAAGATTCTTCAAGATATGAATTTACATTTAATATTTTCCATCAGGGAATACTAGTAAGTATAAGATGTTTTGATTATTTCTAGTAAAATATGAATGTTCAAAGAGTTTTAATGAAAAATTGCACCTAAGTTACATGTAAAAAATGTGCCTGTGCTTTAAAATCACATTCCATGACAAGCTAGACACATCTAGTTTAGGAAATTATTGTATATAATGATGTTGCAATGCATTGCATTGTGATAATTGTAATTATCTTTACTGGGTTCTTCTATGTAATTTAATTATTCACTTCAACACAGAATAATGTTATTAAAAAATGAGGATTATAATTATTAATATGTTCTACCCTAGGGTGAGACTCAGATGTTTAATTAATGAACCAACCTCTCTCCTGTTTTAGGGGTTACTCAGTGGTATGATGGGTGTAATATAGCAAGGCTGTTAGGTTTTCTGTCTTGCAAATGCATTATCCATTTTTTTCAACTAGAGTGAAAAAAAACAGTTACGGTCTTTAATCCAGGAATGATATTGGCAAAGAAACTGAATGATCATAGAACAGCTTGAAATCTTGTTCATTCTGGACAGCTGACAAAATGCAGAGGAAAAATATGGCTCTTCAGAGATTGAGCTAGGCTGAATCCAGCTCAGATTTTCCTCGAAATGGCCCATTTCTTGCCTTTGGTGTCTCTTGTTTTTGAGCATATTTTAAAGTTTTCTGAAACTGTTATAAGAGAATATCCTTAATAAGTGACATTTAATTATAGTTGTTTAAAGACGTTGGGACTTTCTCAATTCTTTAAAAGGAAGGAGTGAAATTTGAAGCTATCACAAATTTTACAGCATTCTACAGTCCAGCCCAAATATGCACCATAATAAATGTTAACGCCCAAAGTTAATTATAACAGTTCTTTCTACTCCAAATGAATCATTTTATAACTTTTGATGATTCATATGAAATTCATGGAAGCAGTTAAAGCAAAACTCAATAGTTTAGGAATGTACTGGAATGCAAAGCACAAACATATACACTCACATACATAGAAACAAACTTCACAGGATAATTAATAAATCCACACTTTTGAATTAAGGAACAGCTGAAAATTATTTAAAGAGTATTTTGAGACAAAACTCTTAAAACATTTTTTATTTTAAAGAGATTAAAAACAAAACAATAAAAACAAAATAAAAAATAGGGTTTAAAAACAAGATGATAGGAAATTAACAGTGGTCACTATATTGTATATTTTATCTTCAAAATTAATATTTTTTGTTTGATTGTTTTTTGAGAGTGTCTCATAAGATTCATGTTGACCTTGATCTCATTGTGTAGCGTAGGCTGACTTCAAACTCATATTGATCCTCCTGCCTTAGCCTTCTGAGTGCTGAGATTACAGGCTGATACTACCACACGCTTTTAAATGTTTTAAAACTCTTCGTTTAAAGAATTAATCCATCAGAGTCCTTGGCTCATTTTACCTTCAAGTGTGAAAGAAAGAGTAGAAAGTTAAGAAAAATTTCCTATTTTGTGTAGTTTAAAATTTTTAAGTACTTATATTCTTAAATATTAACTAGCAATGAAGTAATTTTCAAAGAAAGTAAACATTCAAAGTTTCAGAAGTTAAAGTTGAAATTTTCAAGACATAACAGTAATTTCTGGAGTGTTGATGTTATCAACATTTTTGTAAATAACACTTTTCCAAAGACAGATCTTAAAAGGAATGGAACGTAGAAAAAAAATTATAGTTGCACAAGACACCATGTGGGATAGTAGATTGGGAGTGGTATATTTTGAATGTATAAAGTTCAAAATTCTTCTCTATGAAATAAATTAGTTTTAAATATCTGTGTTTTCAGGAAAGATAAGGTAAAGTCAACCTCATAAGGCTGAGCAGTGTAACTCTTTTGTTAGCACCAAGAGAAAGCAGAAGGCTTGGAAAACTCAAACCCTTAATACAGCAATAGAGAAAAGCAGTAATGAAACCCTGTTAGATCGAGCAGGGGAGGTGTGATGGGTGGATGGATTGGTAACTCCAATAAGTAGTGCCTCCTGGTATTCACTGTGGTTCTCCATACTGGCTCTGGGATTGGTGATACGGCTAATAATGTGACTTTAGCTAATGAAGCATAAGCTAGCAGGATGCAAGCAGAGCCTGATAAGGACAACCTTGAATGGCAAGATCAGGAGAAGTGGCTCTGTGGATCTATGGCTTCTACATCGACAGATTCAACCAATCTGATTTGGGAAATGTGTTGCTGCTGATGTGTGCTAGATAGGCCTACTGTGATTGCTTCTGTACTATGTAGACTTCTTTCTCTTACTCACACTTCCTAGATAATACAGTATAACAACCATCCATGTTGCATTTACATTATATTATGTATTAGAAGTAATCTAGAGATGGTTTGTATACATAAGTTGATTAATCTTGATCCAAAAATCCACCTAAAGAGATTATCCCAAGCGAGCAGTGTACTCATATTATACCACTTGAAGAAGAGAGTTCAGAGTACTCAGAGGGCTGAGCCAGCAGTGGGTAAGCTAACTTGGCACAGTTTACTGACATTTTGTAAACCAGTCACTTGAAGAAGTTGAGATAGGTGAGTCTAAGACCAGAAGACTAATCAACTACAGATATGGTTTAAAGTGAAGTATATATGAGTCCTAATTAGTATCCAAAATTACTGTGTTTACTATTGTGAGAATGTTACCTCCGTTAATAGAAGCATGACCTTGAGAATTCACTAAGGGGCTGTAAATGATTAGGGTTATACGTGAGTCATCGTCTTTCAAAACATAACCACTAACTACAGAAACAAAACAGTACAGATCCATCACAAAACTGGCCAGAACGTCTATTGGATAATGAAGGATCACCTTTTAACAAGTAATTGGGTAGAAATTAGGTAGGTTCCTTTTGCATAACTCATGGGAAGCAAGGAGAGAGGAACCCAAAACCTATACATCAACATTTCTGATGTTCAGAGTTTGTGAGGTGATTAACACTGAGTTAACTGAGACCAGTAATGACTCAAGAGCTCTGGGGGAAGGAGGGACAGCTGTCAATCAGTGACTACCTCCCCCGCCCCCATCAAATGAGCCAAATCAAGGAAGAGATGCAATGGACCTTTAAGTTTAGGGGCCAGTCAGTTGATCCCCTGCTCCCTGCTCTTCTAAAACATTTTCCCCTAGCATCTGCAGGACCAATTTATTCCAACCATCTGCTTGCCTGTTTTCTGCTCCCAGGCTGCAAATGCTGCTGGGAAAAATCAGACACCTGTGCCAAATGGCAGCACAACAATCTCAGCTGGGCCTGCGATACTGCTCAGCAGTCTTTTCACGTGTCCTAACTACCTTTCATTGGAGAAGTATCCAGAGCAGCTGTTCCAAATCCCTTCCACTCTCCTGATGCTTTCTGTAGCTCCTTTCTCCCCTCATTCCCAGCTACTGACCTTGCTGGCACTTTAGAGAAAAAGATAAAGACATCACTTTTAAGCCATTGGGAGGATTGTAATCAGTCAATCAATTCACTAACCAGTCTTTTACTGAGTTATAATTACTAAGTGACAGTACTAGGATCTATCCTTGCTTCCATCACACCTACCAAGCATGAGAATTTTCTTACTGCTTGGAAAAGGCCATCTCCTTTGCACAAACTCTCCATTTGATCTGCTTTCTTCTCTGCCAGATCAAGCTCTACTCTTAATGAACTCAATCTTCTGTATCTCTTTTTCCATCTTCTATACTTTAATCCACATATGGACTCATGTCACCAGGAAGCCAGCTCCTAATGAAGCAAGAAGCCAGCCTCTCACTTCCTTGGTCCCTGTGGTTTGTATTTCTTGATGAACAAATTCTGTCAAGTCCCTTAGGTGGAATTTATTGTAAAGTAGATGTGAGAGAATTATGCCTTCTTGTGAGGAGGCAGACAGTGCCATAAAGGCATCTGCACCAAGGGAGATTTGGATATATTTATGTGCACCCAAGAGTTACTCTTGGGGTGGAAGGACTGGGATAATTATGATGCTTATCAGCATTTTATTTAGAAGTTTCTTTAGAATAACAAAATGTTCTCCTGTCCATTTTAAATGGTGTTTCTCAAGGCTTTAGTCATGAAGAAACTTATGAAAGATAAATTCTTCATTTAAGCCAGGTCCCATCTGTAGGCGTGGCAGCCAGGAATGCTGTGTGGCTGGTTTGGGATTAGACAGCAGGATATCAAGGACTATGCACAACGTGGAACATTAAAATGTCATTGTTCTCCTTGGGGTCACCTTAGGTCTGAGACCTAACAAATGGTTATGTATATGTTATACATTGATCTGTTATGTTTTTTTCCCAACTGGCAACATAAGCCATTTGTCCCTCTGGCCTGCTAATATCCCGCTGCCTACAGAGCCTCTCTGCCTCATCCACCCAGTAGATACTAAACACTACACTCATCACTACTGGGTAAACTACATAAAACTTCTGCCCTTCAGTGGAGGAGAGGAAGCAAGTCTAAAATGGGTGTGTACACATGCCTTAGGAGAAAAATAAACAAGCATTTTTGGGAGAGAGCAGAGTATTCTAAGGAGTGGGATTGCTGCTTCTGTAGAACAACCAAGGATAGGTGACATTTAATTCAAGATTTGAAGGAAGTAAAGGAGTAAGCCAGATGGAAAAACTGGTCAGAGCAAAGCGACAGCCAGTGTGAAGGTCCTTTGGCAGTGCAGAGAGGCATTAGTATCAATTAAAGAGCAATGAGGAACCCACTTAAGACTGGAGCTGAGTGAGGAATAGGGCTGCAGTGGGATTATGAGGCCAGAGGACAAGGGCAAGAACTTCGCTTTTGACCTGGGAAACTGGGATGCTCACGGGAAGGTTTTCTGTAGAGGTATGACCTGATCTGGCCTGTTTAAGAGCACCCCTCTGGCTGCTGCTCTGTGAAGCAGAGGCAAAGGAAGAAGAGAAAGCCTGTGCAGGAGGAGACTGCAGTCGTCCAGAAGGAGATGCACTGTTGTGTCCCTGTTTACTAGCACGTCTGTGGGAGGAGAGCGTCCACTCACTACTGCCCTGCTCTCCACACTCATTTAGTCCCATTTGGTTTATTTCATATCTGTTCTTCCAAAAATGCCCCTGGCTGAGGTCACAGATAACTAAAGCACCAAATGTCATACAAAAGTGCTTCTGTTAAGTGTCTGGGGCTCCTGCCTGACTCCTCTGGACTGCATTGAGCCCAACTGTGTCCTGACCTCTTCGCAGTCACACTGCTTGGAAAGACCCTACCTGGCAGGAGCCATGAAGCCATGGCAGCTATGGCTGATTTCCTGTGAGTATTGTTTGAAAACTCAAATCCAAAAAGGCTGGTGGCCATAGGAGTAAGCAAAAGCAGGTGGCAACAGCGTTCTGTGAGGTGCAGACCCTTTTCATGTCCACATGATGAGTGTCAAAAGATGGGTCAGAGCAGCCAGGTCTTCTCATTATTTGAGAGAACTCTGAATCTGGTGAAGGGTCTCCATCTTAAAATGGTGAAAACTAGCTTATTCTTAAAACTACCTATGAGCCAGACAAAACACACCTGTGAGACCTTCATAAGTAGCAAGTCACCAGTTTGCAAGTCTTAAGAGAAACTGCTAAAGATTGCAATGCAGATCTTAGGTTTTGACCTGATCCTGGCTGAGCAGCTGTAAGGGCTGAGTAAATGCTGATGAAGCCAAGCTCCTTATTTCCCCTCTCTCCACTCAAATTCCTGAACGCAGTGCCACTGGAGGTATTCTTTTTCTTTTTTGCTACTGGTTTTGCCATTTGCCTACTCAAATCATGTTTTGTCTTTGGGATTTTGACATCCCTTTGTCTGCTCAGCAATTTGGCATATTGAGGCTCATACTGACTTTTCTGCCTGCTGTTCACCAGCTGTGACTCTGCTCCACCTTCCACCTCCTCCTGACCAGCTCCCTCTCCCAATAGATAGATCCTTTCCTGGCTCTGGCTGCAGTGCCTCACTCCCAAGGCCACAAGTTAGGTCATTTCCAATATTCTGGAGCAGACAGATCTAGACCCAAATCAGTATGCTCTGGTTCATGTGATATTTAAGCTTAAGGATGTTGTAAACCTCTCTGTGCCTCCCTAATTTTTATCTTGGGAAGTTTCTACTGTATTGAATTTTTAAAGACTGTGTCTTATAAGTTTATACAAAAAAACCCTACTATATTAGCTATATGACAAAATGTAACTAACCTAAATTTAAAAAACCTTTTTTTCTCTTTTCTCCTCTATCACACTCCATCACTCTTCCCCAACCTCTTTTCGTGATTTTTTTTTATCTTCCTCCTACACCTTCAACACTGTTGCTGCCACAGAGCTCTGCCTTTGTGTTTTCATCTCAGGTCATATGCATCTGGGTTGGATCCTTTTGCTTTAACTTCAAAGAATATCTGTATTCCAGATTTCTAGGTAAAACAAGACTTACGTTTTATACTCTAAATTCATTTTTGTATTGATCTTCTGAGTACTTGGGTACTTCTGCACTTTCCTCAAATTCAACATTGGCAAAACTAAACCCATTATTTTTCAAAATTTTCTGTTATTCACACTACTCCCCTTGGTTCCCTTCGATATTGCTCACAGTAGTAATATTCACTGCTGAAACAGAAAGACGACATTTTTTTTTTACACAGAGTCTCGACATACAGTTCAAGCAGGCCTCGGGCTCACTCTGTAGACCAGGCTGATCTCAAATTTAACAACAATCCACCTGCCTCAGCCTCCTAAGTGCTGGGATTATGGGAGTGAACCAGCACACCCAGCTTTTTTTTTTTTTTTTTTTTTTTTGTACTGAGGATCAAACTCATAACCTCACATTTGCCAGGCAGGCGCTTATGCCACTGAGCTAAATCCCTGGCCCTGGCTTCTAAGACCAGAAAATCTTAACAGTGTACCACAGTAGAACCTGGTGGCTTGCTTCCACCTGTCAGCTTCACCATCCATGTCGGTCCCATGAAGACATTGTGGTAGGGGAATTCTACTCCAAGCACATTCTAGAGCGAAACTCCTCCTGTGCTGTGATGCTGCCATCTTTTTTTTTTTTTCTTTTGTTTCAGGATTTTTAAATTTTAATTTTAAAGGGAATAAAACAGCAATAAAACTAATTGGGACAATGATAAAGAAATCTACAATAGTTACTATATTGCATATTGTTGTCCTCTAAATAGTTGCTTGGCTTTAGGTTCACAAAGTCAATTAAATAAATACAGTTTCTCCAAACCAGTTGGTTGCTCCTGGGGCAGTGTAGGAGGAGGAGAGTTGGGGGTTCTCCTCTCCTGAGCCTGGGGGCTTAGCTTCCTTCCTTGTTCTCCCCAATCTGTGTTCTGGCTGGCTCGATGCTGCCAATCTCTAACATCTTATGTGGATGAGTTTTGCAGATGGAGAACAGAGAGAATCCATAGGCTAAGAGGTGGTATGTGGTTACCACCATTCTGTCCACATTCTTTTGAGCAAAACTCAAATACCAGGACCCCAAATAACTGCAAAAGTTGGGGAAATGAAACTGAGCTTGATTTTTAGGGGGAAAAAAAAGAAGAAATAGAAATAATGGCCACTTCAAGGGTTTTCTACCTTGTTTTTCAGTCATCCAAGACAGACCCTGAAAATCTATCTCTGCGTTACAATCTGCCATTCTTCACTAGCTTCCTCCTGCCTGGTCCAGCGTAAAGGCTAGCTCAGACCTTTCTAGTTCTCTCAATTCCTCCTGCAGCTCACTTGATGCTATGTGCTAATCTTCCTTCTTCCTCCAAACAAGTAGCTGCCAAGCTCTGAGTGTGTGCCAGGAAGTGTTCCTTTATCTAGAGTGCTCAGTGCTCAGCTGCCTCAATCGCCTCAAAAATATCCTTAAGGCATCAAGAATCATCTTGAACATCACTTTTTAGAAGACTGCCAAAATCCCTGAGTCAAAATTACTGTCTGTATATTCAAAGCATACATAAATGATAGCATTTTGGCACATTTAATTACAGCTAATTTATATGTCTATCTCACATAAGACTAGGAACTTCTTGAGGGGAAGGATTGTGCCTTATGTATAATTCCAGTGACCAGATATAGTATTTCTAAATCTTGTTTAAAGCTTCTACATTCCAGGTATTCAACTGATGATTGATGGATAAAGAAATCAAATAAATGAATGCAAATTAAAATTCTGTTCCTGGTCTTAGGAAAAACCTTAGTCCATCATTTTTTCTGCATTTCAGATTTTTATTATTTATGCTGTAGAAGCTATTATCTCTAAATCTCCAAGAGATTATCAGGAGGGATGATTAAAAGCTACATTTTTCATTAGTTAAATTAGCAGATTTTTCTCTGAAGATTGTATAGAATCTTGCACTAAGTCTTGAAATATACCTCAACAAGAAGGGTGGAGGTGTCTAGGGTTTTAATCTTCTTGGTCTAATCAGTTGTACAAATTGTCACTCTTAGAATCACAAAAGATCTAGTAAAGGAGAATAGTAATTCACAGGCCCTGCAGGAGCTACCTGCTTCCACCACTTCCTCTTACTTAGAGCTCAGTGGAAAAGAGGAGCAAAGGCTGGACAGAACCTTGGCTCTCAGTTAATATGGCTTTTCTGAGTTCAAAGCCTGGACAAAGGCTGGAACAGACTCTGGCCCTACCTCCTAATTTAATGCTACCTGGCTTTTCCAATCCTACTTATCATAAACAGTTAGGAATGAGCCTCATCATTAAATGAGTTATGCCAGGAACATTATCTTGTTTTGCCAGCTTCTCTACCTTTCATATCCAAATAGAGTGTCAAGATAGTGAGTCAAAACTATTTATACCCACGGGCTCATCGATCATGTCTATGTAAGTGACTCTCAAATATGCCTTACTGTTGAGATTTCTCTTTCATTTTCCTTATGTTGGACTGACTTGGCATTTCTACGCAGATGACCCACAAGAATTTCTAATTCAGCATGTCAAAAACTGAATTAATCACTCCCATTCCCAAGCCAATTGCAACTTGTCTCCTCTTCTACTCAGTTAATACCATCGTTCTCCCAGTCAGGCTTGGTGAAAACACAAGATCGTCTTTGACAGCTCATACATCCCATCAGTGATCACTTATGAAGCTACATTCTTCCTCTCCCTGTTGAACCAGCTGTGCTAAACCCTCAATGCTTCTTTCTGGAGAAAACTCTTCAAACACAGGCAGCTTAGGGCTATACAATTATAATGTCATTCTCAGAAAAGAATGTCCAATTCAGTGCTGTCAAAACAGTCACAAAGACACACTGACTTCCTCCTGTTCTCGCTCTGGCTCTTGACACATGTGGTACTGGCTATTGTGACCACCAGGTCCAAGTCCAGATAACCATGCCTAGAAAGCACTGAAAGGATTTTGTGGAATCAACAACAATGATAAAGAATGAACTTTTGGACTTGTCAAGAGTGAAACCATATAGTTAGTTAGAAAGATAGATATCTAAGATTTAGAGGAGCCAGAACTGAATCATTAGTAGATTGTGTGTACCAGGCCATCCAGCTTCCTAAGTATTACAATGTGTCTGAGAAAAGTGAAGCATTATGAAATGCCTAGCCACATTTCTGAAGGTACATAATCAAATAAGCAATGTGGACAATAATTTGAATGTAGTAAAAATTAGGATCCAATATCTAGAATGATCCATATTTGAATGGAGAAAAGGAGGTGCAATAGAAAAAAGGAAAACACTGTGACATTCAGGGGTCAACTTCTCTGAGTTAGGAACCTCCTCTGAAGGATTGGGCTATGAACACCGAAAAGTATTTGCTGATGGCCTGAGGCAAACAGCTTTGAGAAGTAGCGGGACACAGGCGGTCAGTAGCATCACTGGCCTGCAGTTGGTAGCAGATTACAGTGGTCAAAAAGCAAAAAGATGATAGGGGCTATAGATTCCAACAAGTTGAGACTGTTCACGGAGAAACACAGAGGAGCTCTCTCCTGGAAGGAAAGTGAGTTTCTACAATGAATGATAAATAGGATTGATTAAAATCATTGCATACATATTTCTTTCTCTGCTGTTAATTTCTTTCTTCTGCCTAGAGTTGTAGGTTTCCTGATTTGGTTTTTGTATCTTCAATTCCTCTCTCCCTCTCCTCCTTTATTCCTCCCTTCCTTCTTTCTCTTTTCCTCTGACAACCCAGCTCAGATTCTTGTGCATGCTAGGCAAGAGCTCTATCATAGAGCTATACACATAGCCCCAATCAATTCTATTCTTAATTAGGGTTATTTTATCTGTATATGATATAAGTAACTATTTTCTTAATTCTAACAAGCGTGATTCTTAACTAATGCCATTCTAGATGCCTGGAAAACAAGTTAATTTGCTGCAAAAAATATATACTTTTGGCAGACATGTAGCTCAGTGGTAGAGTAGCTTCTTAGTATGTATGAGGCTGTAGAGTCAATCCCCAGCACTAAGAAGAGAGAGAGAGATAGAGAGAGAGAGAGAGAGAGAGAGAGAGAGAGAGAAAGAGAGAGAGAGAGAAACAGAAATAGGGAGAGGAAGAGAGGGAAAAGGAGGGAAGGAATATATGTATTGTGTGTGTGTGGTTATGTGTAGCTAAGTGGTACATATTAATGGCTTAATTCTTAGTTGGAAAGGGGAGAAGAATGGAAATTCCCTGCGTTAACCTTCTTAAATTATTAACTTTGTTCATGTTATGATTCTGATCAAAATCTATCACTGGTTCCCTAGTACCTTACATTTAATCCCTTTACCATGTGGGGCTCCTGTAGCCTCAGTTTACATTACAGCTCTCTTCTCTGCTAGCCTGGCCACTGGGCCTCTCTCCAGTTCTCTAGCTCACGCTGAGCAGAAGTCTAAGGCTTTCTTCCAGCCCTCTCTTTCCATCACCCCGTCCCTGACTTCCATGTCTGTATGTTTCCTATTCACTCAGGTCTCAAGGCCATGCCCAGATACCACTTTCTACATGGAATCTCTTCTGGACTTTCCCCAGATATTATTCTTTTAAATGTTATGGCATTTTTCACTGTTTAACTTTTATTGAATGCTGACCGCATCAACTCTTCTGGACTGAAATCTTCCTGGGAGAGAAATTGTCATAAATATGTTTTGCATTCATTCACCACTTGTCCCAGCGATGAAAAATTGTCATTTCAAAACAGATTTTGAGAGACAATGAATAGAAAGCACAATCCCTTGCCCATTGCATCCTGCTGCATTACAGGGTCAGATTTCAGCGATTAAAAAGGTCAGGCTTGGAAGAAAAGAGCATCCTTGGAATAGGTGAGCCTCTTCTCTCCTCATGCCTGCATGTCATGTGAGTGCCTTAGACCCACCAAAAACCCTTGTGTCTCCTTACTTCCTCTCGTAGCACAAACCTAATCCTTCTAGCATAGACTGTGCCCAGAATTCCCCAGTGCCTGCTACAATACTTTCTGCATAGTATTTAACTACCCACTGCAAATGTGAATACTCATTATGCTCACTGTTATTATATTTGTAATTGCTAGTCTTTAGAAGTGACTGTGAAATATTTATTCCTGTACCTAAACATTATAGATTCCCTTTTACTGACTGTTACAAGTTCCTTTTTCTGAAATCCACCCAAACATGGGAGCTAAGCTTTTCATTTTCCTGTGGAGAAATCATTTGAATAATAATAACATTTTTAAACTTTGTATTTCTAAAGTATGTTATATTTGAGAATTCTAAAGTATTCTTGGAGTTTAAGTCATGCAAAGGTATGAATCAGTCAGCATTTTGCTAGGAATAACAGCTTTTTACCCAGAAAGCATTCATAGTCTTCAGTTCCTGAACAAAAGATAGAAGGATATGAATTATTTCTCGAGACAGGTTCTACATTGGCCATGCAAATTTTAAAAATGTGAAGCTTTCTTTTCCTTGTAACAGCCCTTGATTGTATTATGCCCATAATGTTACTCACTTCAGTTGCATCTGTGGTTTCCTGATGGGCAAATACCACAGGATCCCTTTTGATTTCCAGGGCACTTGGAATGTGCCTCTGTAACACTGCCCATGCTTAACTTTCCTCTTTTGCTTCAGACTTATTTTTTTGCATCATTGTAATATTGGGTGATGTGTGGTCCTGACCTTATTCCATACCGTCTTTATTAGAAATTAAATTTACTAAGACTTCAACACATATACATTCCCATACACTTAGAAAGCACAGATACTCCTGAACCCTACTGAAACCGAGATGGATTTTGAAAGAAAATTTTCCATGAGATACTCATCAACGGAACTTTTTAAAAGTCAAAAATATCTTTACCTCAAGCTTAGTAGACCAAAACATATATTATCCTATTTTTTATTGTGAGAAAATTTAATTTGGCATTTCAGTTATTCAGAATCAATATGTGAAGCACAGTATGTGAATTTTTAAAACAAAAAGACTCCCTGTAACCAGTAGTCTCTGTCTTCTTCCAAATGATCATAAACTGTTGATTCCGAAGTATTTTGATTCTTTTCAAGACATGGTCTCACTATACAGTGCAGGATGACCTTGAATTCACTCATGTAGCCAACACTGGCCTTAAACTCATGGGGATCCTCCTACCTCAGCCTCCCCAGTAATGGGATTATGTGTGCTACCACGCCTGGTTATTCAGATATATGCCAAATAAGTAATTTGTATTTCTGTGTTAATTTTATTTTAAATAGTTCTCAAAGTACCAAGGGAGTAAAAGCAACATGCTTTCTATACAGGGCTTGCTTCTGTCAAGTACTTCTAGAGTAAACCTATCTATAAGCACACTGTGATCCCATGAAAAGTCTCCCTCTATAGGAATGTTTGGACCAGGCATAGCCTGACAGTGCATTGGGGAATTATTCAAACATCAAAATATTCTCTGTTCTTCTCTCCTTCCCATTTACTTCTAATGCCAATTCCCTTTAGATTTCCTAAGCAAACCACGAGCTTTGACAGATTATTGTGTTTGATTTAACTCAATTCAAACAGATACTTTTCATACGACCTTAAGCAAAATAAAACCTGTTGAGAGATCAAAAAGTAAAAATGGGGACTATATTCAATTGTAATATAAACTGGAGTCTGTGGGTGGGCATGTTAGAAATTTTTAGCCGGAGAAATGGTGCTTGGTTCTTATCTGGAGACAAGGTATGACTATTAAACTGGGTTGTCAACTTGATCAGCTTGGGAGCTGTCACAGCTTTGGTGAACCAAACCTGAATGTCTGAGGGGTCATGGAGATGTGACCCGAGTACTCAATCTGGTCCCTGGACCTCAGCTCTGTTCTCTTTCTCTACTTCCTGGCCACCATGAACTAAGTATCTTTGCTCCATCTGTCTTTCTGCCATGACATTTCTTTTTGGCAGCCCGTTGATGCTCTACCAAACCCTCTGCAACAGTGAGCCAAAAGTAAGCTTCTCTTTCTTTAAATTGTGAGCATCAAAGAATAGTCCATCAGCAGGAAAGCTGGTATTTTCTAAAAGAAATATGCCTAGCCATCCTTGACTGAATGAAAATCCATCTGCCTCCAACTTATTTTAAAAAATATTCTCAAAATAAATGACTTACCCATGTTAAATATGATGAGTGCAAGATATACTTCACATTTATACTTTGGATACCCTAAATTTATGTATATGGCTGCTTTTCCCCTTCAAAAACTGTGTAGTGGTGCATATTTGTACTCCGAGCTTCCATGGAGGCTGAGGCAGGGAGGTTGCAAGTTGCAGTTCAGCTTGGGCAAGTTAATGAGACATTGTCTCAAAAAAATTAAAATAAGAAAAAGGGTTGGGAATATAGCTTAGTGCAGAAGCATTTGCCTAGCATATGTATGCAGGGTCATGGGTGCCACAAAATTAAGAAAAAATTTGATGTTACCTGTTAATATAGCCTAATAATAATAATAGTAACTAATAAGCTGACATTCTCATAATCTTATATATCCCTTAAGTTGAGAATATTGGGTGACAAGGAGAAGTCAGAAAGACTAAAGGTTGAGTGTAAGAATTAAAAAGCTCATATGCCTCTTTCTTCCCATTGCCTCATCACTATGCTTGAAAAGAGCCAGTGAGCTTTTAAGGATCAGGAGCCTCCTTTCCTGTGCTCTGTGAGGTAAGGTGGACACCTCCAGGAGTGGCCTTCAGTGATAAAAGAAAGCATGGGAGTGTCTTCCCCACTCACACTGTTACATCCAGTGGAAAAGGTAAGAGTGAAAAGCTAGACTCAAATCTGCAGCATCTTGCAGTAGCCTGGGTTTTGCAACTGAAAACAACACCCATAATTGCTGTTGCTCAAGGGAATTCCCAGGACACAAAATGTTGGTTTTTAAAAATATGAATAAGTCTTGGGCCAACTGACCATTGGTCATCCTGAAGACCCAGAATCTAGACTCTCTTCACCATTGAAGTTGTGTAAGTACCAGATGTTCAAAGGTGGCTGCATGTTGGAGACATGTGGAGAATTTTTAAGCAAGTGATGCTGGTTTCCAGCCAGTAGAGAATGATGGCATTAGTCTGAGGTGTATTGGCATTCCTGAAAGCTGTCAGTATCCTGAGATTATGCTAATGTGCAAGACAGTTTTGCACCCTCTTCACCAATTTCTCCAAGCTGTTTAACCCCTCTGAGCCTCAGTTTTTCATTTTAGATTTTATTGTATATTCTTTTGTAAAATATTCAAGTGTCCACAGTTTTAAATGTTCTAATTAGTGCAGAGGAATCAGTCACCTGAGGACCTCGTTAAGTGAAGGTTCTGGTTCACTGCCTTTAGAGGGGGCTTAAGAATTTGCCTTTCTGCAAGCTCTCAGCTGACAGTGAGACTTCTGGTCCCTGGAGCACACATTCAGTACTGAGAGAAAACACTGAAGAATGGAAAAGATTGCTCAATATAACTTCCTCTTTCCTTTAGAGATCAGTGAACACATTAAACTTTCCTTAAGGGAAACAAGAAGGGAGGTAGGTGGAGACACAAGAAGTATAAACCTTAGCCCTTCCTGAGAATTTGAACCCAAGGTCAAGATTGAGTGCAGTTCTGGAATCTATAGAGTTTACAGGTACATTGGGAGGGTCTCAATGGACTGTCATCCCTTTCTCCAGTGGCCCATTCATAGATGGGGTAGGTAACCCCCTGGCTGAGAGAAGGGGAGCACAGCCCCATTCTTTCCCTTCCTTCCCCGCTCAGGAAAATCTCATTTGTTCATTTCTTCTCTGCCTCTGGGTCTTCAAAGCTTTCTGTGTACATCTCTACGAATTCTCAAACTCTTCCAAAGGTTTAGGCTTTTTAAACAAAACTCAGACAAATATGTAAATTGTTTTTATTGTCTTCTGGACCACATGGCTCCCCTGAGGCTCTGAGCTCAGCTGGCACAGCAACAGAGGGGAAGAGGGGAAGGCAGGAAAAGAGAACAGGCCAGTCTCAGAACAAAAGACCATGAGTCTATGTGTCAAAATACTAACCCTCTACTTGTATGAGAAGTGAGCACAATTAGGTTTATTTTATGTCCCCTCCCTCAAACACCCAAGATGCTACTGCTGCATATAAGTGTGCTACGTGTGCCTAGGATAAATCTAGAAAAGTATCTGGCTTTCGAAGGATATTGGTTGTAGGCTGAAAGGAAATGAAACAACTGAGAGGCCGGAGGTCAGCTTGCAGATAAAGACTGCAAAAACCAGAAGTTCAGTGCATCATTTCCAGAAATTAAACTTTGTCTAGGGTCTTAAGCATGAAGCCGATGACCATTATTTCCCACCTTATCACAACAAATATGGGCCAATAGAGCTGAGCTCTCCGGCCTGTGGGTACCCTGCCTGCACCACCAGGAATCCCTGGGGGCTTAGAGTTAAAAACAGTCCATGGGCTGTTGCAAGGCAGATTCTGACTTCTCTGAGCCTTATAACCAGGTTCTTTACAATTCCTGCAGTGGACACATGCTCTCCATGTAAACTATAAACATTTTTCTATGAATTTCAGTTATAGTGACTTTGCATATTAACTCTCTAGTAGATTATAATACAATCCAGTTTTATTAGAAGCAGAGTAAGGCACAAAAATACTGCATATAAAATCTTTTGAGAAGAAATATACAGAATAATGTTAGAAGTGATCAACTGGGGAGTAGAAGCGTGGGTAATTTGGTTGTTTTCATAAGTTCACCTATATTTTTCTAATTTTCTAAGCAAATATGTTTTGCTTTATAATTTTTAAAGCACAATTTTAATTCTTTAAAAATTGTGGAGAATTCAAACTCTTGGGCTTAGATTCAAAGAGGTGAGAGTTGGGATTATGCCATGGATAAAAAGACCCCAGAGAAAATATGCATGTTACTTCCACTGAACTGAAAGAGAATCAGCATTAGATACTGTTAAAGTTTGGATCTTAAATGCTCCTCAAGGCCATTTGCTAAGGGTTGGCTGCCAGCCTGGCATACTGTGGTAAAGCCCAGCAATCTTTAGGAGAGGGGGCCTCATAGAAGAAGTGAGGTCACTGGGGAGTGCCTTGAGGAGATGATTGACCTCTCCCGTGTATTTTTTTCCTCCCATGTATTTTGTCACAGCACTGGAAATCTGACAGACATACATGCCATGAATAAAGCTTGCAGTAATAGTCCAGGCACGTTTTGTGTTCATTCATGTGTGTGACCATATTTGCATTTAAAGATTGTGGAAGGTTTGTTTTCTTTTGTCTCATTTTGTTTTGAGGTACTAAAGATAAAACTCAGAGCTTTCACACTGAGTGGTAGACCAGCTCTCTCCTCCCTCTTTCTGTTTCTCTTGCTTTCTTTCCTATTTCCTTCCTTCTTTCTTTTTTCTCTTTCTCCCTTTCTTACTTTTTTCTTTCTTTTTTTGTTATTTTGAGATAGGATCTCAGTTGCTAAGTTACCCAGACTAGGCTCAAATTTGTGATCCTCCTGCCTCAGCCTCTCAAAATGCTGGGATTACAAACCAGGGTTATCACACCCAGTTCCTTCCTCCTTTTTTTGATGTTAGTGCAATTAAATTCTCAACTGTCCTGATCTTTTTTCCCAGGCACTGAACACCCTCCTCCATTATTTTTGATCATACTGCAGGCCAAACAGGGATTAAAGCCTTTTCCTTGTTGTGTAAGAATAGGTGCTATCAGGAAATCCCCAAATAAACAGGAAACTGCAAGAGAAATAAAGGTTGGTGGAGAGAGAGCCAGAGGGCAAGAGCAGCTCTCATCTGGCTTCTGCCAGCTCCATGTCATCAGGTCACTAATTATTTCTTCACCAAACCAGCTATTAGCAGTAGGCCAGAAAGCTTTGAACTTAACTGATGTACATAAAGCAAGCTGTTCATTTAATCTGCACATTTAATTCAGCTCGCTCTGCATGCTGCTCCAGCCTGGCTTCTTTCCATATAAGGAGTCCCGGTATCTTTCTGTGGCACCCTTTGCCTCTGTCTTGAAAACCCGCCAAGGATGGCTTTGTTTAATGCATGTGCTGGAGGCTGCAAACCCCAGCAGCACAGACCCTATCCTGCCTTCCATCCCAGCCAGGTAAGTCCAGTGCCTGCTACGGCTCTCCCCCCTCAGATAGGAACTGCTGAATTCAGTAATTTTGAGTTTATTTTAACATGAATGAGTGAAAAGCAAATCAGTTTTAATTTTACTTGTCTGTCAGATTGTATTAGGGACAAATGTATCCACGTGTGTATGATTTTATGTTTGTGAAAGCATGGCTGGTCTCTGCTTTTGTGCACTGTAAGTCGGATTTGGTGGAAGCTTTAGGCATGCTTTTCAGCGGAACATGCATTTTGAATGCATTAATAAGGTGCATAGTTTTGAGTGATAGGTGGTGGGGAAGGAACAGTGTTTTTTTTTTTTTTTCACGTGTATAATGCTGTCTCTTAAATAAGTACTGTCAAATTCTGTGGATAATCAGTTTTATTGAAAGATGCTACAAGGTTAAATAGATGGTTGCATTTTAGTATTCTCACAAATAAGAACCGCTTGCTGTGGAAATCTCACATTTTGGATAATGGTATGTAAATGTATCACAGTCCCTTTTCCCTAAGCGCTTTCTATGGTTTAATGCCTGTCAAGGTTTTGTGAAATATCTTCAAAACCAGATGATGCCACTGGAGTGAAAGGAAGTTAAGAGATTAAGAAACAGAGGCAGCTCAGGGCTCTGGGCTAAGACACATAGGCACCGCGTGGTGGGGGAGGGGGTGGGAGAGCACGCAGCCTAAGGAGAAGCAGCAGCCATCAAGGCGTGTGACAGAAGGAAGTGTACTATAAATACGAAACTCAGAAAATGAAATTTAAATGCTAAGCCAGGCCTTGATGGGAAAAGGCGGGGGACTGCTGTCCTGTTTGTATGCCTTATCACTAGCTTGGCCATAGACACCAGCTGCCTCCTTTAGGGTCCATTCTTCTCACAATATTAACCAAGGTGAAAATATGATAAAACCCTGACAGAGGGTAACAAGCTTGAGATATGGTGTAAAATCCCCTTGGTTGCCTGTAAAGCCCAAGCCTGAGATGCCTAACACTATTATCTGCAGAATAACAGAAATGTACTCATGTCATGGTGTGTGTACGTGAATGTGCACTGGTTTTTCAACAGTTAATATCAATATATTAACCAGCCTTATGTTAGGTGTTTTATTTGAATTATTCATTGCCCATGGTCTTCAGAAAGCTAGCACTATTCCTATTCTTACAAATAAGAAAAACTAAGATTCAGGGAAATTCAGTGCCTCCACAAAGCCATAGTTAAGTAATGGAGGAGGCAAGATTTGAACTCAGACGTGCCTGAGAAAGTCCATGTTCTTTCTACATTTATGCAGCCCCTTCATTTAATTTGAAATTTTTATTTGCCAGTAAGATAAGAGTAATTGGAGAAAGGTATACACAAGTAGTTTCTTGGGAAATTGGAACCACAGTGCCTGAATTTTTCAGTAGTTGAAATATTACCAGAGATACTGTGCATTGTTTCTGTGTTGGTTCTGTATTGTAGCAGCCTAAGTAACTTTTAAACACAGAGATGTCTGGTTTCCACTCTTAGAGTTGAATTCAAGTATGGCCTGGACATCACAGGTTTTTAAAGCTATCCAGGTGACCCTACTGTGTAGACAAATAGGTATTTTTCCTTACAACCTATCCTAAAGTCTAGGCTTATTAATTCAACTAATTCCTAGCTATCTCTGCCTTAGTATCTTTCAGGTATCTCAAACTCAACATGTCTAAAACAGAAGTTTCTGTCATTTCACTTACACTGGAGCTTCCTCTCCCTAGAGGTCTTTTTTCAAAAACAGTATGTTTGTGATACATAATTATTACATTACTTTTGTGTGTGTATACATATATATAATGTTTTTAATGTAAAAAATTAGCTGTGGTATTTATTAAATAAGTTCCTTATTCTAAGTTGCTCATTTTTTAACTCAGTCCTGAAAAAAAAAGGCATGCCTAATCACTGAATAATTACTTTACAAATTCATAGCTCTGCTATGGAATTTCCAAAGCCTAGCACATTCAAGCACCTATTGGTATTATGCATATTGTGATAGCTTTCTTCTGAATGCCCAAGAAAGAAAGTGTTCAAATTAAATTTGGTATCTCAAGAAGTTAATTGAAATGAACATGTGGGTCTTAATTTCCACACAAGTGAGTTGACCTATTAAATTTCAAATAAGTATCAGTGGATTTTTTTTTTTTTTTTTTTTTTTTTACTTCTTCAGGGAAGGCATTTATGAAGTTTTAAATGCTCAGGGAATGTCAGGTTCTGTTCCATGAGGAAACAGAGATCAGTGCAGCAATCGCTGTGTCTTCAAACAACTCCTACTGAATCAAAGGGATCATAATTATTTCACAGGTGAAAACAACACATTCATTGAGTGGTGCATGATATGTAAGAAGCACAAATGAATGTCTCTATGGTGGCTAGGTCTATTTCTACCATGATCACTTAGTGGAAAACCTGACTCAGTTTTCCTAAAGAGAAAAATTTTAAAAGGCATTGGGATCAAATAATTGAAGAGTCCAAAGGTTGTCTATCATGGGCCATAAGTAAATTCAGAAGTTCAACTATGACAACAAGGTCTCTGTCCCCTTGGCTTTGTTTCTTGCTCTCCCTTGCCATGATCTGCTCTACTCAAAGCTAACTTTATTATCAGTCAGATCTTTCTGCATGGCAGCTCTGACACATCTGGATTGCAGTCCCTCAGATCCCAGTCCACAGGTCATTTCTTATCTTACAGCAGCTTTAGAAAAGCTTTGTGTTGAAAGCTCACTGAATCTTGCCCTGTCACTGTGCCCCAGGGGACCAGACTGACCAGGCTTTTATTGCAAGGTTACCCTGGACTCAAGGGCAAGCTGGCTGCTCACACATGACCTGGGATTCCTAACAAGAGAAGGATGGAGTCACTGAAAGCATGGGCAAAAAGCTCCATGGTGGGCTGAACAAAGACAGAAATTGCCCATCAATCTCTGCAGATGCAGATAGAAAGATATCTTATTCATCTGGGGGGCTTAAGAGTACTTTCAAAAAGGTACAATTTCAGATGCATCTTGGAGAGTGGTGGACAGGGTAGGAATAGATATGAATTTTGAAAACTTAATTTCAAATGATAATAATTTCCTCAAAGCATAATTCATAATCACCTCTACCTTCTTCACTATGTGACTCTAAGGTGTTACTTAATCTTCTGATACATAAATAACAATATTCGGATTTCTTAAGCAAAGGTCTGATTTATAATGAAACATGCCATAATTTCACTTACTCAGACAATAAGATTTCTACCATCAGATCGTATCTTTTAAGGTAAAAAATCTCCCTGATATGAACGTCTTTGTTTTTTCCCATAAATGTTTTCAAGAAACTGTAAAAAGTGAAAGTTTATTTACGGTGTTTAAATCTAGTCTTTCATGGGTCTTTCTTCCAAATTATAAACTACTCCAGTACAAAGACCACTGTGACCTGCATGGAAATTACGGGGTGGGTGGTTCTGAGAGGGGGTGATGGGAGAGTAAAAAGAAACTATAGATGCATTCTAAAAGGAAAGCTGGGACCAGGTGGATCCTGACTCGAAAGCAGTGATAACTCAGCAAAATCTACCTCTTTAGTTACACGCTTTAAAAGTGGGGGAAGCATCAGACAGGACTGAAAGATCAAGGTCTCAGTATTTTGCTGAGAACACTGAAAGCAAAACATGCTCAGAGCTACTGTGCTGTAGTTAACGGGAAGGACACCAAGGCCAGTCACCTGTCTGACTGGCCTTGCTCTAGTCCTAACAACTTGTTTGGATGGCTTGCCTCTGGCTGAGCGTTAGCTCTGCTACTGTCCACCAAAGACCATCTGTTTTGTGTGACTTTGTTGTATCTTACCCCAACTACAAAATCCGAATGGAAATGAATATTTTCTAAATTTTTCTTATGAGTGAGTCAGAGTGTTGTTGCTATAATGTAATGAAAAGAAGGTTAATAATGACACAGAGGAGCAGTTTGAAGCTGGGAAAAATTTTCTTTCTGCCACTAGCCTTCCCTGTAATTTCAGGCAAGTCGTTTAAAGGGTTTAGTCCTTTCTAAAATGGAGATAATATTGGCTACTAATAACAATGTTTGATAATAAGAATGTTATAAATAGAAGGAATTACATAAATGGAATAGCTTTGTAAATAGCAACGGCTATACAAATAAGGGTTAGATAGTGTTATTGTACACTTTTCGAAATAATGTATGAGGAAATTAAATGATAATGTGAGTTCTTTTTTTCATTATTGTGAGCTACCTCCATTTGATGCTCATTAAATTTTCCAGTAGAGCTTACTATAATAATTTAGCACTACTGGGAAAGTAACCGTTTACTTTGGAAATATATACAAGGAGGGCGACTTCTCCATCTGGAATGGTGCCAGGAATTAAAAACAGGGTGGGAAGGAATAATTCCTAAGCAGCTATCGGCAACAGCCTTGGGGCTATCAGGAGAAAAGCTCTTTATCACAGGGCCCTGCAGTGAAGAAGGTTCTTTGGCTAGCAGTAGTGTCAAAATCAAACATCTGGTGAAACCAAGTAACTAGATAGGGATAGGAAAGGAAAGGAGTGATAATCAAGATAAGACATGCATGAAATGTTAAGAGTGGAGTAGAGATTAGACCCAGAGGCAGCAGCTGTGGCCCACGGAAACACTGATTTCCATGGACAGGAGCAGCATTGGTCCTGATGCATTTGATCCCACCCCAGCTCACAAGAGCAGACTGTTCCCTAACAAGCCTTCCTACCTACCATGGAGACATTCTCACTAATTAGGATGTGCATAAATAATTGTAACCCGAAATAAACACAGTTTAATTTTCTCACACTAAATTTTATGTGTGCGTAATCATGCCAGTACAGATAAAAACAAAGGGAGTATCTTAACTGAAACAATTTTGGTAACTGCTCATTTGTACACTAACTTTATTTTCTTGATTTATTATTAAACAAATTATCTGAAAAATAATTTCAGTTCTACAGATATTTTCAAATGTCACAAATGTGTGAACTAAAATTTTAACTTACCAGACAACAATATTATACCCTGGAGTCCATGTTCTGTTTCACTGTTTCTAAATTAAAGCATACATTAAAAACTCCAAGACAATATTTCAAATTAAAGTACACCTTTAAAACTCTATGTAGGAGGTCAAATGGAAGGCTTTCTAATTCTCTGGAAACACTGCAATGTTAGATAAACATACATATTTATATGTGTGTGTGTCTGCATGTACATAGGTGCCATTAAATCTCAACAGTTGTTAAAAAATAGACTAATAGATCTTTGAGAGGAAGAATATTTTATTGTTGGTATTGTTTTATGTTTGTTGGCACATGGCAATAATAAAAATCATTTAGAAAGTTTGTTTTTAAAATGACTGTGTAAAATGCACCCTTTTATCTACTGTTTGCACCTGAAAGTCCCCTCCCATCAGTAGAAGATGGTCAATGCTTCAAACAGAAAAAGTTTTGCATCACTGTGTAGAGAAGCAATACATACACACCTCAGATTCCTTGATGGTGGATACAGGCTTTGCTAAACTTTAGGACCAGACTAAAATGAGCTGTCAGGTTTCCCAACACTTGATCTTTCAGAATCATATATGCACAATACCGAAAGAGAGGTTTATTTCTGAATTCACTCATAGGGAATATTTTCTTTTGTGTTTCCCAATATTAGCATTATGGACTTCATTTTTGTTATGTGTTATGTGTGTGGTGTTTTGCTTTGTTTTACATTGGTAGAGTTCACAATAAATAAATTTACACACGTATACACATACATGCACATACAGCTATAGACATAGACCTAGAGACCATACGGTCTGTGAGAACTAATGCCAAAAGTGAGGAATTTTTGCAGGTAGTATATCACTAACTAAGTCAATGCCACAAGTAATTATAAAAACTGAAATTAAATGCCTTATGGTTTACATGGTATTTAGTAGTCAATACAGTACATACAGTATTCTTACAAAGATATTTAATCTGACTGTAGACACAAGAAAACAAATACAAATTTGAGAACATTGTACGATGAGCCATAGTGGCTTAGAATATTAAAAATGCAGTGTCACTGTTGCAGAAAACCCAGTACCAGACTGAAAGGAAGACACCTTTCACCAAGGAGTTGGAAGGCAAATTATTTATTTCACCAGCAGGCTGGTGAAAAATCTAGTTCTAAAGTCACCAGCCCCAGTCAGCTTTGAGTTTAGCTTATATAGAATTTGCAAGCAGGAAATACATAAGCTGATAGCAAGTTATTATATAATTTATTATATGAATCAAGACATATATTGTCAGGCAGATTTGTTTTATGCAGGTTTACTTAAAAGAAAATGTTTATCATAAGGCAGGAAAATTTTGGCAAAGAAGGCAGAGTTAAATATGTCCTTGACTGAGCTAGTCTGTCTGTCTTAGTTACTTTTTTCTTATAGCTGGACAGAAATACCTGACACCCAAAATGAAGGAAGCAAAGGTTTATTTAGCTTACAGTTTGTGGAGGTTTCAGTGCATACTCAGCTGGCTCCAAGGCAGGGTGGCATGGCAGAGGGTCTACTGTCCAGTGGCTGTTGCAGATACCAAAAGTGACAAGAGCAAAAGGGCAAAAAAGTGGGAGCACATGCCTCTTTTCCTCTCTTATACTGTAAGCAAGCTATGCCCCTTGGGTTGGTGTAGCACTTACACTATCTCTGTGTCCTCCTCTTGCACAGATTGAGGATGTTTACAGAGTAGGGGTTGTGGCCCCCTGCGGAATCACTTAGTTTAACTTTTGACTTTCTCAAATTGACACAATGGACAATATTCTAGAGAGATAATGGCATGTCCTTTACACCCCAGGATGGAGAGCTGCTGAATTACTTAGTTAAACTTCTAGGCTTCTCAAGTTGACACAATGTGTTAACACTGTCCTAGGTAGAAAGTCCTTGAAATGTGTTGGAAAAATAGGATATATTTTTAGGTTGTGAAACACAGGACATTGCTGCTGGATATAGGTCAGGTTGACCTAGCATCTGTGAAAAGCAGCTGGACACAGACAGTCAAAGCTGCCTGAGCTTAGCAGTCTAACGATCTGACACACAGGATGAGCATATCCTGTATCAATGTGGCAACAGCTACTAATTAAGTTTTAAATTTCTGCTTATTTTCTATTACATTGAAATTTCTGTTACATTCTTGCATTTTTTTATTGGGAGGATTCTTGCTCAGTTTCCTCAGTGCTAAGGAGCCAGTAAGGGGAGGTAACTCTTAAAAGGAGTTGGCAGTGTATGGCCTCAAAGTGTTCAGTCAAAATGTGAGTTGGAATGCGGATCACACAAGGGCCTAAAAGGAGGACTGTCAAGAGGTCCATTCGAGGTCTGAGCAGAGCTTTCATCCATGAGCAGAGAAAGTCCAGAGATTTCCCATCAGAAAGAGCGTCCCATGGTATTTTGAACCTTTTCTTTGAGACACACAGTTGACATGAATTTTCTCTTATTATGCCTTACTTGTTGGCATAGTAGCAGTAGTCTTCTTCCAGAATAATCTAAGTGCCTCCATGCTGGGCTGCCAGAAGATCTAAAGCTCTGCAATTTTGGAGGATGATTGCAGCCAAACAATCTATTTGGTCTTGCAGCATGTCTATTGAGGTTTGTATGATGGTCTCCTGCTAACTGGGCTCTTAACTGTTGGCCTATACCCATGGCTGTGGCACTGAATGTTAAACTTCCTCTTATTGCTATTCCAGCTAGAAGAGACAGGATTATGTGGTCATGCTTTTGATGTGACTTATGGGCATGTGCAGGACCTCACTGACCTGAGTAAATGGAGAGGTTGCATTCCAGAAAAGCAGGTGTGCTAAAACTCATTGTGGTGCTATTAAACATTTGGTGAATGCTGTCAAAACAAGCAAAGGAAGTTCCTTGGGGAGCCACTATGGCTCCCCAAGTCAGTCAAAAAGTCTGTACAGTCATCAGATTCATTCTGGCCGTTAGAGGAGCCCAGGAAGCAAGAGGAGTTTCCCCACCCTATCGTGGGACAAGACTAAACAATTGGGGTACTGGTAGAAGTGAGTTTAGAATAATTCTGAATTAGACCTAAGGCTTGATGGGAAAGGGGAACACAGAGCCAACCATCATTACCCAACTCCAGATTTACAGCTTAGAGAATCTGATGGTTGCTGTTGACCAGGCAACAGGATGTTTGCAATTTGCAACAGGCGCAGGGGACAGAGTGAACAGTGTTGGTTTGGGAGAAAGGATTTTGATGCAGGATGGAGTTGATGGTGGTATCCAGATCTTTATAACATTTATAACAAGTCATGTGTTTTCTTCCCACCATCCACCTAGATGTTATTCTGGCAACCTAATGCCCCAGTCTTGATGGGAAGGATCTAGAATAGTGTACTGCAAGTGACCCATAGACAGATTGGACTAGAAGGATCTGAGTTAGAAGCCTGTTTTTAGATCCATCCATCTGTGACACAGTCCCATCTCAGATAGAACAGAGACAAGAAAGGGGGTTTATAGAACTTTTGGGTTTGTTGTCATTCTGGAGAGATATATTTATTATTAGAGAAATATTCTCATTCCCAACTTAATCCTCCACATCTTGAGGAGTAGTGACAGTTTTCTCAATTTGGAGTGTTAGTCTGAATTTGGCATGCATTAAAATAAAGGCATTTTTAAGCTGAGAGGGGTCCCGTTTTGTCTGATTAAATTATGACAGGGCTTAAAACTATAAATTTGAATTTGGAATTCCTAATGTACTGAATTTGCCATATGCTCCTAGGATGTTTAGGCATATATCCATAAGACAGTCATTTTAGTATTGGTTTAGGCAGCTAAAAGTAAGTAACACAAAGATTTTACTTATATACGTGAGAAATAAGGCAGCTTTTTGATGAGGTTCCCAATTTGTCAGAGTGATGATCTGGAGAGTGAAGGCGAACACTGAAACCAAGAGGAGATAAGGAACTAGGAACCAGAGAGAGTAACAATACACTGAAGTTAAAACTTAGCAAAAACAGATCAAGATACCCAGGCTAGTGGTTACACCAATATAAGAGAGTGAAGGCAAGTTTAGGAGGGATTTTTCACCCTCCCGGGGACATAGCCCAGAGTCCTGTGGCAAGAACCAAGATAAGCAAGAGAAGGGAAACTAATATCCAAACTGGGTAACAAAATATCAGCTAATTTAGGCAGGTGCACAATGTCCATTCAGTCTTTAGCCGTGCATTGACTCCCCAGCTCCCAGAGTGGTGAGAGCAAAGCGTTGAGAGTTGTCTTTTTAACGTGGTCTTTAGGGGGCTTTATTCATCAGGATGAGCCTGTTTGACCCTGTAGTGATGAATCCAGGACTGAATCTCTGCCACTTTTACTGCAGTGGGAGTAGTCAAAATAATTACATAGGGGCCTCTCCAAACGGGATAGCAGACTCTTTTTCTAATCTTTCTAATCTTTAAAACAGACCACATGACCTGGACTGTGTGTGTGCACAGGTATATTTGTATCTATGGGTGAACTTTCTCTCTACTTTTATGTATCTGAGAAAAAGATTTCACTAACTGAAGAAATTGTTCCTGTAAAGCAGCATTTCCTAATTGACATAGATCTCCATGGAAACCTTTTTTACAGTTGGGAGTTTTCCAAATAAGACTTTGAAGAGAATGTACACAGTGGGTCCCAGTGATGTTCTAACTTAGAGATGGGCAACAAATCTATCCATAGTGCCTGAGGGTTTTGATAATATTTAGTCAATATTGAGCTTAGGGTTCTATTCATCCATTCAACTTTGCCAGAACTCTGGGCCTACAGGCAGAGTGGAGATTCCATTTGATTTTCAGTTCTTTTCTAGTTGCTGAGTCATTTCTGATACAAATGATGGTCTGTTGTCACTGCCTATGGTCAGGGTGGTTCATATCTACGAATTACTTCTCTGAATAACACCCTGCATATTACAGAGGCCTTAAAAGTCTTAGTGGGGAATGCCTTTAGCCATCCAGAATAAGTATAAACAAGGGCCAATAATTATTTGTAGCCCCAGCACAGATTAATTTCAGTAAAATCTAGGTGTAGATCCTCAAAAAAAGAGTCCCATGTGTTGGATTCTTGGTAATGGATGTGGGCCTATTGAAGTCTCATTCCTTGCACAAATTTGATATCTTTGGCTAATGGCTACACAAATTGATGTCAATTTTGGGATATAATAATAGCATCCACAAACTGGGCCATTGCAGTCTTTCCTCCATGTTTGATGTCATGGTAATGTTTTACCCAGCTGTAGGCTGGGTAATTCCTTTGGAATGATCATTTGATTGTGTGTTAGGGCCCGGACACCATTGGTTTTACATTTGCCTCTTCCTGCCCATTTGACTTCTTCAGTACAATGGAGGGGGCCTCAGTGCAAACTGAGGACAGTCTTTGGAGCTATTTCATATGGGGCTTCTAAATTCTGGACCAGGTCATTGTCTCCCCGGTAGAGCCTTCAGCAGCCATCCTAACAGCTTTGTCCATCTTTTGGTTTCCAAGGGTAATGATGTCTTTTTCTTTTACATGTCCCTTGCAATGTATGACTGTCACCTTTTTGGGCTTCTATATAGCAACCAAAAGCTGTTTGAATTCATCCTTGTTTTCAATTTGTTTTCCTTCTGCTGTCCAATGGCCATGTTCTTGTACAGCATTCCATGGACATGAACCATAGCAAAGGCATCCTGGGAGTCTGTATAGATATTTAATTTTTTGCCCTTGGCCCAGTTGAGGACCTGGATGAATGACCAGATCCCAGCTTATTGAGCTGATCAGTTTTGGGAAGTGGCCCTGCTAAGAGCACTTCTTCAGTGGGACAGCAGCATAGCCTGCCCTATGTTGTCCATTTTTAACATAGCTACTTCCATCTGTGAACAAGCTATACTCAGCATCTGTTAAAGGCTCCATTTTGAGGTCATGCCAGCTAGCAGAGTCCATTAGTCAAATTAAGGCAGCTCTGGTCTGTTTATCCAAGCTCTGAGGGCAGGTAAGTAGCTGGGTTTAGAACTAAGTGACTGGAAAGTAAGGTGGGGATTCCTGACATCATGAAATACCAAAATTAGAAAGAGGGTTAAAAAAACACACAATTAAATAGATAACAGCTAAATGTAGTATTTGAGCCTTACATGGATCATTTACCAAAAGAAAAAAAAAATCAGATGTAAAGATGTTGGGAGCTGTTGAAGCTGAATATATATGCAGGGCTGTGGCAAGGCTGGAGCATGGCTGAACTGAGAACAAGGAGTTGCCTTGGGAGCAAGGTAGGTTACAACTGAGGACACCTGGCTCCAACCCCAATTAATAGGATGCAGATTGTGCCTGCAGGCATTTCATTCCTATAGCACCTCCAGGATTCACCTGGAGACTTTCTCCTAGGATCATTCTCTTTAATTAGCATCATCTGTTGCTTGGAGGGGTCCTTGAACCCCTCCCAAGGTCCTGCTTAGGTTTCCTGCATTTTCCACTCTAACCCTTTCCTTGTTTGAATACTAAATAAATACGGGCTGTCCAGAGACATTCCCTGTCTTAGCCCACAGAGTCTCGAACTCTGCAGAGGCTTTTGATCCTCCTGGAGCCCTAAAAATCATACCATTTGTCTAATTTATTTAAGTCTTCACTGTACACTCATTTGGGAGATTGGGGATCTTGGCCAGGTCCCCAGTAACAAGACCTTTCTAGAATAATTGGGAAAACTTGAATACAGACTGCATATTAATATTTCAGGTTTGGGATCAGATTTCTTGGTTGATTTAATGGAACTGTAGTTATGGAAAAAGAGTGTCCTCTTCCAAAATACTTGCAAAGTATTTAAATGTCATCAAATCTACACTCTGCTTTCCAATAGCTCAATCACCACCACAAAGTGTTACATGAAGACGGAGAGAGCAAATGAGGCAAGCTGTCAACAGTTGTGAATTTAAGTGAAACCTAGATGTGTGGGAACTACTTGTCTACATGCTTGAACTTGTTTTTAAAAATAAATGGTTGTGGGGAAAGCTAGTAGTATTAATTCCACTTTTTCCAATATGAAAATTGAACTTGAAGTCACCCAGCTAGTACATATTAGAGTAATATTCACATCCAGATCTCTCTGACTTGACTAACCAAAATTAATATATTTTGTTCAGTAAATATATTTTGTTCCTAAAATAGTTTCTTTGAACACAATCGGTGTGAAACAATCTTTTAAAAGAATGTCATTTATTTTTCTGACTTCTTGATGATTGGACTAGAAAAGGACTCTTCACTAAGAGAGGACTGGGTTTTGTTTTCAAGGTGTTCTGCCCTCTTACCCACTACTCATCCCCGAGGTGATTTCTTCTTCTACGAATACAGAAAATATTTTGAATTCATTCAATAATGTCAGTTAATAGTGCCCCATATAAACTCTTGAGATATACTGAGATCTAAATTAATCTTGAACTTCATCATGGCAGGCAGCAGAAGAAACTTTGAAGACAGCTTTGACAGCAGGCAGCATCATTCACGGTTACTGTGGACTGATTTACACTCCTGAGGTAACTCCTGAATGCAAAAGAATGAGAAAAAGGGCATTTCTTCAAACCATGCTGTCCCCTCTTTTCAAAGAGATCAGCTATGTATTTATGAAAATTAATGTATTTTACCTGGTTCCTATGAGTCCACAAATCATATAATAATGTACTCAATTGAATTGTAAAGAATCTATTTCAGGTAATACCCACATCATGTCCCTGAATTTAAATAAAACTGCCTAGACTCCTGAGTGAATGGTGTTTGGAGGTTTAAATTTCCTATTATAGCTCATGTTACTGCAAAATGACATACTCTTATGGCACTTGAGTAAGATTCTCATTTAAATGTCTTCAATTGGTATAACCAAGCACAAAGGGAAAACATTCTCTGTAGTTATGGGTAACAGCCCTATTTCTCCATGTATGAGTATCCTCTGTTCATACCCTACATTTAGTCTTTGGATTCTGTGAATTGCTGACAAGAGCCCGAGCTTTTTTTGGAAAGTGTTTTTTGCAGAAAGAGGGAAAAGCTCACATTCAGCTAGTGGTGTCATTAGCAATTTTCTTCTTTGTAGAGCAGGAAAATATAATCAGGGTTTTTAAGCTATTAATTCTATAGGCTAGTACTTCCCTCCCACTAGGAAACATTTATTTCCTCCATCCCTGAAGATGGGTGTTTTTGAATGTTTAGGCAAATCCCTGCAGTGTCTTTGTCTGCATCAGTATAATGAAAAAGCTGTGCTTGGTGTATCCTGTGGTGAGCGTGTGAAGGCCCACCTCGCTGCCTCTCAGCTTTGCCACACGAAGGGCAAAGCATAGAGAAAATCATATTGTATAAGGGACCTTCTGCATTTTTTTCTAAAGGAAAATCTTTAGCAAAGTTGGAGACAAGAGGAAAAATAAAGAGAACATGAAAGACTGGACAGAGTGAGCATCCTAGGTACTAAGCTTAGCTCTGAATGACCTTGAAGGAGTTTCCCTATCTCTTCATGGAACGAAAGTCCACTCTATGGTTTTTCAGGCTTTGTCAGTCATTCTTAGTGGAAATACAGGATTACTACATCAATTTGGAGTCACTTTCTTCTGGATGCAACAATTGTCATTTTTGTCATAGTGGGCATATCTAGCAGATATATGCTCACTTGCATGCAGTTGGGTATGTTTCCAAGGATCAGCATAGAGAGCACACCATCAAAGCAGCTGTAGAAGCCCTTGAGGGAGTCTTGGGAATATAGTGTACTTTGAGGAATGTGGCCTGTATGTCTATCTCCCTTTCCTAGAGCATCCAGTTTTCTGGACCTGGTACTTTGTGTCTCTTAGATTCTAGAGCATTTCTAGCAAAAATAGTTCCAACCTCTTACTTGAAATAAGCAGCAAGGCTAGTAACAATGGTCTCAGCTGGAGTCCCAAGGATAACATCTCAGCCCTGAGCAAGTCCAAATTTGCATGAAATGATGTGATGGACTGAGGAATTAGAACACCATGCGGTAATCCTCCATGTCTTAATCCGTAAAGCTGGTGACACAAGGCAGGGGGGATGTAGGAGGCAGAAGGTAGTGTGATGCACATATATAATGAAAATGAGTGGGAAACAGAGTGTGGCAGCATCTCAGTACCTATGGAGATAAGGTTCAAAGGAAAACCTAGCCAATCACTATAGATGAGATTGCTGGGAGGATCTGGAAATTCTACAATCCTGATATCCTTTCTCAGTGGTATGGTGGTATCATGTCACTATAAGTGTGGATAATTACAAAAATGAGATTTAAAATTAATATCTTAATCCCAAACAGAGAATCTTCTATTTTTCTGACTAGATATCATCCTTCTAGAAATATAAAATGGAACCACTGCAGGTCATGGGACCACTGTTGCTTAGCCCAAAGCTGAGCTCTTCAAATGGGTCCAATGCAACAATCTGTGCTACCAAAGCAGCTTTGGCAGGGATTGGCAAAGACTGGCTGGGGATATGGTGAATTCACTCCACAAGTACATTGTGAAAAGTGCAATGGCCTCCATGCTTTCAACATTCAAACTATCACCACCTTAGTGACTGTTACTGACATTGTATTAGAGCAAAGAAAATGTAGAACTGAATTTTTTTCTATGTTAAGCCAGCATCCTATCTGCACTAATACAGAATGTGCAAAAATTTACTGCTGACTTACATTGTTCCTTTTGACAAAATACTTTTCCTGTGAATCATAATAATATTACTAAGATAATATAAATTTAGAAATCATTTTTTAATCCATAAAGTATGGAAAATTACTGTGTTTCAAAGTTTAAAATACTATTTAGTTATACTAAATCAGTCTTTTACCCACACCTGGCAACCCCTCCACCCTCAATTCTATGAATTAGCTTTTTCTTATTTATGGCGGCACTATATTTTTTACTATTAGGCCAGCACACATTGGTTCTAAGGAACGACCAAGAAGCCCTTTTCCAGGTTCCTTTATTGTTATTTCTTATTAGAAAATACATTTGGAGGTCAGTGATTGCATGCATACTCCCACAGGACTAAAAATTGATGCAGAAACCTCATGTGTGGAATTTGCAGGAAGAAATGCCAGCTCATGTCTAATGATCACAGGGATGATCAGGCCAAGACTAGTGCATTTTGGAAATTGCAAGCTGGTCTTAAAATTAAGTAATTAATTCCTTGATTCTATCTGCTTCTGGAAACTAGGCTCTAGAAAGTGCTTTGTAATCTGTGGTGGCTAAGATTCTGCACAAAGGGGTTTGTCTCAGAGAAAAATACAGCTGTGGGTGGGTACACATAACGGTCTGTACTGAATCCACAAAGGCTTGGAGAAGAATTTTGCATTAAGTATTATGAAGCCTGAGCTACTGTAACAGCAGAAACCTAAAGGTGTATGTCTAAATAAAATAAGACACTCTTCTCTGTCTCATTTAGTAGCATGACTGGACTGAGCCAGGAGACCTTCTGCAAAGGAAACCAGGGACACAAGTGATTCAAACTTGGCACCCCAGTAGTCAGCACGGTGCTGACTATATCTGCATGGTGGAAGCTGGGCCTTAGCAATACCCTGTAAAATGGGGGAAATAAAGAGGTTTAGCTCTTACCTTTTAGGCGATCAAGATGAAAGTTATATGTTCATTTTACACAACTGCATTGATCAGAAAGGAGTCACAGCCATATCCAGCTGTGAGGAGACTGGCACTTCCTGTCTGTAGCTTGGAGCCATGTCTCAGGAACACGAAAACTGATTTAGAAGAGAGAAACAGCAGCCTACAGTCTGACTTGCAATTCTCCTGATCAAGTCATTATTATTTTGACCTGGGCTTCTGATACCAATGCTTCGAGCAGGAATGGGAAAACTTATTAATGATGTAAATACCAGTCAAGTGCATTAGACTAAGCCCTTTGCTTTTGAGTTTTCTTTGATGAAACTGTAAATACCTTCTAATTTTTATTTCAGAGACTGTCAAATTAGAAGGTGGCTTTTAGTATCCTAAGGTCAGTTGGACATCTACTGAGGTGATAAACCTATGTTATTCATGGTCAGAAATAAATCAATTATCATATAAAACCACTTCTGTAACTGTAAAAAAATTAAACGAATTCTAATTGTCTATGTCAGTTCATTTTCCCATGGCTAGCCTATAGGTACAAATGATTCAGGACTTTGCTAGTCGCATATCCACTGCACAGTCTTAGGTGAGTTGGTTAATTGTGCAGTTATGTTGAAAAGCACAGGTCCCTCTGTGGAAGAGAGATACAAGCTCAGGAAGAAAAATATACAAAGAAAAATGAGCATTTAAACAATTCAGCCTCTTCTCCAGGCTACTTAAAAATATTAAATTATTATAGACTTTCAGAGTTCTTAGCTAATTGTTCTTTTCTAAATCTGGTTATCTGCTAGAGATTCCTTCAGGCAAAATTTTTGGTAATATGTCTTAATACAGTCAACTTTTTCTCCTCTCATTTTAAGGATGGCTGGCAAAAAGCAATGACCAGGCATTTTTCTTGTCTTTCTTGGGCACTGAAGTGCCAGGAACCCCGTGGGTTTTAATCAGCTTTTAAAATCGGAATTTTCCTCTCCTGTGTGCTTTGCATTCCTACTGTCTGCCCCAGGCCTCTAATTTTGCAAAGGTCCTAGGAATCGCTGTTTTATTTGGATTTCTTCCTCCACAGGCAGACTCCCAACCAGGGAAGGGGTATGAGCCAGCTTCAGAGGGCTGCAATCAAATCACATGAGTTACAGTTGCTTTTTTACACTCAAAGAGGTTTTTGTCTTCTTTAGCACCATTGCTATCATATCTTTAGCACATTATTTGCAATGTTGGCAAGTTGAGTGAAGAACATTCAGTGAGATTTGGCCTGATTACCACAGAGAAAAAAAATCACTGTGCATAGTATGTGTGCCTTTGTGTATGTGTGCACATTTTTGCACATAAGAATAAATGCCAGCATCCTTTCCTCTAGAAAGGTTCGTACACAAGTGCTCAAACTAGAATCTTCTATTGATGAAGGTACTAGTAAAAACATGTGTAAAACAAAAGATATGAGTCTGCTACCAAAGAATGAATAAAAAATACGATTTTCTACTTTTCAGTGGCAATATAAAGACAATATTTTGGTTTGGTCATTACTCAATTTTTTTTTTTGTTTCTTATTGCAATAAACACTGATCTACACTGAAAATTCTATATTGTGCATATATACTAAAGATTGTCATAATAAAATAATCAAAATTAGGGAAATGTAAATGTATATTTTTCAGCAAACAAATCATATTTTTATTATTAGTGTATATTTATAATACATAAGAGATACATCCATGTTGGGAAGGAGTTTTTATTTGGATTTAGTTTATCCAGTTATCTAAATTCAGTTTCATAACTAGACGTGTCCATTTTTACCAAACTGTACTTATTCTCGCAGTCATTTACTAACCATTTAAAACTGGAGAATTACTACATCATTGGGAGAATATAAAGAAGTTTAAGACACTCCTGCTATTTTCAAAAATTCAACCCCATCACTCAAAAACAAATGAATACTCATATGTAATGTTCTCATAGCAATAAGAAATTAATATTTTTTAGAATTAGAAACATTATGGATAGCAGGCACTATAAGAACAAAGAAGATGGGAAATATCATTTGCACAAGGTGGAACTTGAGCTGGGAGTTGAGAGTTGGACAGAGACTCAGTATTGGAAAAGATAAGGATGCTATTTGGAGGAGAGAAGATAGAAACCTGCAGTAGCTGGCGAGCAGGGCTTGTCTAACAAGCAAGCAAGGGTAACTTGGAGAAAAGAGGAGTAACAAGAAATCATCTTAGGAAAGTACTATGAGCAGTCAGCCTAAAGAGTCAAAGATGAGGAAGAAACGTGTGACCCAGAGCCAAGCCCACCACCTAAGAACCTGTTCCACAGCTGCTATCATAACACACAGAAGTGAGGGGACCCGGGTGGGGGTGGGGATGTACACAAATTCATGCATGACCAGGGAGCAAATAGTTTATATTTAATTTCATAATATAAACACTTAAATTTCTAATAAAAGGATTATCTAGTCACTTATTTTTCTCTGTCCTTTTAAAAATCATGATTGTAAATATGTTCTTTGTACTCAACAGAAGTTTCATAAGAGAAGGAGTGAAAAATGGAATATCTAATCTTCTGGCCTTAACATTCATACAGAAGTGAAGGATCCCAACCCTGGCATTAACTCCCTAGAACTGTTTCCATCTATTACCTGTATCACTCTGGGCAAGATGCTTCCACTCCCTGTACCTCATTTTACTTAACAGGGAAAGGAAGGAAACATTAATTCCATATGATGTGGGTTATTTTGAGTATTAAATGAGAGCAAATATATAAAATTCTTAGAAAACCTTCCAGCACTTATTAGTACCCTATAAATACTGCTTATTCTAAGAAGAAAGAAGAAGACAACAAACTGGTTTTAGGCTACAAAGAAGGACAATTGTGTGAAATCTGACTATCTTGGATTTATTTACTGACAAAATGCTATTTGAAACGTTGGAAAATTACAGAAAGGGAATTAGAAAGTTTAAACATATTCCACTTAGATTCCCACTCCTGTGAACCCAGGATATAGGGACTGGTATGTTGTTGCTATTTTTAATTTGAAAAATACCAGCCGCTCCAAAAAATCATCTTCCTTCCGAAAAAAAGCTTATTTAAGAAAAGAAATTCAAGCCAAGCATGGTAATAGTGCTGCTGAGTAGCTGAGGCAGGAGGATCATTTGAGCCTAAGATTTTTGAGGTCAACCTGGACTACATAATGAGACTCCAAACAAAGGGAAGGAGGGGGAAAAGGAGGATAAAGGGAAATAGGGAATAAAGGAAGGAGAGAAAAAATGGGAAGGAAGAAAAGAGGGAATGAAAAAAGGGGGAAAAGGAAGAAGGAAGAAAGGAAGAAATCCCTCAGTTCTCTAGAATGCTGTTGATATTTTAGGTCATATAATTTTTGTTGGGGAGTAGGGGCAGATATCCTGTGAATTGAAAGATATTTAGCAGCAGTTTTGGTCTCTGTCCAGTGCATCTCAGTAGCACTTCCTTCCTCCCAGTCATGTTAAACAAAGATCTTTCCAGATGAGGTCATATTCAGCTGGAGGACAAAATCATACCTGCTGAAGAAGCACTGTGTTACAATCACTGGATTCCACTGCTCTTGTTTTTCAAACAGAGGATAATATAAAAGTTGGTACTGGTACCTTTAGGCCACACCCACTTAAAAATAAGCCAAAGCTTCTGTCTCAGTGGACTCAGTAGTCAGTCACAATGTAGCCACCTCATGGGCTGGCACCAGTGGCACGCAGGTAATGGAGCCCAGACACACAAACGGAACAGGTGAGTTGAAAATGCACTGATGACCTAGCAAGATTTGAATTGACGTGGCCTACTAGTACTGTCATAATCTCATTTCTTCTGCAGCATGGGAAAATAAGTGGAATAAAGGTTTGACTTGCTAGGGTAGCCATTTTTCATTTAGAAAAATGACTTTGGTTTTTATATCACATTTACACAGATAATAGGCATGTGATTCTATTAGATATTTGTGTCTCCTCACTTTTTCTAGTATGATATCCTTTTTCAAAAAATATTGTTTTAATTTTGATTAATATATATTCATTGTACACATTAATGTGACTCTGTGTAATAGTGCAGTACGTGCACATAGCATGCACTGATCAAATGGCAATATGCCTCTTAAGGCAGCAGTAGCAGGGCATGTGGCCTGCATTGGAAGCAGGCCCTTTCTGACTGATGGTGATGTCTTTACCTGGAGAGTTCTCTTATGATTTATTAACTCCAGAAAGGTCAAAATTAGCTAAATGGATGTATGACATAAGCTGTGAGAACACTGCATGAAGACTCCATACTACATTGTGACTCCTCTACAGTGCTTTAGGGAGCTCAAGTTGCTAAAGCAAAATACCATCGTCTGAGTTACTTATACAACAAGAGTTTATTTCTCTGTTTGTTACCTGGGAAATTCATAATCAAGGTAATTGCAGACTCAGTCCTGGTTCACAGAGGGATACTTTTGGGCTATAATAGGCACATGGTGGACAGAGCATGAGACAAGATCTCTCTGTGTTTCTTCTTATTAGGTCACCAAGCCCATGATGTGGGACACATTATCCAGTCCACCGCATGGTGGGTACCCACCAGTAGAGTAAATAAAAAGAGAGAGAAAAAAATATAAGTATCTATAAGAAGAAATAAATAGTAGTAAATATAAAAAATACAGACTCTGTTAAGCAAAATTAATTTACTCATAGTTCCAAAACTCTAGAGTTTAAGTAAATGTTTGACATTACTTTTTCTGGCTTGAAGCAAAACAAATAAATTGTGAAATGCTAAAACATGATATAGCATTTCTTGATAATTTGACTTAAAGTACGTAGAAAAGCCATAGAAAGAAAAATATTCTTATCTCACTCCCAAGGAGAAAATCAAGGATTCAAAGCAAATTTAAGACAAGAAAATTAGATATTTTCTCAGGAATTAAAAACTAACATTTTCAATGAAATTATTGAAGTATTCTCCCACCTCATCATTTTAGGTGGCTTAGCGAGTAAACCAATAGGGTGTATTTTATGTTGAAAGGTAGCTAGATCAAGTGGTCCACGAGTTCTTTTCAGTTTCCAATTTGTTTGACTTGTAAAACAATTAAGTGATTTACAATGAGATGAATAATAGAATTACTTGAAGGGATACTACTTACATAGAATTTCCATTTGATTCAGAGTTAAACTAACATTTTTAAAAAGGCTTTTATTCACTGAATTATTTTCTGCTACATCGAGGATACTCTTTCTTATATATTTGCTGTGGCAAGATTTTATTTGGACAATTATGATACTCAAAAGCAATCTTCCCCTAGCAATAGCAAATAATTATCTCTCCTGCTACCTTGATTTAGTATTTCAACAAGGATATTTATAATAATGTCATCTACAGAGCACAATCTGACCAAAGCTGATTCCATGTGCAAGCTTAGGGGACATGGCTTTCTTTTCTTTTCTCTAGGCACTTGCATTGATAGGAAAATATGATATCAGGCCTTCTTATGCACCCAAACACATCTGATGTAAGTAAAAGCAGGCAAAAGCCCAGCCTAGTCCACGCATGTGACACTCCTGGGTAATGCTGATGCTCATTGTAGCTAGAACACTGTATGAATGAAAGAGAGTATTACATTTTGTGAGCCAAAATCACCTATTATGAGTCTTCAGGAAAAATTATTTTCTCTTTCATAACAAAAGATGCCCTTAGAGGCAGAACTTCAACGAAAGAAAAAGGGTTTTCTAGTTGTGGAAGCTCGTTTTCTCAGGAATAAGCCTACTAGAAACACAACTTAAATATGAGAACTATGAGGCTTTGAATCTTAGCATTTTGTAGAGTTAATAGTAGGTAGGAAAAAGTGTAAGAATTTCAGTGTCTACTAGAAACTCCCTAAATTTATATTTATCTCCACTTGATTTTGAGACTTGGAAATGCATTCAACTTTGTGTCCCCCCATATGTTGAAGCTCTAATCCTAAGTGTGATGCTATGTAAGTGTGAGGCCTTTGAAAGATGATTAGATTTAGATGTACTGTGGGTGACCACCCTGAACCATTGTGGGGTTGGTACCCTAAAAAAGACAAAGAGAGACCTCATCTGCTATATTTAGCATATAAAAAGTTTGGAAGTTTTCCCCTCTCCACAGTGGAAAAGGAGCCCTCACCAGGTGCTGAATTTGCAGGCGTTTTGATCACACATTTCCCAGGCTTCAGAAATGAATGTTGTTTAAGTCATGCAGTCTCTGATACTCTATTCAAGCAACCTGAACTGCCTATGACACTGCTGTAGCTACATTACTATTTAGATACAGTTGATCTTTCTGGATCCTCTAATTTAATCAACTTTACTACTTTCATCCTTTCATTTTAGATACCCTGTGGCAAATGGACCTGATGAAGTGTCCATCATAGCTGGAGAAGTAAAGCACCTGGTTTTTTGATGTCCCTAGAACCCACAAGGTGGGACAGCTGCCTAGCAAACACTGTAATATCAGAGTGCTTGCCCCTTCTGGAGAGGCACTGGAGCTGGGCCCAGGGAGAAACGCACAGCCTTTCCCCTCCTCCCCTCTCTGGCCTCCCACAAGTGTAAACCACCAGACACAAGCTGAGCAGGCAGCCTGGGGAAACACAGATTGCAGGACCAGCATAGGAAGGGCAAGAAAACAATTCAAGAGCAAATGGACAGATGAGCACAGCACCAACAAAATACTGGGCAGGAAACGGAAGTGTTCCTAATGCTAGAAAAGTATGCTTTTTGTGTGTGTTTTCATAGAAATCACTTTGTGTTTATTTTGTTTTAATTTGAGATATGATTATTAACTCACTGATATGATCCACAGAGGAAGCAGAAGGGTATTGGGCAGTTTTATCTGAAGCAATCATAAAGGGGCACAGGTACATTTCAGGAGATGAAGTTAATGTGTGCGAGGGAGGTTTCTCATTTCATTGATGGACATATTGCATTCACATATCATTTAGTTGATCAATTGCTTTTGCAATTGGAAACTAACTTATTTTAATGGTGAACTTCTGGAATACCCTCAATAATATGGTGTGACCAAGATCTTGTGTGTCTCTAAGGAACACAGAGGGATCTTGCTTGTTCTGCTCCATCAGAAGCACAGTGAGACTAGGACTGGATCTGACTATCTGAACTGAGCCAGGGACTCAGTGAGCCCCTTCCCCACACTTTGTAATACACAGTGTTAGCAAGGTGCTGTGGTTTGTATGCACAGCTTGTGCTGGGCCCATTATGCGGTGGATTATTTGATATGAGATCTGAAGGACTGAATAGCAATTACTGTTTGCAGTCAAGGGCAAATGGCAACTGTCAGGCTTGGCCTTTTCATATTTTCTGTTTTCCGAAGGCTAGAGTTCTCTACAATGACACGATTTCTTTGCTCTGGTTCATTTGAAAATCATTGTCATTTTAAAGGTTAGATGGTGTGTGTGTGTGTGTATGTGTGTGTGAGGGAGAGAAAGAGACATAGAGAGAAATTATTACCCAATAATTTTTATAGTAGTTCATAGCAAAGCTTCAGAAACATTGCACGGAAGGACAAAGGTAAATATTTTGCTGAAAGAGAGCAAGTAGTTTTAGCTCTATCAGTCCGTTTTACCAGAATTCACTTCCTAGGAAAGGAACCACATCCCCCATTTAAGTCCATTTTACGATCTTGAGTTTAATCTTTCCTTGTGCCCTGCTCACCATTTTCCTGTCCTTTTAGCATTCCTCCCCTTTCTTCAAGACACAGAGCTAACTGGATGCCCTTGTACCTACCTCCCACCCTTTTCTCTCCTGTCTCCTCGGGGCAGTCTGCCAAACTCACAGAAGTGATGGCAGTGCCATGCAAAGCCCCAGACTCAACCTCTGTCCACTGGCACAAGGCTTCTACCTCCATTGCTAAGCACAGGGCTGCCTTAACTCCTTACCACCCTGAGAGCTTCCCACACCTGTTCAGCCCCATTTGAGCACCCATAATCCCTTGGGCCCTTAGAACAATCACTACAAATTTCTCAATCAAAGGACCCCATTGTGACAGCTTCATCATTACCTTTCCAAGCCGGACTATGTCTCCAGGGAACATAACAACCTGGAGATAAGGAGTGTGCCCCACTTAATTCCATCTCCTATTACAGTGCCCCTCAAAGTGGTCTGACAACCAGCAGCATCACAGATCCTGTGTGCTTGTTAGACAAGCAGATGATCCAGCCCACCTGAATCAAAATGTCTTGGTGTAGCATATAAAATCGGTTTCAGAAAACCTCCTAGAGGTTGCCTGATAAAGTTTGAAAAGCATCACCACATACTAGAGAGAAGAGTGTCCTGTGCACAATATTTATTTCGCAAGCACTTGCTGATTTGGGTATATTTCCATGATCACAGTGTGGAGCCAGACTGCAGGCTCCCCGAAAGCAAGACCGTATCTTTCTTCATTTCTGCTGCATCCTAACCTTCTCGCCTCATGTTGGACAATGTGTTTGTTGAGATGAAATACATTCATAGTGTTTTACTTTTGCTTTTTTCTACATCCCTCCACTTTTCTAAGTAGAGGTTACAAAATAGCAAGAAAGTGAGAATTAAGATCGTTTATAAAGAATCATTTGCAATACAGTGTCACTGTCACATAGATAATTGATGCTATCACTTTACCAGTAATATTAATAACTTCCTTTTATATAAGACTAGTTTTAAAGGTCTTGAAAATCTTGCAGGAAGATGAGCAGACTTTGTTCTTCTCATAGAACAAAATGCAGAGACTTAGAAAATTTCAAAGAATACTCTTGGTTCTCTTAGGCACACACACACACACACACACACACACACACACACAAATTAAAACCCAGGATTTAGAGCTGTTACTCCAGTAGGGAAGTTTGTTTTCCAATTCTGCTATAGTTTGTCTAAGTGTTTTTGATAATTTATCCTAAAACATTTTCATTTCACATTTTCTTCATCTGCAAAATGGGGAAAACAATAGTATCTATCTATAGGGTTATTATAAAAATCAAAATAATAATACATGAAGCACTGAATATATTGTCTTGCACAAAGCATTTAATAAAAGAAGCTACTATTGTGTTGATATTTATTATTCTGTGTTTGTATTTACATTTTACTGTTATGTCTGTAATTATTATATATTTATGGTTATTGTACTACACAGACACCCAAAAGAGGGACCAGTCCTCCATATGTGAATTGGCAAGGACCAGGGTCTTCCAAATCCCAGAAAAAAAGTCTTGCTCACTCAAGGGAACAGTAAGGCGTGCAGTGTCACGTTCCTGACTGGAGTGCTCCTCCTTGCGCCTCCCACGGTCTTCGTCCAGGCGAAGGGTGAAAAATCTGTGATCACAATGCTTAGCATCCTTCTCAGGTCCAGGATGTCTTGTCATTCTACACACATGCCTTCCTTTCACCACGTTATTGCTATAGGGCTAATGAAAAATACTCAAAAGGTAAAATCACAACTTTCATCTACCTTTATACTGAGCATCAAAGATGTTTAAATAATGACATAAAGATGGAGCCACTAAGATGTTGCTAGGCTCCAGGTGTATTTAATGAGTAAAGGAGAGATCATGAGTGCAGAAACACATTTACCAAATGTTGAAAGACATGTTAATTTTTGTGGGGCAGTGACCAACTACATTTCATCAGACACAATTCATTAGCACTACTTTCTTGCTATCAGTGAGATTCTGATTTTCCATCATCTATAAAATCATCAAATAGTTCCAAGATGTTGACAAGTAGAGATAATTTGAAAGGTATATTGCACAAATCCTTGGTCATCTTTTTTTTTTTTTTTTTGAAAGTAGTAAAATACAACAGAATAAGACAGAATAAAGCCAACTGAAACTGTGTAGTGAAATTGGTACAGAACTTCACAGGGGGTTACCGGGATAACAGTCATAGGTATCACAGTATATTTCATTATCTTTACAATAGTTGTTCTTTCAATCACATATATCAAAATAAAATGAAAAACAGAACATTATAGAATTTATCAAAACAGAATATTGAATAGAGTAGTACCATTAATCAGAATAAAGCAAAACAGTAAAAAAAATTTGCCTTCAAAGGGATGCTAGAAGGAAATCCCCCTTATTTGCTGTGGTCAACCTCCCAAGAGATGCTCAGATTTCTGGTTCCCATTTGCCAACAGGGGGACAGGGGAAGAGGGGTGGGGAAGTGGGATGTTTGACTCTAGGCCGTGCACCAGTAGGTTCACTATTGCTTAGCAGGGAGGCAGGCTGGTTGCTTGGTTTCCCAGGGTCCTAAGTTCCAACATGGCGGGGATCTCAGGAGACACTGGTGGTTCTCCCCCTGAAAGGGCCGCAATCTGTCACACTGCAGCCACTTACCAGGGAGGCAAGCTGCTTCCAGGTCATCTTTTTTGACCATTTCAAAGTTCTTTACAATTTTTCCTGAAAAAAAAGTCTCAAAAGCATAGTCTACTGTTTAGGAGGACTAGAGGATATTGCCTTATCTATTACATTAACACTCATATAATATGCTTCCTGTCTGGAAATGAGACTCACAGTTTCATTTCAAAAGGCCTGAATGACATTTCTTCTGTCTTTCTCTTTACCTCCCTGTTATTGTTTCTGTCTAGAGTGTCCTGCAAAGGCAAACATGCTAAAGGCTTGGTTTCTAGTTTAGGTCCTACTAGGAAGCTTAGGTCACTTAGGAGGTGGAGCCTTATAAAAAGAATTAGGTCACTTCGGGGAATACCCTTGAAGGTGACATTGGGACCTCAGTGCTTTCCTGTCTCTCTTTGTTTCCTGGCTGCCATGAGGGCAGCTTCCTCCAGCACATACTCCCGCCATGGTGCCCTGCCTTGCCATAGGCCTGAAGTGACAGAGCCAGGTGACCAAGGACTGAAACCAAGTAAACCTTTCCTGTTTTTAAATGTATTATCTTAAGTATTTTGTCACAGCGATAGAAAACTGACTAACCCATCATTTAATATCCTTTTCTCCTTTTCCTGCAGATCCCATTTCAAAGTTCTACAAACTGGTCACTCTACTTCTCCCTCCTTAAAATTTCCACTTTCCTCACAGGTAGAGGAATTCCCTCTTCTGTATCCTATCTTAATATCTTTCAGACCTCAGGGTTCAGGCATTGCCAGGATGTGTGTGGAGCATCTCCTCTGTTTAACCATTAGGGTCATAAAGAGGCAGGAGAGGATTCTGGTAGCTGAGTGAAGGCAGAGCCAATGCTAGATCCTAAATTCCACCTCCCCTGCAGGAAGCCGTATGGTTAGCCTGAAAAGCAAGCATATCTTACCAAATCCCTCTAAGGACAACAAGAGCTTGTCAAATTTGAGCAAATTTATTTCTATTAGTGAAAGAGTTATTCAGACATTCCTGAGCTGAAGCACATTCACTTAATGCTACTTTCTTAAGTCAGATTTCCTTCCTCTGCTTGTTGTCCAGAAAACTGACCCTTGCTTCACTACTTCTGTTTCATTTTCATTTTCTGCATAAATGGAAAGGACATCCAATTGTTCCTGCCTACACTGTTGAAAAAATAAAATTTGACATCCTATGTAATCAAAATTCATTCAGAAATTTTAAGAGAGGTATGATGGAGATAAGCTGTAAGTTGTGTTTAGACTAACAATGTGGAATCAGATGTGCGCTGGGCAATCAGGACCCACATGGAAATAGGAAACTGCTTTTTGGGTTCTTGAAATAAATCCCCAGCTGTGCCTCTAGACACAGGCCAATTGTACAGCGGCAAGACAAACAGACCCTCGGCACTTCCAAGTCTGTTCAGTCCCACATGTAGCCAAAGGACACCCCTGGGTGTATATTTAAATACTTTCGCTTTCCTCTGGAGATATTTTTATTTTGAAGTGATAATCAAGTATAGCATTCAGCATATGAGTTTATTACCACCTCCCACAACTAATAAAGTGTGGACACGTTCCTTCCCCGTGGTTACCTGGCAACTTGCGTTCATCGTCTCAGGGAAGTCACTTCACATCTGGACTCTCAGCCTAATTATCCACAAAATGAGGAAGTTGAATTTGAGTCTCCACAAAGCAACTTTCCTTCCATGCGAATGTGCTAAGTTAAGTGGTTCTCCGATATCATTGTGACTATCATTGTGAGATGGGTCAGAAAGGAAAACATGTTGCCTCCAGATTGGAATGAATAACTGGTCTCACAGATGTCCTTTGCAGGCTGTGGAGGGGCCATCACATGCCTTTTCTTCCCATGAACACTGCCAAAATCTAAAAGACTCTAGGAGCTGTGCCAGCAACACATCCGGGAGGGAGTGCACAGGGGCATATGAGATGGGGATTCTCTTCCTGTGCTCTTTATTTTAGACTTATATTCTGAATTAACTAATTAAGCATTTTTTGCCATTCAGTCTGTCATTTAATGATTCATTCAATCAGGAGTTCAAGCTTACTGTTTGAGTACCTACTAAGTGCTGGACGCTTTGCTGAATGATGGAGATATGATAATGGAGAAACAGTTGAGGTCCTTGCTCTCGAGGAGCCATAGTGCAGAGGAGATATGGACAAGTGAGACAGTTATAGAAGTGACCCACAGGTACCGAGTCCAGTGAACACATGGTGAGACTCGTCCCAAAAGGATGCAAGAGCCTGACAGTGAGTTTTAGACAGATGGCATGTGACAGTTGTGAGGGATTCTTTACAAAGTTATTAAAGGTTAAGCTCAGTAAGCTGGATCTTTTGAAAAAGGGAAAAAGTGTTTTCAAGCCAGCACTAACATCTCTAAGTCACTGCTGAGTTTTAGACTCCTCACCCCTGGAAACCTTCCTCAAGTGTCTTAGTAGGGTTCCCCAGGAAGCAAGCTGTAAGATAGAAATTTGAATTAAAGTAGCAATTTGGAAAGTGCAAGAAACCCATTGGGCGAAAGGAAATGAGTTGTGAAAGGGAAGACAGCCAGTCAAATGTGTGTTTTCATGCCAGCCACTGTAAGGAGTACTAGAAGAATTCCATTTGGAAACTCTGGGAATCAGTATGATAGTACCCTAAGGAGAGAGCGCGAGCAGGGCTATTTTCACCCCAGCCTGTCAGTCTCTGACTGAGGTCTGTGCCTGAGTGTGTTACTTCCTTGTTCCTGCTGGCCTTCCCTGATGGACACAGTGCCTTCCCATTGCTTTGGAGAAAGCTGTAAAGCAAAGATGTGCAGATACTGGCATTTGGAAGTCAGCCAGCAAGCACAGAAGCTGTAAGGCCTGTGGGAGAGACACAGAGCACCAACATCTGTCACAAAATTTCCTGTACCTAACTCTGTATTTGTAATTCACATTTTTTTCTTAAATGGGCTATCAAATTTTCATTAATTTGGGCCTCACAAAGTTAGAACCACTCACAGTGAATGAAAGCCCTTGTTCCATGGAAATGCAACCTTTATAGGAAATTCATAAACTTATGACAGAGTGAGATGGAGGGAGAACAACAAGAGATAAAGCTAAAGTGGCAAGTCAAGCCCTCAGGAAGGGCGCTGGGATAAGCTGGGCTTTGGTTTGTTGACCTCTATAGAACTCAGCTGGGCTCCTGCTGGCTTCCCATTTCTGGGACAGATTGACAGACCAAACTTTCTAGGATGGGCTTTTCTTATGATACAGAGCAAGAACACACTGAGAGATACTACCACGACTCTGATGCCTACTTCTCATGGTGGCACATGTCATTTCTTCTTATCATGCATTGGCCAAAGTAATTTACTTACTCAAGCTCAAAGTTAGCTGGACATGGAACTATAGTTCACCCATAGTATATAATGACTGTACATCATACAGTCTACCACTAAATCTTCACCAGGATGTTAATAATGAAGATAGTGAGATCTTCTATTTTTATCCAACACAAAGTCTTGCTATGTAGTTCAAGCTGACCTTGAACTGATTATGGAGTCCAGGCTGGCCTCAAACTCACATTGATCCTCCTGCTTCAGCCTCTTATGTGCAGGGATTACAGACATGCATTACCACTCCCAGCAGTGAGATGTTTCAAAAATATAATTTTTTCCTTTAGTTTTTTTTCTACTTTCACAATTTTTCATGATAATATAGCAATTTTAATCAAAAATATAAACCTATTCCTTTAAATAATAGTTATACCAAATATTAGAGAATAGTTACTTGAAGTTATTTTTAAATATTTTTCTTTTTAAATCTGTTTATTAAATGAGTTAATGTACAAATAAAAAGCCTAGTTCTCAAGTTCCTAAAATTAACTATTGGTGTTTGTGAGTGATGTAAATCATTGCATTTTATTGTGTTCTTTTTCTTTCTTACTGTTACTCTTATTTTAAAATTTATTTAATTTGCATGTATTCTTGTAAACCACCTGCTTTGTAAAACACCATACTTTGTAGTGTTAGATGGGAAACAAAGAAATAGATTACTGAAACACTGTAAAAGGAAAGTGCTAGTGAAGGGATCATCCCAGTGATGCTCATCCCAGGGATGCTGAGTGTGCAAGTCACCTGGAGCGAGATGTTTTTTAATCCTTGCAATGAAGTTCTTGGGGCTGTTTAATTCTTCTAAATTGGAATAACATTCAAAAGTTTTCCAAAGATTGAGAAAAACTGAAAAAGTAAATGATTAAACCAATTTAAAAAAAAAAAAAACAAGGTCTAGTGCTATCTATACAACAAGTCATAGCAGGTAGGGATGTTTTCAAGGGACACTGAACAGCTTGCTAAAGACACTCAGGGCAACAGCCACACTGGTGAACTGTTAGCTTCCAGAATTAAGATGGGACTGCTTTTAAGCTCTGACTGAACTTCACTGGGGAAAGGAAGCAAGTCATATTCTCTCTCATTTCTCCTGTTTACAGCCCAAATCAGACTATAGAAGACAATTGCTTTTGGAGGGGGGTCACTGGGGTACATTTTGTGGACTGCTTTTCAGGGATTTGTGACTAACAAGAGCCCATCATTCTACAGAAGTTGTTGCCATAGAAATTATTTACATAAGTAGGAGAGAAGGAATGGAGATACTGTAGGAATTTGGTTGGTTTGCTTACATCTCTCTGGATTTAAATAATTTTAGTTCACACAGAGTTCAGTTATGTATGTGTGAAATGTCAAACCCTTTTTATCTCCCTGTACTCTGTCTTATGGCTTCTGCAACTTCACTCTCAGATTTGATAAAGCTGAAATTAGGATAATTATGTTTTCCTCCTTTCTCCCTCTCTTTCCTCCCCCCTCTCAATTACATATATAAAAATTGACAGGCCCGGGATATTTTTGTTTGTTTGTTTTTGTCTCAGTTTAGTGGAAATTAAATAATGAGTATTTTGGTGGCTATCGTCTGGTACTGGTAAGGTCTGAGTTAACGGCAATTTGCAGAGTAACCATGGTAACTTGCATATGGGCAGATTCTATTAATCTTGTTGAGATTAAGAGTAAATCCCCAAGGACCTTTTGCAGTGAGTCAGAAATAAATCATCTCTTCACATATATATTATTTGGTGACAGCCACTCTAAGTGTGTGTCTCTCCCCAACAAAGAAATCATACAGTCCTTCTAATGGAAAACTCATTTCCCAAATAAGAGAATTTATAAAGTAAAGAAAATGGCTAAAATGAATAAATACACATAAATACTACATGGAAGAAAGATTTATTCAACAAACATGCCATAGTCATAACAGACATACAGAGAAAGACTATTCCCAGTTAAAAATGTACATAAGCAGGTACAGGTCTGCCTCAGTGGTGACCATGTTCTTAGTGTGCATAAAGCTATCCTCAGCACCTCAAAATTTACTTCTGTGGAACTGAAACCCAAAGCTACAAACCAAAAACAAAATTTGAGGCTCTTTAATGAAAAAAACTCCAAACATTTGTAGCATTTAGATAATAGGAATGAGAAACGTAAGTTGAGCTGGACTTGGTAAGAACATCTGGCAGCTCGAGGAGAGACTACGAATGTATTCTATTTATACAGAGATGTCTACAAGTAAGGAAGTATGGTGTGGGCCTACCTAAAATCATATTTGTCCTTCAGTAGTCCCAGAGTAAGCAAAATATGCTGGCCCCATGTCACAGGAAAGAATACTGACATTCAGTGTTACTGCCTGCCGTGTTGGAAGAGAGGAATTTGCTTCTCTCATGCTTTCTCCTGACCTAAATTCACAGTACGATGTAGATAAAATGTGCATAACTCTGAGTTTTTCTCAACTCTTGAGGTTTATACTTCTTCATTTCCAGGTTTTTCTGGAATAATCTAAGCTCCTATTTTAATGTAGATTTTCATAAGGGAAATACAAAACATTACAACATCTCACGAAATCGAAGATGCAAAGTTTGCCTTTTATAGGATTTCCTGGCCCTGGGATATGTCTTATAAATGACTCATTCTGATTACTATGCAGCAGTACCAAACTTGGATGCCATTCCCTGTGTATTCACTAATCTGGTCATAGGTATTTATATTGTTGTCACCTTGATTGAATTATGCAGTTGTTGGTGAGACAAAAGCTACTTTATAGGTAGACATGTATATAAATTTGATGTTAGTGATAAGAATGCTGATATCAATACTCATTTTAGAGTAATAACTATAACTTCATAGTTTCTTGCAAAACAACAGTCTAGTGCTCTGTATTGAAGATACCCACAAGTAGATAAAATATGATAGCATTTATTACTGATATAGGCATGGCATGATTATATATCATTCAGTGGGCAAAGCAACTAAAGAAAAAATATGTTAAATTCCTCGTAATACATGAAAGAAACTTTAAAGCAACAAGAATCAAAACTAACTAACAAATACATTGAGCAGAAGTATTGTTACAATGTGACAGTTTCATTATTTACATCTTTATTCCTGATTGCTGTGAAATCATTTTTACTTTATAATTTATGGCATCTTAGGTTATATTGTTCTGATCCTGTCTTGCTGTGTCTAAAACTATTTTTCCTAATCAACTGATGGAAAACATCAGTAAGTCCACAGTAGTCAAAATCAAAACCAAATGATAAGCCTTCATAACCCAATTTCAGCTGTAAAATCAGGTCAAGCCTGATTTTGTCCACCTCAACACAAATATCCGAGACCACAGTTTTGATTTTATTGAAAAGAAAGCCAATCTCCATTGGCTCTCTAAGCTATTCTTTATAATTCCGTGGAAATTATAGAAATTCTTTTTTTGGTGATTAGCAATTTAGAACATACAAGGATACTATTCTAAAATATTTATACTTAAGGAACAGAAAAACTTGGATATGCATACATAAATAGATAATCTGTGTAGCAGCCTAAAGGCTCATAGATTATGTTTTGAGCAAAACCATATTTAGTCATGTTTAAGGGTGGAAGTGAGCATGCTGTTAACTTGGTTAAAGGACAAAGACTAGTTTGGTGAGTGGTGAGCTGTACCCCTTTCTGGCCTTGGTGGTGTTCTGGCACTCCGTGTAGAAGGATGGCTCCACCCAGGTCAGAGGAAACTCAAGAATCCAGGAATCCATGTCATTTTCACCTTGGCCCAAACTTCTTCTCGAACATCTGTGACAGTCTCTTGTGAAACCTGTGTGACTAGTTCCCTCCTGATTATCAGATTTCCGGCTGTGCTACCAACATTAGACTTCCTTTAGAGGGGCTGGGGATTTAGCTCAGTAGCCTAAGCGCCTGCCTGGCAAGTGCAAGGCTGTGAGTTCAATCCCCGGTACCAAAAAAAGAAAAGAAGAAGAAAAAGAAAAAAGAACTTTCTTCAGTGCAACAAGGATACAAGGCCTTTCTAAGCATTGGCTGGCTTTCAGTTTATAAGACCTGCCAGAGGAGAAGGATCATGTACTTTTAATTATAGAAGGAAATCCAATCAATTTCAGATCCTCCAAAAGAAACAGGATTTTCTCTGTAAAACTATATTATCACCTGAGGATTATAGTTTTTCTGCGTGTTTGGTAAGTTTTATACCTTAATGTGCTTTGAACTGATCATTTTTCAAGTGCTCCATGTATAAGATGTAATAAAAATCAGAGTTTAAAATTTCTGTCCTTCTTTCTCCAGTCCATGGAGACTGCCACACCTCACTGTTCCTAAAAGAATATGGTATTCTGAAGTATCAGAACTATCATATGGCCCAGATTTTTCTAATGAAACATGGTATGCCTCTGTCTTGTCCAGGTGAAATCAAGATTACATTAGTGTCATTTGGAAACTTATGTTCGATTGAAGGGAACTCTGAATAAGAACTTAGCTATTGCTTTCTTCTCAAGAGGGAGAAACAGTGTCCACAGCTCACTGAAAACGCTCCAGCTGCAGTTTAAAACACTTCGCTTTTTTACTCTCCCTTTAAGTAGAGAACAACTTGTCTCCATTTTCTACTTAATAGTCCTAAAGAATTTGACAGTTGTTAGGAAGATCATTCCCGGGTTTCTCTTTTTGACACTTACAAATCTATTCCTTCAAACTTTAACCATTTGTTTAGCTTTTCAAAATTCTAGTATGTCTCTCATGACTGTGCAGTCAGCAATGTCTCTCCCACATACCTAAGACTATTGTCCTCAAATAATAGAAAGTGAAAATTTAAAAACCTGACTTCCTTTCTGGGTAGCAATGAAAGCATTAGCACTTAAATCTGGAAACTTGTGCAGAGTACTATGGAAACACATTCAAAATCACAGACTTGAGGACCATGTTACCTGGAGATGAGTCCCAGGTCTGCCACTTAACTAGCTGTGTGATCTTGAGCAAAGTATTTAAACCCCATTACCCATTTTCCTCAACTGTGAAATGTTATTACAGTCTCTTCCTTGTGTTATTCTGAAGACTGAATTAACATGGCATATGTAAAATAATACTTGCACGTGATAACTTTAATTATTAAGTTTTGAAATCAAAAGCTGTTTGTCAGGATTCATGCTGGAGGCCAGTTCTGGGTTCCAAATGTCTGTTTGTAGTGACTTAAAATGCCAGTATTTTTATATTGATATTAATTAACATGCATTTTTCATTAAAAATGTAAAGCCTGAATATATTAGTTCAGTTTCTTTTTACAGATTATTATTACCCTTCAATTTCATGAGCCCCTTTTAACCTCCTTAAATTGTTGTGACTAGAAAAAAGGAGTTTTTGTGTGGGGGGCTGTAAATAGAGGACCAAAGTTTTCCTGAAAGAGTTTTCTAGAGACATGAGACTTTTTACTGTTATTTCAGGGAACATCTTCTACAAAATGGTGGTTAGTTTACTGTAGCACCTAAGACAGGAGTAGAATAGGGAAAGGAAGAAGTGGGTAGTACTCTTCTTATCAAGTAATTCTTGGCACAGCACCACTGTTGACTTGGTTATTTTTATCAGTGCTTGGGGATTAAACATCTAGCTTTGCACATGCTAAGCACGTGCTCTGCCAGTGAACAACACTCGCAGCCTGTTGCTTTGATTTCTGACTCTTGGAATCCCTGGTGAGAATCTAAAGGGTGGCGTTGTGTTGAACTAATTAATTTTAAATGTCAGGCATTTGGACTTCATTTTTTGGTATCGTCATCTGTGGGCTGTATTCCTCCTCGTTCGTTTTACGCTGTTCTGCCCTGCTCTGATCATTTTATGCTTATTATTTTTTTTCTTTTAGGTCAACACAAATCAAAACATACTCTTGGGATAATGCCCAGGTTATCCTGGTTGGAAACAAATGTGACATGGAAGATGAGCGGGTCATTTCAACCGAGAGAGGCCAACGTTTAGGAGAACAGCTTGGTAAGAAATAAGTTAACAAAAGAATTTGGTAATTATTTGAAATACCAACAGGATCACAGCTCACTATTGGGATGGAGTTAATGGAACTTTGTCAACAGACTATGAAAAGTGACTCATCCTCTATAAGCAGTCAGTGGGTTTCTTCCTACTTACTTGGCATTGGTTTAATTCAAACACAATTACAGGAGCAAAAATGATTCCCACAATGTTGCAGTTAGCACAAAATATTCAAATTATTATTTCATGAGAAATACAGCTTATGCTATTACTTTAGTTTTTTTTTCTTCATGCACATCATTTTGCATTGAGTATTTTGTTTTATTGTGTAATCATTTTTGCTTTTAAGTTTCTGTTAGAGGACAATAATGGCACTGAACAGATGACATCCTTGATTTTAATTCTAGGGACATCATTGGTAAACCATGTTACTGTCATGAACCTTTTAAAGACTCAGTTTTCTCGTCTCTCAAGAATTATTACTTCCCCCAGCACTTTGGGAAGGATTCTAAGTTTGAGCCAAGTCTAAGTGAATTAGAAGCTTAGCATCCTTCTCAATGCACATGCACACACGCACACGCATGCACACACACACACACACATACACACGCTAAAAGCTGAGAATGTACGTTAGTGTATGTACGCCCTGGGTTCAATCCCCCTTACCAAAAAAGAAAAATAATCATTACCTTAATCTATACCTACCTTACCAAGCCCTTAGAGATAACATCAAATGACATAATATGTGAGAGCTTTAGAAATAGCAAGGTTGTTTCAAACACAGATATTGTATCTAATGAGCAAAATGCTAAAGCAAGTAAGGTAGGGTTCAGTATAAAAGACGAATTGATGGCTGATTGAGACGTTTTTACTGAACATCTATGTACCCTCCATTGTGTCAGATGTAATCAGTGAACCAAAAAATGATGATCCACAGCTATTGGGTTCAAGTTGCTGTCAGTCAAGTAGCGAGACTAGAGATACACACAAGAAAACAGAAATAACATGACAACAAGGGCAGATGAATGAGGATTTCATGAGCCAGAAAGCAGATACCAAGAGGAAAGCAGCAGGAGGAGGGAGGCAGACCAGTGGAGAGAAAGACTCTCAGTGGGGGAGTCTTGGAGGAGACAAGGGTGGACTTGGGCAGGTCAGGTAATGCAGAGGAGATGCCTACAGAGACACTGGGAAGGAACCAGCAGTAGCCTTAGGAACAGGTGGTTGAGAAGAGATAGTAACTATGTGAGTTAAATGCAAGCTATGGCTCAAAGGTCCCTCAAGAAGATCCAGCTTTGAAAACGACTAAGAGAGGAAGCATTGTGAACAAAGAATACAGAGGAACAGACATTGAGAAGAGCAAAATCGAAAGTATGTAAAACTGTTAGGACCTAACATGGTGTTGTGTAGGTGAGTTGTACATTTCAAGAACAATTCCAGTTCTAATGGTTAGAGCTAGAGTTCTTTGTTTATGTGTCTGGTCAATCTTTTCTCCAGCACAAAAGAATGTTGAAGGACTTTTAGCCAAGAAAAGCCCTAAGGTAAACATATATTCAACTTAGCAACCCAGTGCATTTGTAGAGGATGAAAGCAAGTTTCACAAAACAGATTTTTACTTTTCCTAAATGAGATTCACTCCACATGCTTAGTTTTCATCTTTTCAAAATAATGGTGTCAGCCACTTAGGGGGGTCCAAGGGAGATTTTCTCAGGTAAGGTCCTAGGTTAAATTTATCATCCAGATATCAGCAACAATAACAGGCAGCATGGATTAGAGCAGAGCACAAGAATGTAAGTGCTCAAGAGAGCCAGAGCCAGCACCAGAGCTGCCTGTCTTTATTGTATCATTCCTACACAGGTTGTTATCTCATATTTACATTCTTACCTAGTGCCATAACCTCCACATGTGTGTTTACCTACGCTAAGTCGTGGTTACCTAACTGTATCTCACTGTGTGCCAGCACTACCTGAGGAGGTGACACCCCTGAGATATGAAGTAGTCTGAGTGGTTCCCCACAGATGGATTCAACTCTTAAGTGGGTCCTAGTAATAAATCACAAACCTGCAGTTTGAAAACACTGCTGTGAAAGGGATGATCTGGGCTCAGGTTGCTGCAGTTGTATCGTGGGTAGTGAAGCAGAGTCCTCTCAGTGGGTCATCCTGTCTCACGGTGATTTCAGATATCAACCATGCAGTTTACTCTAAGAATCTTATCATCTCATGAGATCAAAAACGAGCTCATTGCAGTAAAAACTGTCACTAGATGAAGAAAATGTCACACAACTCATGTCTGTTCCCACAGTAGTGTCCCTTCCCATTCTGCCAACTTAACAATATTTTAGGAAAATCTGAAAAATTTGGCAACCTTTTTGAGTATTCTCAGGAAAATAGGAGACTAGTAGGTCTCCAAGGACAGAGAGAAATGGAATGCATAAGAGCCTTGGAAGGTGGCTTCCTGAGACCATCTCTCCCTGTATTTTCTTGACTAGTCAAACATATTCCCCATGGGAGAAGAAACTCCCACACAGATACAGGCTGTCTCTGTAAATAAACCTTAAACCTGTCTTGTCCAAAAAAAAGTGGATTAGAACCAAGATCTGTTCAATGTCATTAGTACAAAAGATCCAGGTAATGGGCTCCATTTTTACCACTCTAGTAAGCTGCTTTGGTATTGAAAAGATCAGGTTATGGAAGGGATGTGACAAGGACATAAACACAGGAATACAATGACTTTCCTTAGAACTCCACTGACTGCTGACTGGCACTCACAAAATCCTCTCCATTCATTGTGCTGATGTGAGAAAGTTCCTGAAATTGTGAGACAGAAAGGTTTTATGTTCCTGTGCAAGTTCTTCCCCTGGTCTCTAACTGAATTTTTCTCTCTATTCTATAAAATTTAGAAGTTGTCATGACAACTGACACATGGATGTTCTTGGAGAGCCATTACCTCTTTCAGTGTGGTTTGTTCACCTTATGGTTACACGTGTCTATAAATGATCAAGACAGATAATTTGGGGGAAGAGCACTCTCAGAGTCTCAATTTAATGCTTTTAAAGGCCTTTACTTAATTTTTTAAAAAATTTACTGGCAAAATTTTAGAATATTGTCATACACCAAGATTAGAGGTGATTACCATATCTTTGAAAATCACTGAAAATAACTGCCTTATTGATTTGGTTATGATTAAATCTCCATTATGGATGGCTATATCCATACAATACTTGACCTGTCCTAATTTCCCAAGTTGTAGCTGAGCTCTAAAATTCCTCAGTGACACATATCCTTGTCAACAGAATATAATTCACCAGACATTGTTTACAGTATGACAGGTGCCTGGAATGTAATTTGACAAATAACCCTGTTTTCCAGGAACCATGATAGTATCTCCCACAGACAATACATATAAAGAAAATTTTTTGGCTTGACTACCTGGTCATTTTGTTTCATTTGGTCCTGCTGAGCACTGCTTCCTTGTTATTGCTACAATCTTGGTTCTGTGGCCGTGATGCTCTCCAGTCTTTGCCTTCTCTGGCCATCTGTTTTCTCCTTAGTAGATTTCTCCCCTTCCTTTGCTCCTTCCGTTTTGGCTTTCACCCCAGCCCATCACCCTTGCTTCTCTGCACTCTCTCCTGGATATTCCTGCCTACGCCAAGGTTTTCGCTCTGTCTACAGATTGATGACTCCAAATCCGGTCCCAGCAGGGACCTTACCTTCACCTTCAGATTTCCATATCCAACCGCCAGCTGTGTATATTGAGAACCTCTGATTTAGAAGGGTCAGTTGGCTATTCACCTGCAGCGGATTGTGCTGGGGTTTCAAATGCACGCTCGTCAACCCACCTCAGACCTGCTGCAGCAGTTTCTGAGGCAAAGCCTAGGATTCTACATCTGTAACAAATACTCGTGTGACTTTCATAAATACTAAGTTTCTAGAACTCTGACTTTAATGACTAGGAGTCCTATAGCTGATATTATTTTTCCTTTGCATGCTTTTAACAGTTTTTAGACATGTACCTGTAATAATTCATAAGAAAATTTTGTTTTAAAACTTACATAAAATTTAAAATATGGCAATTATACTTGGTCTGGTAACACATGCCTATAATACCAGAGAGACCCTCTCACAAAATTTTAAAGAAGCAGAGTGTGGTAGTACACACCTGTAATCACAGCACTTGGAAGTTGGGGAAAGAGGATTTCTATAAATCTGAGGCCAGCCAGAGCTCCCTTGTGAGTTGAGGCCAGCTTGGACTATGTAATTACATGGCTGAGGAAACAATGCAGTGATAGGACATTTGCCTAGCATTCTCTAAGCTCTGGGTTCAATCTCTAACACTGGGAAAAAAATATATGTATGACAATTACAAATGTATACAATCTTAAAATTTGTTTTATATGTAAAATTGAAAATTACAGTGATTGAAAAATACAGTGAATTTTTAAATTTTTAGAAATTCATTACTGTAAGAGACACATTGCCATTGCATATTTTTTTCTTGCTTTAACACACTTACCATATCATTCTTGCCATTTTCTGAAGCAATTCTAGAAATTCAGTTTTATGTCCTTAGGTGCATTGTCATAACTTCCTGCACGTCTTCAATCAATTTAAAATTTTTACTTTTCTTGTTCATTTTGACTTTGGAGAAGGGATAGAAGTCACATGGTGCTGGATCCAGTGAATGAGAGCACAGTGTATGTTTTCTTGTTTGTTTTTGTACCAGGGATCAAACTCACGACCTTGTGCTTGCCTGGCAGGTGCTTATGTTGCGGAGCTAAACTCCCAGCCCCACATTATTTGTTTTTATGAGCCTGCCTTTCTGCTGGGTGTCACTTGGCGTCATTTGGTTGCAGCATTCACCATATTTTTCATCACACCTCCTTAAAACACTCACAAAAGAAGGCTCCCAGAACTATTTCAGTAAGTGACAAAAACACTGAGATATGTGTATTCAAAGGAAATGGATATATTTGGGAGGAAGATTAATGGGTTTGTGTATGTCACAATTTTAATTTAAATAATCACCATATGTTTTGAAAACACTTATTAAATATTAAATTAAAAATTTAGGAGAAATAAGTAAGGATATGTTTTATTAAACATAAAAGTAGTTTACTTGGGGAAAAGAAAGAAATTTATGGTGAGTAAAGTAGTTGTATACCTTGAAATTGAGAGGGAAAAAATAATTGAACCCTATTAATAAACTCTCAAAGGCCAGAAAGTTCTAAGTTTCCCAAAATTGCAGCCAGAGAAACAAAGACTGTAGATAAATTATAGTTGCTTTTGGAGACAAGTAATTTTTATGAATAATTAGTAAGGAGTCAGTTTTTATGAGTTTTAATTTGCATTAATATTCTTGCTAAAGTAAATAATAGATACTATTTTTAGTTACTCTCTACTCATACAATTATCATGATATCATGTAGCATATTTTTAAATTTTAGACTCATGCCTTTGTCCTTGTTGGTCTAGTACAGAGCCCATGAGAACTTTTTCTCACTTATTTCAATTTTTATTTTAAAGAGAATAAAACCAAGCAAAATAAAAGCAAATAAAACCTATCAAAACAAAACAGTGCAAATGATGAATGACTTCAAAACAAGATAATAGGAAATCAACAATGGTTACATAATGCCTCTTGTCTTGAAATTAGCTGCCCATATTTTCAAACATATTAAAAATCAAACAGAGCAGAATAGAACCAATGAAAAAGCACAATAAAAGAATTCAAACAAGATAATAGTGAATCCAACATGGCTACCATAATATATTTTGTTAATTCTGAAATAGCTGCCCATGCCATCAGATATAGTAAAATCCAACAAGACAAATAAAATAAAATCCAACCCAGCAAAACAATGAAGATGATACAGGACTTGAAAACAAGATAATAGGAAATTAACAATGATCTCTTTCAGAAGGAGACCCCCCCCATAGATGCTACATTGTGTATTGTTATCCTCAGAATAGATGATCAGGCTACCAGCTTTAGACCTGCAAAGTCAGTGAAACACTAAACACTACAAGCATTAAGTTGTATTTTACCTCAACAGCTATCATCGCAGCCAGTGCGGGAGGGGAGAGTAGTGCCTTAGCTCTTGTTTCCCAGTCCGCATGCTGGAAGGGGCTGGCATTTGGTTCCCCTTCAGCAGCCTGCACGTGGCACCAGCTTGCAGGGAGGGCTTGCTTCTTGTTGACTTCTTGTTCTCCCTCCACCCTGAGAACTCTGACCCTCTAGTCCTCCCTGGCCTTCTGCTCTGTGGCTGATGGGAACAACACTTTTCAAGGAAGCTTTTGGGTATCAGAAAAAGAATTTAAGGTTGTATAATAAGGCATACTTAATACTTCCAATGAGAATCTAGAAAAGCCCACTTGGAATTGCACAAAAATTCATCACACTAAAATAAACAAACCAAAGGCTCTCTTCCCAAACTCCAGTTTATTTCTTTTATTGAAAACAGAATTTATTTTTATTTTTTTGAAAATAAATGCTTCGGGGCTGGGGATTTAGCTCAGCGGCCTAAGTACCTGCCTTGCAAGCAGGCGGTCGTGAGTTCGATCCTCGGTACCGATAAAAAGGAAAAAGACAAAAAAAAATAATAATAATAATAAAAAGAAAATAAATGCTTCAAAACAGAATTCTGGACTACTTTACAGTTCTTTTTTTATTTGCTCATTTATTAATTCACCATTCATCCTTGCCTTCAGTATGAGTGAGCACCAACTATTGGCCAGGCACTGGGAGGAAGGGTACAGTTAGACAAAATTCCTGCCCTACCAGAAGATTCTGGTAAGTCATGGGCTCCAAAATAATCACTGCTAAAGTCTGTATGTAGTGCTATGATAGACATGCGGACTCAGAGTTAGAGTAACTTGTGAAATTAAGAGCATCCATTTGCCTGTTTGAAGTCTGAGGAAGCTCAGACTGAAGAGATGCTGTTGAGCTGGATCTTGAGGACTAAAAAGGATTTGGATGGATAGAAAACAGGTGATGGTTCCTCTATACAGAAGAAGCAGCATTCTGGAGATATCTAACCCCACAAAAGCTATTACTCGTAGCAAATGTATTTGCAGGGCTGAAGAGCTTGGGCTGTGCTCTACACAAGCTGGGAAACCAGTGTTGGATAGAAAACAGTGGAGGAACAAGATTGAACTTCATTTTAGACCAGTTACTTTAGCACTGTACTCAGAATTAAAGTATCTAACATTAAACAGGGCACAAAAAGAAAAACATTAACACATATTTACCAATATCTCAACTTAATTTTTTTAGTCATTAAGTGTGTTTTATATTAGTCTAATAGCACATTATTTAACTTATAAAATACATAGTCACATATTTTAGCAGTGCTATTTTTAGCTGTAAGAATTATAGGATCAAAAATCTTTGGAAATCATGTTAGAGAATATCTTAGTGGTGAATGACTGAAAGCTCAGGGCCCAACAGGAGGTGAGAAACAGTGAGAGCTCAAAACAGGGATTCTCAGTCCTGGGTGTGCGTTAGAACCATAGGGGGGCATTTTAAAACTCATGTCCAGGTATCAGAAATATCTCTAAAACTGGGGTACAAACTGTGAGTAGTTATAATTACTCATGTATATCTAATGTTGGGTGTTGAAAAATCAGCACTGAGAATCCCTAATTTAGGATCACACCATGTCTCAGCCTGCGTCTGTGTGTGTGTGTGTGTGTGTGTGTGTGTGTGTGTGTGTGTGTACCGATGTGTGCATGAAAGTGGAGGACCACAGGCCTAAACTAAAAAGTGGCTTTGCAATAAAAGTGGGAAGGGAGATTTTCTTATGCTATTTAGGCTGCAGAACTAATACCACTTGAATAATATCTAGATACTGGAGTCTTCATGGATAGTGGCATAATACACGACCCTAGACATCTGACTTGGGTAAGTAATTGAGATCCCCTGGGAGAGTATGTGAAAGCAAAACCAGCATGCTGTGTAGAAAGGAAGTCACTCTGAAGAGGCAGAGGGTGGGGAGGCAGGAGGCTGGAAATATATATTGGACGGCTACAAGAGTGAATGTGACAAAATCTAGGAAACTAGTGACAGAATTAGCCTTAAACCTAGGCCCTCAAATCCTGGAATCCGTACAGCACTCACTGTGTAGCCCCAGGTTGTCCTCCAACTCATGATGATCCTCCTGACTCAGCCTCCTGAGGGCTGGGATTACCAGTTTGGGCACCACCACGCATGGCTTCTTGAGAGCATTTCTTCCTCATTGCCTTACAGGGAAATTTCCTGTTTCCCTTTATCATCGTGCCATAAAGGAAGGTCTACAAATCTGAGTGGAAATTCTCTATAATTATGCATTTATTTATTTCATGTGATTAATCTATCAAAAAATCATAGAATAAATCACATTGTGATTTTAATAACCTGCTCCTGTAAATTTTCAAATATCGTTCCAAAAAGTATCTTTCTGTTACTGTGTGTATTGGATTGCTATTACTAAACTATTTATCTCTGCGTAGTACTTCTTTTTTGACTTTGTTAGTATCTGTCTCGCAGATATTAAACCAAGTTTATGGAAGATATGATTTCTTACTCTGCCATGGATGCAGGGATGTTAATTGTGTGAAAAATCATGTCAGTCAACAAACTGTCCTCTTGTTCCACCCTTTAATCTTGGAAAACAAAAACTTACAAGGTGGAAATATCTGTGTTAAATAATTGATGTGAAGATTTTTTTTTTTTTTGTCTTTTTCATTTTTACCGGTACTGGGGATCGAACTCACAACTGCCTGCTTGCAAGGCAGGTGTTTATGCAGCTGAGCTAAATCCCCAAGATGTTACAAAAATTTATAAATCTCTAAGGAGAGGTGATAAAAAAGTGTTTATTTTTTTCCTCCTGAATGCTTACATCTTAACAAGTGACCAGCATGGTGGTTTAAAAACCTAGTTGTTGTTGGGGTTGGGGATTTAGCTCAGCGGCATAAGCACCTGCCTTGCAAGCCTGTGGTCATGAATTCAATCCCTGGTACAGGTAAAAATACAAAAAATTAAAAAAAAAAAAAACACTCTCCAAAAACCTAGTTGTTGAGCCTAAGGATTTAGCTCAGTGGCATAAGCACCTGCCTGGCAAGCAATAGGTCGTGAGTTAGATCCCTGGTACAAAAAAAAAAAAAAAAAAAAACCCTAATTGTTGGTAAATGATTACAGCACAGAGTAAAAATAGTAATAGGCACTGTTTACTACCATTTTACATACAAGCAACCATTGTACTACCTTGCTTAAAGAAGTCTGACAAAAAAGCAGTATCTGTTATATGTAAATTTTGTTTTAAAGAAAGCAGTTATGTTCCAGTATGTAATAAGTTATACCAAAAAAAGACTACAAGAAAGCATTGTTTAAATGCTTTACTAAATTTCAATCCATAAAGTATAGGGAAGTGGTGGTGAACCAATGACACATGCCACAGTGGGCTGTTCCTTATCATTAAAAGCTCTAAAAGGTTCGCCATCACTGGTATGGCAGTTAGGAGGAATTTTAGCAAGAAGAGTACTTTGCATGTTACATAATGAAGTGGCCACATTTTCTATAAGATTCAGTTATGTTTATAAAAGCTGTCTTCATTGAATTCATTTTTGCATGACACAAAAGTAAAGTTTGCAAAAAAATGAAAGAAAAAAAGAAAGAAACAAACTAAAAACTTGCAGTCAAGGCTATGTCTTTATTGTTAAACTTCCCGTCCTTTATCAGTTTGGTGGTGAATGCCTTTTTATAGCTATTTTCATTTCATAGGCTTCAGTCTGTCATTAGAGTGTGAGTTAAGTTGCCAAGGGCCATTTGGTTAACAGCAGCACCAAAGCCAGAGCAGCGGGAACAGCTCTCCTGGTAGACCCACTCCCTCCTTGGCAATATTCAAGCTTTCCTCTTGAGCTCAGACCCACAGCATTGCGTACAGCCACATCAATTTAATGAAGGATGATTTTCTTTCCCTTTTTTTATGGTTATTTTCGCCTCACCCCAGCAAAAACAATCCTATAAGAAAGCCAGGTAGAGGAGTCAGCAACTCTAATGAGACTAGCATTGCCCTGAAGCCTGTTTTTAAAACTCAAACCACCTGCTCCAAATTTGTGCTGACTGTTCTTCAGCAGCTTCTGAACATTTATTTAAATCTTAATTGTAGTATTTATGGAAGAATGAGGATTGCCAACTTCTGGATTCAGCAGGGAGTCCCAGCAAAGTTATTCAAATGTTCTAAGTACCAGGCTGCATACAGCGGGCTGTGGCAAAGCAGAACTACCCTATCATTATTTCCCCTGGCTCGTATTCATTTTGCCTAAGTATTCCCAGGAGGTATAAAATAAATCAGGAGTGCCTTTGAGTGTGTTTGGTTTGTTTAGGTGTGACTACCCACATAGCTTCAGCAGAAACGAGACTCTCACTTCTTCCTGGCACTCGGATCACTTGTGCTCCCCAAGTCCTATTAACTCTTGATCTGAGTTTCATGACTTATAGATCTCTAATCTCTTTACTGGAAGTTGAAATTGATTGCTCAGAATGTGTGTGCTCCCTTGAAATACGGTAGTCGTGTCCCGCAGATTCTCAGAATGGTCCCACTTGATACCCATTTCCCAGTGTAAACATTCATAGAACTCCTCTTCATCTCAAAAGTGACTCAGTTTGGATGACAAATGTTTTGACCCAGCCCAAGACACCTCAGTCATGCAGTACCATCGGCCGGTACAGCATGTTCCCTTTCTTCTAAATCTCTACTCAACTTCTGCTCAGCAGAGATCATCAAGAAAACCCCTGATTTGCTCGTGGCTTTCTCTAGTCAGCTTTACTCATCTATGTGTTCTCTGATGTGCTACTTCTCACCAATCAAGATCTCTGCCAGTATTTGACTCCCGGGCTACCCCATTCCCATGAGTCCAGCTTCTGTAAAGGCCACCCACATGTCAAATCTGTTGCTAAGCTTCCACACTCCCATTACCCTCCTGTCATTTGTGTTTCAAGCTTATCCTGTAAACCACCTCACACTTATTTGTCTTCTGGCCTATCTCACAAAATCGGTCATTCTTCATTTTTCTTGAATTTGGCTCAGAATACCACCACTGCTTCTTGTTTTAGGATGATCTTCCAAATTCTGCCCTCTTTTCATACATACAAACTTACATTTTGTGACACGTTAAAAATTAATCCAGTTCTCGTGAGTTCGATCCCCGGTACCGATAAAAAGGAAAAAGACAAAAAAAAAAAAAAATTAATCCAGTTCTGTATAACAAAGATATACATAAACTGCTGGCTTCATTTTTTTTTATTTAGTTCTTAAAAACACAAAAGGACTAATACCAATCTTAATGACATACTTCGATCTGAAACACTGCAAAAATTCTAGATAGAACTTAATTTGTTGAGTGTTAGGGATTGTAAGAGCTGAATTTGAGGGCTGTTTGTTTATACCACATCATGAAATACACACTTAGTAAAAGCAGTTGGCAAAGGTCCAGACCTGTTCTTCAGTTTTGCACAGTTATTTTCTTCTCTTATGGTAAATTTGAGAAGACTAGGAACAGTTAAAAACAAAACATACTGACCCAAATTTCCAAGTAACTGATTTCCAATTTAAAATACCTTTTAGTATTTGCTCTGATGATTTAAAATGCAAAGAGTTGGTAATAGGTGTTCCTTGATTTACCATGACATTATGCCCCAGTAAATTTATCCTAAGTTGAAAATATTGTTAAATTAGAGATGCAGTTACCATACCCAACCTACCAAACATCATAGATTAGCTTATCGTACCTTAAATATATCTGTACACATTAACCTACATCTAGTCATCTAACACAAACGCTATCTTATAATAGTGTTGTGTGTCTCATTTAATTTATTAAGTACTGTATTCAAAGTGAAAAATAGCACTATCTGTAAAATTATGAACTTGTAAGTCAAATAATTGTAGTTCCAGGTTTGAGGAAGTGTTTCATTCTTCCTAGAAAGTGATTTATTGATCTTATCTTGGTGCAGGTTACTTCTGCAGGTACCTGCTCACATCCCATTTTGTGGCACTTGCTTAGTAACTTTATTCTCAGCAGATGACTTCCCAAATTCCACGTCACATGATACGTCATCCATGAAAGCCATCAGAGTTTCCCACTAAATCTGGATACTATGCCCTAATCTATTTCTCTTTTGTCTTTGATTTTAGTTAACTGGCATTCACCTGGATTGACTTTATTTCACCAAAAGGTGGTCATAGAAAGAAAGAGCTTTAAACGCTAAGATTCATCATCTTGTTCTCAGCTATGAGTGTTCAGTGAACAAATCAGCTGCTTTTAGAAAGGTAGTTCCTTTTCTAGATACCCTTATCAGAGAAGAGGTGACTTTATTATAGCTTTCAGAACTTATCCCTTATGAAAAAATCATTCAGGTAAAACTTTATATAGATTTCTGTGTCTCCTCTACAACAAGGAGATAGGCAGTGTGGGGAGTTTTCAACATTGCTCCCCATACTGCTGACATAGAAAAGGCATTTCAGACATTCCCATGGCTCTATGTCTTTCCTCCTGGCTGCTCAAATAAATGTCTGCTGAACCTTCCCGACCTTGACCAGTGGCAGAACTGTGTGCTTAGCAAGTCTGAGTTATACTTAAGATTGCCCATCCTTGGACATTACATTGAAATACCATTACCTTGAGCTCTGCCACTTAACAATGTATTACATATTCTATTTCATATGCAACACTTCATAACAAAAATAACCTGCTAAATGATAATGCATTTAAATGCCAGTGTCCATGAACAATCTTGTACAAATAAAATGAAATCTTGTACAAATAAAATGATTGATGCTTTTGTTGATAATTCATAAATAGGCTGAGCTGGAAATTGATTGCTTTACCATTGAAAACCTATTGAAATATCCGAAGTTACAAAGGGAAGGTTTAAGGAATTTAAAAGTACAAGCTATTTAAGAAACATTTAGCATACATTTGCATTTAAATAGCCACTCTGGCATTCATAAATGATCCTTATCTCTTTATTAAAATCAATCTGACAGAAGTTGACTTTTCAACACTTGAAGAATGTTTCAAGTATTAAAGTGTAACAATCTGAACTCCAGATTTTTCAGAAATGTGATTTTCCTCATGAGTGAATAGAGCTAGTTTAATTTGTTTTATATCATAAAGTACCCACAGGCAAAACCAAAATAGTATTATATGGAATTCCATGCTTAATAAATTCCATCCGGAAATAATGTAGCTGACAAAATTGCTCACAGGTTTAGTAAGTTTATAAGTATGAACAAAGGAAAAAAGTGATTCTCTTTCATTTCTTCATATACACATACACCTACTGTGTTCTCCCTACCAAGAGCAATCAGTCTTTTAATTAGACAACATCTACTGGACACCTTGTTGTTCAGGAAACTGTGTTAAATATTCCAAAGGATATGGAGAACACCATATAAGATGTGCAATCTACCTGCAGAGCAAAATGTATTTCATATGGAGGATGGGCAGGAAATGGGTGTGATTGCTTAATGATTTAGAATTTATTGGGAGAATGATGAAGTTCTGAAGTTATAGTAATGGTGACATTATGAATAGATTTTAAAACACTGAACTACACACTTTTAAAATGGCAAAAAGATTGAATTTAATGTTATGTAAGATGTATACCTAACACAAAATAGAAACCAAATTCTAAATTTAGGATTAAAAAAAAAAAAGAATTGAAAGGGAGCAGATAATTCCCAGTGTGATCTAGAATCGTCAGGCAAGAGTTTATATCCAGAGAGGAACTCGGATAAATCTGAAAGTTCTCAAATTCAGATATCTACAGGAGACAGGCAGGTATTAGAAACAGTTAACTGGGTAAGGTATAAGATTCAAACACAATATGCTTGCAGATTAAATAGATAGAAAAGACATTTTCAAAAAAGTAATAGGATGCTTTCTTTCTCTTGAAAGGAGAAGCCCTTCTCTATGTAGCTTTCATTTCCCCCATCAATAAAAACATGGATGCTAAGAAGCACACACTCAGAGTAGAACAACCAACACAGAAATATGTGTGTTTTATAATGTTATGGTTTATATCTAGTTCACCCCAAAGCCTCATGCACTCATATGTGGTGCTTTCTACAGTGACTGGAACTTGGGTGTATGACATTGACTCAGTCTACTGATTGGCTTGGTATGGCCCTAGGTGGATTTACTGAAGAGCAAAGGAGAAAGAAGTCTCATTGCTTCCTGACTACAATGCCATGAGCCAGTTTTCCTCTGCCATGTCCCTCTGTCATGCTGCCCTGCCTTGGAACCAACTGATTATGGACCGAAACCTCCATAAACAGTGAACTAAAGGAAACTTTTCTTCTTTTATCTTTGAGAATTTGGTACTGTGATTAGCTGAAGAGCGATTACTGTCTGAAGTATGCTGACTACAGAGCATGTGCTCATAGGCTTAGCATATTGAAGATTCCTAGGCTTAAAGATATGCCAAAAACTAAATATGTATGGAGGGAAATTCCTGAAGTCTTTTGAAAGGTTAGCCTGAGATTAAATTTTCAGCACGGCCTGCTGTCACACACGGCAAACTGTCTTGAGAGTTAAATTGGAATGGGGAGAGGATTGCTTCAGAGTAAGATTCCTGTGGGCAGAGATGCAGTGAGAATTGGGCTGAGGTCACCACCAGATGAGGAGAGGACACACTTGGCTGATATGGAGGGTGTAGGTCTTGGTTTCCATGAATGAAAAGTGCCATGAAGGTGAGAAGTGAATGTTAGGCTATGAAACTTGAATTTTATTAAGCCAAGAAAGATGATCCACAACGCACAGGCCTGACAACAGCAACCTCAGACAGCTCTTTCCTCCTGAGTGCTTTTCCCAGATAGGAAGGGAATCTGCCTTGTGTCTGGAAGAGGAAAAGCAGGAAGGAAATCTTCTCTACATGAGGCAGGAACTATCAGAGCCATTGAATGATCTCTGAATAATTTTAGAATCCTACCATCTGGTCGTGCCTTGTTCAAGACAAAATTTAGTGTCAGAAATGGTGATTTTTTTTTTTTCAATACCAACCTTTCACTCAGCTCCTGTTCTTACTTCTCACTGGCCTTGGTCTGCTTTCGTTGGCCTTTATTCAGGAAAATGGGTCAAAATTCTTACCCACTCCATCTACTAAAGTGTGCGTCTAGGCCAGGGCCCAGTAGGGGTAACCTACTCTAACAGCTTGTCCTGCTGCTCAGCAAGCCTTACTTCTGGCCAACTGTCACCCACTTGGTAGCAGAATAACCTTTTCTCACGGCTCTGGCTTATCCCATGGCACAGGAAAAGGAATTCATGGCCTTTGAAATAGAAGATCATGTTTGGAAATTTGAGAATAGAAACTGAAGAATATAGATTTTTAACAATTAGTGATGAAAATGATTTATTGCACTATGATATTAGTAACTATGATCCAGAAAAAAATATCAATTGTGGTTTTTCTTTCAAAGTGAAGCTTTAAAGATTATAGAGCCCCATCTGGTGTTCAGGAGTTTCCTAGGATGAAAAAAGAGCAACAATTTGCAGAATATCTTATGAAAACAAATGGCTTTTCACAATATGGTATAGTTATTGACATGTGGGAATGCAGTAAGTATTACCTATGAGATTGCTTTAATTAATGCGTGGAACAAGGGATGCTTATATGATGAATGTAATTATTAATGTTAACACAGTGCAATCAGAAGTAAAAGGGAGTCTCTGTGAGGTGCTGTGTCACGTTAGTAGGATTGGAGCCTGCCACCTCAGTGAGTAGCCTGCTCTTGTCCTGGTAGCCCAATTATTGCCCCTGGCATCAGTGTGAGTAAGTATCAGATTTTTATGACGGTTTCTACTCAAAGAGCAAAGTAAAGCACAATGAATGCTACCGAGTCAGACCTGTGCTGTGGGATTCATGCTCCTCACTTTCAACAGCAAATTCTCAAAATGCCCTCCAGCATAAAGCAGCTTCTCTTTCATCTGCAATGAGGCTAGAGAAAAAGAGTTGACAGTAAGCATCTCTAGGAAAGGTTTGTGTCAGAGTGGGAGCTGTTTCTAATGCAGTACTCTACCAGTGGCTGGAGTGGTTTCCCCAAGAGGGCACTGGGTTTTCCTTCTGAAGAGATGTCTAAAGACATCTCATTTATATAGGACAGTGACTGTTTTTCAAAATATATAAAATCCTAATTGGGACATAATTCACATACTACACAGGTATCCCATATAAAGTATAATTCAATTACTTTAGTATGGTCACAGAACTATGAACTTGCATCACAATCAATTATGAAAGATTTTTATCACCCCAGAAAAGAAGTGCATTAGCATTTACTTCCTTTTCCCCACTTTCTCTAACTTCCCCCTAAGTAAACCACTAGCCCATTTCTTATCTTCATAGATTTACCTATTCTAAACATTTCATCTAAAATAAATCATATAATGTATGTTCCTTATGACTGGCTTCTCTTACTTAGCATATTCTCTTTAATGTTCATCCATGTTGCAGAAAGTATCAGTACTTCGTTCATTTTTATGGGTGAATAATATCCCACCATATGGATATGCCACATTTTATTTCTCCGTTCATCAGATGATGAACATTTGGGCTGTTTTAACATTTTGTCTATTATAAATAATGCTGTTATAAACATTTGTATACACTGTCTTAAGTAAACTTAGGTGCTCATTTGTCTTAGGAGTGTATCTGGGAGAGGAAATGGTGTGTCAATTTGAGGAACTGCCAGACTGTTTCCCAAGAAGGTTTCACATTTAATTTTTTCCAGGAGTGTATGAAGATAATGAATACTTTCAATTATATTTAAATATACATAGTGTAAAAGTCTCCTTCTTATTCTTTTTTAGGTAAATAGTTCAGTAGTGCCAAGTACACTCATATTTTTGTGTAGCCAATCTACTGAACTCTTTTCACTTGTGAAACCGAAACTGCACCTATGAATTCCCCATTTCCTCCTCCCCTAACCTGTGGCAACCTCCATTCTACTTTCTGCCTCTGTGAATTGAACTACTCTAGGTACTTCCTATATGGAAAACAATACAGTATTCTTCTTTTGGATATTAGTTTATTTCACTTAGTTTTGTATCCTGAAATGTTTTCCATAGAGTAACATGAATCAAAATTTCCTCTTATTTTTAGTTAAAAAACTGCTACTGCATATGTGTATCACATTTTGTTTGTCCATTCATGGTTTTATGGTCATCTATTTCATTTTTGTCTATTTTCAGTTTTGCTGCTATGGTACAAGTGCACCAAAGAGAGTGAATCTTACCCTTTCATGTCCTAAGAAACCTCACCAGCCTGTTAAGATGTGTGTTTTGAGGAACTATTATCCCACCACTGGTTCCAGTTCACAATATCTTGGCTGGAGTTTAGAAAGTTTCAAGCATTTTTGATCCTATGTGAGCGGGGCACCAGTCCTATGAAATTACCATACAGGAGAATTCCTCTTGGTCCCTCCAGTGAAATCTGGTTTGCACCCTCTCTCTGCTGAAGCTTTGATCTGCACATCAAGGAAAGGGTATATGGTTAGCTTTTGGTTCTCCCTTTCTTTCTTTGCACAATGTTCTAAAAATGTTTCCAAGACTCTAATTCATGGCATCAAGAGAACCCAAAGCAAGAAGTCATATATAGAGCAATGTCTTGCTGTGCCTGGAATGACTTTTAGAAAGGGAAGGGTTATCCTTTCAGATCCATGCATGAGGAAGCCTAAAATAGAGATGTGCTAGACCACAGCACAATGCTCATTCAACTCAGGAGCAATGCTGCCTCCACCAGACAGAAATCAAAAATGCTACAGCGAGGAAACGAGAACATGGTCAGAGCTTCTAGGGCTTATATTCACTGATTGGTTATTGAAAATGTGTGCCAAAAGTATTAATAGCAGATGATATGTAGGGGACAGATGTCCAAAACTGGAAGCTAAATCAGCAACCTACTTATCAGCAGATCTTTGTCCAATTTGACAGTCGGCTTGCTGCGTGACCTTGGGCTACTTATTTGATCTTGCTGAACCACACTTTCCTACACAGTAAATTGGAAGCAGTCTTTATAAGAAAGACTGTTTCTAAAGCAGCATTGGCTGGTTTGCTGTCTTCCCACTGATATTAATGTGTGTTGATGGCAGCTAAGGTTTTCTGAGAGCAAGATTATCTTGCTGTGGTTGAGGTTAATACACTGAGATATTAGGAGACAGAAGCCACAAAGTTTCATGAGTTAGTAGATGAATAAAGGTGATAGTGGTTGCATCTGTGGTTATGATATTCAAATACCCTTGGCATTTTTAAGTGTGAATCAAACAGGCAAGTTTGAAGACATTGATTCACCTGGATAGAGTTGTATATTGCACAGTAAACTTCCATTTTTCCTGAATCTAAACAACTAAATGATAAAATACAAGTGATTGTAATTTTGCTCTTGAATGAGATACATTTTAAGCAAACTCAGGCTAGTGTCAGTGATGATCAGTGGAACATTTAGAGCCTTTTATGTCTATAAATCTGTAATTCCCTATAGAAATACAGTTGTCATAATAGCCATGTTGACTTAAGCAGCCCAAAATCTCAGAAAAATCTTTGGAATCGTCAAAATACAGTTTCACTCGATTTACTGACAGTGTTAAATCTTAGTAATCATTTTTCCAATTAGTCAAGCTGGTAGAAGCTTATGGTATATACTGTGATTACCAGGAATATAGAACTTTTAAGTTATCTACAACAAAATAGTAGCTGTCTTCCTCAGGGAAACTGGAGGAGCAGAAGAGTCTACAGGTTAGTCACTCACATTCTGGCTCTGCCACTTACCAGCCCCGCTAGGAATGGTCGTGCAAATGACTCAGCTGTTTGTGCTTTCATTTTATTATGGGTAAATTGGAGAAAATAATAGCACCTACTCATGGGTATAATGAGTTAAAAAGCTCAGAGTGCTTTAAATGGCACCAATAACAAGCTTTCAATAAAGGATAGTTTGTTACTACTATAGCACTTGCCAATTTGCTTGGTGCTTTTACCCACATTTTCTTATTTGAACTTCATCATAATCTTGTAAGATAAGAAGGCAAATGTCATAGATAAGAAAAGTAGATTAGAAATCTGACTCACTCATGATTTAGCTAGTAAATCGATATATTTGGTTGATAATCTGTCCTTACTATATTAGGGTCTCCTGCTTGGCCCAGCTGGGAAAATGGAGCTATTATGATAGTCTTTTCCTAGAACACCATCTTATGAGTATTTGAGTTTTAGATTAATGTACAGAAACAGAGGATATTCTAGGCTATCAAGGGTCATTTTTTAAAATTCAAGTTGTATGCCAATATCAGATGATGAATTAATCCCCAGATTAAAGGAGTCACATTTGACAAATCTTCTGTAATCTGTAAATTTACCTTTCAACAATGGCTAAATCTTTTCTAATAACTTTCAAGTTTTGTGCCTTCCCAAAAATGCTGAGGTTAGGAAAAGAGATGAGAAAAATAAACCTGTAAATACCTTGGTACCAAATTCTGGAGTTATTTTTCTCCAGTTTCATCTAGGGTTTTTGTCTTCTTCAGTGGGTTCTTAATGTCTTGTGACATGAAACATTCTCCCATTAGTACAAAGAAAATCTCCAGAAATATGCAAATATAGTACTTTTGATATTTAAGCAATAATTTCACTATTTAGATCATATTGCCCTCTTCCTAACCTGGATCCAATTGTTGAAAGGTGAGGACTCTAACCCTATAAACAGTAAAGTCAGAGCTCTGTTGATGTTAGATAGCCTTGTCTGTAGATAAAGAAATGCGGGTTGTAATCATTGTCCAGAGATACAAAGGAGAAATGTTCACCAAAGACCATTCAAAATATCCACATCTATTTTATAAAGTACGGCCCTAATAATGTTTTCCTCAGTGAAATCTGGTAATTATTCCCTTTGATTTTAACAACAGAATACTTAGCAAAATTCTAAATTACTCATCTGATCAAATAATGTAATCATTAAAAATTTTGACTCATGAGATCTGACTTTTGCTTTCTAACCTTTGATACTATTTAAGAAAATACTATAACTATTTCTAGGTTATGTGAGAGATTATGACATGGAAGCAAAGTATTAGTCTAGTCTTGTTCCTTTAGCCCCAAAAGTTGAGATGAAATCGTCTGATTTAATAATTTTTAGCCCATCTGTCTCCTCTGAGATAGGGCCAGATGTAATCAGACAGATTTATAGGGTGTAAAATTCAGAATGAATTAGAAAAGCCTTTCTGGGTGCAACCCAACACATCTTAAATCAACATCCCCTGAATGGACTAGAGCAATCTCTGGCTGGCCTGGTGGGGAAGTTGTCATGGCAACTGATGGCAAGCTCTGCCAGTGGAATGTGAAAGCAAACAATAGCGTGATGAGGTTGTGTGTACAGCAGCAGACTAAGGTTGCTTCTATGCAGGTACATTGTACACAACAGGAAACTTGTGAGATCGTCCCTTGCAATTTTGGCTGTTCATTTGAAATATAGCAAGTTATCAGTTTAAAATCAGTGCGGCTGGTAGATAACAGAAGCTGTGGAAAAATCATTACCCAGTAGATAGTCTCAACAGTATACAAAAGCCCAGAGGACTATTAGACTAATAGTATTCACAAATATGCTAAAGGAGGCTGAATCAGGCTTAAAGTAACACCTTTGATTCTTTAATGCCACCTTGTGTCCTAAAGATACTAAAATTTTACCCGAAGCCACCTTGAGAACCATCACTGGGCAGCTAGCTTCATACAGAAAATGTTGGAGCTGGATTATATTACAACATGACCGTCTTGTTTTCAGAAAACATATACATAATGTCTTCTAAGCCTCAAGATGACGAAAAATGAAAGTAACTTTGACAGAGTGGGAAAATGGGAAAAGAAATAGTGCAAGTTTTAGAAGTAGTTGCACGTGGTTACAAGACAGGTCTGGTATGGGAGGAAGCAACGGTAAAGATAGGATCAGAGTTAAAAAGTTTTGATGTCATTGCTACATTTTGCAGAGGAATAGTATCTTAAAATATGTTCGGCTATGTTGATAGCATGAATGAGTCAGATAAAAAACAAATGTGTATCACTGATTCCACTTTCACAGCTATTTTGTTCATGGTCAGTGGGCGGCAAGATTAAAGGTAGCATTTGCTCAAATGGTGCCTCAAACTCGCTTGTGATCTCTTAACCAAACCAAGCCCACCACTCATGACTGAACCATCGCCTGCTTGTTGCCATTCACACCATAATCAATTTCCAATTAACTTCAGAAATGTAAAATGATCAAACTGTGTTTCTGTGTGTTTCCTCCAGGGTTTGAGTTTTTCGAAACAAGTGCCAAGGATAATATTAATGTCAAGCAAACATTTGAGCGCCTTGTGGATATCATCTGTGACAAAATGTCAGAGAGTTTGGAGACCGACCCAGCCATCGCTGCCGCAAAGCAGAGCACGAGACTCAAAGAAACCCCTCCTCCACCACAGCCCAACTGTGGCTGTTAATGTCTACACACACACATGTACACACATATGCACACATGTGCACAGACACACGCGCGCGCACACACACACACACACACATACACACACACACACACACACACGGGCAGCTCCAGGAGTCTCTGGTTGCCAAGAAACAGCATTTATAAATGGTCTATTAGCCTTCACTTATACTGCCTACTCATTATTTGAAGGAAGTCTTTGATGTCAATGGCCCATACATGCATTCAATTTTGGAAGATTTACTCTATTAATATGTGACAAATATGTGATCTTAAATATGTAAGGACTATCCACCTATAAACATCTAGTACTTGCATGTGACTTGTTTTTTATTTGTCTAAAGGCTCTTGTTTTTCAAATTTTTTCTCAGTTATGCCATTGCTGAGATCTCAGCCAATAATATGATAATTGATTTGTGTGCCAGAGATTCAAAATATGTTATTTATTTGTAGGGGTGATGACTAAGGAATTGCTGGTGTGTGTGTGTGTTTGTGTGTGTGTGTGTGTGTGTGTGTGTGTGTGTGTGTGTATGTGTGCAGATTGGGGGGTTGCAGGAGACTTGCTTTCCTCTTCACTGAAAATCAAATATAGTGTTTTCTCTTGGTTAGGGACATTGTTGTAGCTCACTATTAGAAAATGTATCATTTTCCACTCCTATTGGCAACCAAGGAAACCACTGACTTTAAAGAAACTGAAATATTGTTTTTAAGGCCCTTACCAGTTTTCTTAAGTCATTAACATTGACCTGCCTAGAACTAGATGTAAACAATAATTTTAATTTATATGTTAAATAAGCAAATATCCTACCCAGGTCTGCACTTTCCAATGAGTCTAATTAAATTTCTGAGTATCTTAGAGCACTGAACACATAGATATATAATGAATGAAAGCCAATTATGCTGGCTGTAGAATTCCAAGGCCTGAGTACCCCAATTTCCTTAATGATTCCCCCTACCCCCATAACACACACACACTGCCACCATCACTGCTGCTGCCACCACCATCACTGTCTGAAAATGTCATCAACTCTGGAAATAGGCTTTAGGCTGAAACTTACTGGGGCTCCTTTTCCTGTAGGATGTTGATTTGCTGCCCAAAACATTGCCCTCTGCTGGAACTTCAGCTGTGTTCTTTTACCTAGTTAGAAGCTACTGAGTAATATTTCCAATTTGAAGATGATTTTCGTTTAAAATGTTTTCATCAGAGGCATATCTCCTCTGCAAGTCTCTAAATATTTTACATTAGACAGACACAGCTTTAGAGCTGAGAGTGACAGAAGCACTTCTGAATCATACCAGTTTGAGAGAGCAAGGGAAATATTTGAGCCACCCAGATTTTTATCCCAGATTTCCTGAAGACCATGTATAAATAGCAAGCAAACAACAATGTCCATGACCTTTGTAGAGCACTGGTGGGGAATTCAGCATCTATGTCAATGACTAGCATTCTTTACAGCTAGAATTTTAGGAAGGCAGCAGGCAATGTTTGGCAAATTTGTGAGGACAATTCCATTAAGTGGACTTTCTTTATTTCCATTGTATTAGATGTTTCCTTTTCTTTTAAAAAATAGAGATGCTTTTCATAAAGTATATAGATTTCAAGGTTATTAAGCAGAGATTTTGATAGAAAAACATGCATATATCTAAATATATCTCTGGAGAAATAATGCCCGCAAGTCAGGGAAATAGCCCCCACACACTATTAGTAACATAAAAAATGAAAATTCTGGTAAAAAGCATTTGGGGTGTTTTAAGCATCTTCATGTTATTTCTCATCTTCTTACTTTCAGATTCACTAATTGGCAGTACATTTATACTTTGGCTTCCTGCAAGGCAAGCTTAACTTATAACAACAAGAAAAATGTATGTTTTATTAGATTTTAATAGGGCAACCACATTCACAACCACAGGTATTAAAACAAAGGAAAAATAAACAAGAGTCATGAAGAACAGACTGATCTGCTATACTAGTAGTCTTAGCATGACTTTAACTTAAGTCAGAATGTGGCCATATTAAATGATGTAGCTCTTATGTTTAACTTTTACCATCTACTGTGAAATAGTAAGAACAAGAAACTCTTCTCATTCTCCCTCATAGCCCCTGTTCCACACATACATGATTCACATGAAGACTTCATAGGATACTTCAGATGGCCTTCATGTGTGTGCTGTTTTAATGTGGAAAACACAATGACAAAGGATGAAAAAGGGAAAGAGCCAAGTTTTGCTAACCTGAAAACTCCTTCCCCAAAGAACTGATTGCTGTTAGAATTAATTGACCCTTCGACCAGGAGACCAAACCCAAGTGCCCACTTGCAAGTATCAGATGTCCTAAAGTTGGACCTCTCTCTGTGTCCCGGTCAGAAAGAGTGATGCAGTAGTGGCCCGGCCATCACTACCAAGGAACACTCAACGCTTTGTCCTTTTCAAACCCCATGGGAGTAGAGCCTTCCTAATTAATTCTCAGTTCTGAAGCTCCCACTCTGCTGTGAATTTCATTCCAAATAATTCAGTGAAAAGTTTCCAGAGACAGTTATTGGGGAATTCAAAAGAAAGCACCTGTGTTCTTGATATAAAGCATATGAGAGAACATTTTTCATTCCTAATTGCATCAAGATATCTTATCTTCAAAATAAAAATATGGAAAATAGAGAAACCAGCCCAGGGTTCATTATGTGAGCTTCTATTGCACTGAGTTGAATTATTTACAAATCGTAGCACTTTAGCCCCAACGTTTTCCAGCCTTTTGGGCACTAGACATATATACACACATACTCACACACTGTACTCCACCTACCAACAACCTAAATGTCTACAGGTCATTTGTTTTTAACCAATAACCTAATTAAGTTTGAAATGTGACATGTTTAAAAAGTATGTGTTAGTTTGTAAATCCTGGACATCAGCTCTTGTTGTCTTTGATGTAATTGGACTAGAAATTCAAGTATGGTTTTATTCATCCTATGGCCACACCCCACTTCTCAAAATAGGTTTGTGAATAAACCTTCAGGGAGATGCTCCCAAGAACTTTGGTTTGCTTCCCTTTCCTATAGCACCTGAGAAATTGGATTGAAAATTGTTTTATCTAAATAGCTGTCTACGGAGTGAATCAGCATTTCAGGCTTTGGGAATGAGTGGATATACAAGATGCTGTGAAGTGCTGTTAAGCTCTAGGACAGTATTTTAACCACTGGCCTCACATCTACAGGCTCAGAAGAATTACTTCAAAACAATAATCAATTCCCTGTTGTTACCCCCACTGAACAGCTTCTACTGCCATCATGAACTTCTAATAACTATGAAGCAAGAGGTTCACATAGTTCCCGTTTGGGTCACTTTACATTCAATATCCCTTTGCTACCTGGTTAAAAAAAAAAGTGCCAAGATTTTTATTTGGAAAAGGGGTATGGTGATGCCTTCATTTGTGGAAAGCTGAAGCATTGTGATGATAAGTGTGAAATATAAATTCAACAAAACCACAACTCAAATTACATATAGAGATATCACTACACTCAATAAGCAAATGTGTATTTCCCTTAATTCTTTTGCAATTAATAATAGATCTTTTGTTTATTTAGCACATTCGTTATTTTTATGAGCCAATTTAAACTTCCAATTTTAACAGCTTTGCTGATAGACTTTCAGGTATAGGATGGTCTTCTTTTGAAAAAGCAAAATGCATTCTATTATTAACTGAATTTCCATTAAGCAACATTAATTTTGGAATGTCATAATTCATAATCAGTGGTTCATTGTGATGTGTTTTATCCAACATGTATCTTAGTGCATGGATGAAGTTTTCCTACAGTCTTTTAGTTAACTGTGTAGTATTTGTGGAACTGTATTAAAAATGTGTTCAAATTCTACCAAGCTGAAGTAGCAGCTGCATGTTAAAAACTATGACATCAATCGTAAAGTCATGGCTGAAACTCTTTTAGACCAACAAGTTAGTCTGTTGATAATCTTCACAGCACTGTCAGAATGCTCAGTCAGACGTTTTTGGTGCAGCATACGTGGGAGCTAGCCTATCTGGCTAATGAACCCTTTCTCTCCAAATAGCAGCTCGTATAAGGGTCCCCGAAACTCCATTCCTGGGTATATAATTGAGCAGCTAGGCCCATGTGGCCTTGCTAACCAGTCTCTGATAAATGCAGCCTCTCTAACTCCACTCTCCTCTGCCTATTTGTAAACACTACCTGTGCTTCAGCAGTTTGCCAGTAAAATGATGACATCTTGCTGATCTATTAAACCTTTCAATACTAGGGCCAATTTTGGGGCTTGCTTCATATTTTACATGATTTTTTGACCAAACTAATTTGCAGACATAAAGCTATGACATGCCCTGAATTCACTGGAATAAATTGGATAAAAATCATGTTAATGACCAAATCACCCCCACAAAAAAATGTCTTTACCCCTTAAAGGCCAAAGGTTCTAGAAATACAGTATCCCTTAAAGAGACACAAGCAGTTTGATGAGACTTTTTGAAATGTAAAATGTATCTATTGCTATTGGCACTTCATAAATAAATGTATTTTTAAAATCTGCCTACATATGCTCAACACTCTGGTCAAATCATTCTTCCCTTTGGTACATGAAAATAATTCACTTTTGGGCCACACAGTCCTGAAACTCCCAACACACACCACTTTCAACCAATGATACCTTTCTTAGTAAGGGGAAAATCCCATCTATGGTGCTTTCTCAGTGCTAAGAAAAAAGGAGCGTTTGCTATGTGCCAACTGGAACTCACATCTTGTTTTTAAAGGCCCATGAAATAGATTCATCACACTGATTTGATTAATCTGGGTTTCTGCATGTAATGAATTTAATGTATTAAACAGAGAGGGTAGAGAAAAAACACATTCTAGACAGCAGAAATAAATAATTTCAAACCCTCACACAGAGGTTGAGTGTTAAGATCAGATCATCTAGTGAGTGGACAAACTGAACTTTCTTTTTGTGTGTTTTTTTCCTACTTCATGATTTTTTTTAAACCATTTCATTTTTTAAAAAACTATCCTTGTGGAATGACAAGACCAAGAATGGGAAATGAGACTCAAGTGTCACCATTTATCTCCTTTCAGCTACTATTGTTGGAGTTGGGAGTTACCAATGTATTTCACTTATCTGTGTTCATATTTCCCTTCATTGTGGACAACTGAGAGTTGGCTGTGGCTCTGTCACTTAATATAATATGTCCATGTCATGTTGTTTGGAGCTATGGATTGCTTAGTTTCATGAATACTGTTATTATAGATGCGGGTGGTATATGAGACATACAGACAACTGGCCTTTCAGGGAGGTGAGCATGACCTATATCTGGCTGTTGGTTCCATAGTCTTTGTCAAAGTGAAGTCTGGGGATGTCTGCTGTGTCACTATGATGACTTACCACACATAATCTCATCATCCGTAGGAGGTGTGCTGAATGAAAACTGTCCTGTAATTCCTGTTAATATATTAATGTCAGATGTGACGTGATACAGTTGGACTGTCCAAATGTACAACTATTTAATGGTGTTTGTAGAACTGAAATGTCTTAAATGTTGCATGAAATATGTTCTAAAAATAGATTTTTTTTCTATTTTTCAAAACCTCAGAATTGAGGGTTCATGGGCCAATAAGTGCAATATTTAATGACTTACTCAGTGTATATAAACTAGTGTGAAAGAGTGAATTATAATGAATGTGTGAGATACTTTGATGGCTGTGTGCTTATTCAAATGAATTCTTGTAGCCGTATTTGTCTAGTGGTACAATTTATACAGTAAATATCTTATTGGTGTCATGTGAATCTCCTCTGTGCCTAATTTAAAGTAATTTTTTCTTAGAAGACCAAATGTTTAGTATCTGCAAATGTGTGTCAGTTTTACCTATTGAAATTGTGTTTTATTTTCCAGAAGAATGACTGTGAGCTTACTTTATAAGAGCCTTCCTTTCTATAATTCATAATTCTCCTTAAGCTTCTTGTGAGTGTAATGAGCACCTAATTTATATACCTAAGAAAAATATGCATATAAAGAAGTCACTTCTTTTCTTCTCAGAAACATTAATCACATGTCCTATCTACTAGGAATTTCCATTCTTGTATTTGTATGTATGTTTTATTGTTACTCAACCTTGTACTTTGTTTGCATTAGCTGATGTTATATTCACTTTTGATTCTCAGTTGTCCACATTGGTGACAATAGAAGAAAATTCAGTGTCCTTAATTCATTTTGTCACATTATCATAACATTGTATATATGAAGGTTAATGTAGGTCAACAATGTAAACTCTTATTTGCCATTTCAACTTTTAGGGGAAAGTGTCATTTGAGCATTTTATTCTGTAGTTGGATTTTTTTCCTTTAGTTAACAGGGTAAGCAATGATACAATAGGAAGAAAAACAAGTAAAAACTTATTCACTAATAATGATGAAGCTGATTCTAGATGGCCGTGGATGTCTGTACATGTTACACTGCCATCAGTTCTCTCTATGGCACTTGACTGGAAACTGACATGTATGGACACACCAATCCTAGGAAATGGCTCTGGACGATGTGGCCAGTGTGTGACCCACATTTAACTGTGACTGAAAGTTGTACTCAGCTCTCTAAACCTACTGAAGAGGTCAAGGGAAGATGGGTAAGATGAAGATTAGTGATAACTTTGTGCCAAATTTTTTAAAAAAGAAAAATGTAAGCAGGTAGCCAACACTAGAATGATTATTTAAACATGTGGTAAAATGTTTTGTTTGTTGTCACATAATTATTGAATGCTGTGTACTCGTTACTGTGGGAATCAAATGTGGAAGAGGCATAGCTCCTGTCCCTAAGGAGAATGAGGGGAAGAAATGCAAGATATAATTTAAGGACGAGGTTATGTCAGCGTCTAGGAGCACAGAGCTTGGGGACCTGTAAGAACTGGGAGAGTGGAGGGCAGCTCCACCAATGAGATCGCATATAACTCCAGAAAGAATTAGAGAGTGAGAAGATTGTGCCAGGCAGATAAATGGGAGAGACCACAGTACATTCCCTGTGAATGGAAGGGGATTGGCCGCTATAGATCATTGTTTTTCTCAAAACAACCAGAGTGACCTTCTGAAAACCCTCCAATTACCCCAGCGTAGCTCCCTGCATTTTGCTCTTCATTTGGAAGACAAGCTGCTATTTCCTCATGCTCCTCTATGCTGAACAGCCTCCCAGGGAACCCCAAAGCCCAATTGCTTTCCAGCCACATTAGAGCAGTTAATGTAGACATTTGCCAATGTACCAAACCTTGAGACATTATTTAATCTAATGTCATCCATGCAGATATGCACCCAGACAGTTTTCTGAAGCTCCATGTTTCCTAAGAAGGGATAGGAAATACACTGATAAAGACCTTCCTTTGTAACTGGGCACTTTGGGCTCCTTCTCAGTGACTGCACTGTGGATCTCTTCTTGAGAAAATATTGACAACAGCTTAATGCTTTCATATAGTGACTGTGATGTTTAGTTGAAACTACTGCTGCATAGCAAATATTGTGACTCTTAATGTGTCCACGGGAGCTCTTGTCTGGGTTTAAAGCTATAAAGTGTATTCACATTGTGAAATTTTATCTTTATTGAAATTAATTGTGTAAAAATGGTATGTGCTCTATTAGATATTAAGTTTGTATGTGAATTCTGTATGGAAAGTGGTTTTTGTTCTTTGAGTTTATCTTGTATTATTTTTTGGAGATTACAATAAATATCTAAGAGACTATATTCCTGAATTTCTTAGACTGGCGAAATGATTTTTAAATCTCCTTTTCACTGTATGTTCACTTTTGGTTTTCAAATGACTATTTTCACTTCTTGTAATCTTCCCTCTTACCTCCAGGTGCAACACTGATCTTGAATTGGAGATAGGAAGTGAATACATTTTTTTAGGGCTATAAGTACCCATCATACGAATTTATACTTAAGTGCAGGAGTAACTTACAATACTTGTAACATTTTAGGGAAGGAACATTTTAACTGACCAAACAGTGTTTTAGAACTACAAAGGCCTTGGGTATAGGTCAAAATATGCTCAGGTTTTAAAAAATCATCTCTGCTACCTGAAGAACATCTGTTCTGCTGTCAGAAGCCTACTGTTGGTGCTCATTTTAACAACTCACTGGAAAAGAGCAGTCAACAGGAACAGCACATGAGAGTGATATGCAAGTGCGGTGGACATCATTTAATGCATGGTGCTTGGTGCAGGGATGGTTGGGGTGCTCTGCAGGCTCTCCTTGACCAATCTCTCAAGAGGTGATGAGGTATCCAACTAGCAATCTAGTCACATCACAGCAAATTCATTAGTAATTCTGAGATTCCTTAGGTTCTGATTTGTGTCAACATCTCTAATTCCATAGTTTCTCCCAAAGATACCTCCCAAACCATTTCCAGAAGTCTGCACTGAGAATAAGTGAAATGGTCCCAGGACGATGCATATGAGTCAAATCAGCATCCTGCAACTAAACTCAGTGATAGAACGGTCACTTAACAATATGGACAAAGCATGGAAGAAACAAAAAAAATAAGGACAATATATAATAAAGGAAACAATATATAATAAAGGACAACAATAATAAAGGAAATTTTGGTTATAGTCTCAACAAATGTTTATTAGGATGACTCCTATGTTTTCAGTTTCTTAATACACATGAAACACACACAGTAAGTTCCTGACATTTAATGAATTGTGATGGAGGATGACATGTAAGTTATTACTTCACCACAGTTTACAAATTTACTCCCCAATAATAATAAGTATTTGAAATAAATATCCAAAATTTATTTCAAGAGCTCACAAAAAGATCTTTGAAATGTTATAAAGTATATATTTTTAGACTGTCACCCCTACATTCAGATACATGAATAAAAACTGATAAAGGTCTAGTCAATGACAAAACCCAAGAAAGACTATGTCTATTTCCTGGTCATTCTGAAGTTCCTATGGCTAAACCACATCCAGCAAATTTTAGCAGCAATGCAGAGTGACAGTCTACTGTCACTCTGGTAATATCCCCCTGGTTGTGAATTAATTTTTAAAAATAAAACTACCACTTAATGACTTTTTATCACAGCATTAAGACTAACTAACACACCCATCACCCTTAGAAGATGCCAACACATTCTCTTCTTGGTTTCCCACTGGTTTTGAAAATGATCCCTTTAATATAAACTCAGCTTCTGGTCTCTAAAAAACTTCTCAGAGACACTCCTTTATTTCCATCATTTCTCCACTGATTTCCCATCTGCTACACACATGCTCCAAAAAAGTCTTTTGTGGAAGTAGGTTCATCATTGTTTCTTCCTAATCTACTATAAATCTATTGAATCCTTCTGGCCTAGAGTTTGCTATCAATTCTAAACCATAAGAAATTTCAGCTAAAATTCATATTATCAATTCCAATGCATTTCATTTCTAATGCAAACCTGCTCACTACATGAAAGAAAAGCAGAATGTATAAAAACCATGTGACAGGGCATGTTTTGGAGGAAAATTGTAATTAATATTCCAAAACAACATTCTGCCAAAGAGACAAGTACAATATGGTTTGATTATGTCAGTGTAAATGCTAAACACAAGCTACTATGTTTATGATGATAACCAAAATTGTGGGAGTGGCATGCAGGAGAGTGTTTCCAGTGAGAGAGGAGTACCCTAGGAACCAGTATTCACTCCATTCATAGATAACTGAGGAAGGCAAGCTCACAAAGGAGACTTACAAAGGGAGTGGGGCTGTAGTAGGAATAGAGTTTGCTCCCTGTGAAACTCATGTTGTAGTTGAATCCTCACTGTGTTGTAGTAAAAGAACAGAAATTCAAACCAACTATGGTACTTTGAGGTGGGACATTTCAGGAGCAGTTAGTAAATTCAACAATGTGTTGCCCCTATGATTGAATGTGAGTAGATTTATGAAAACAAAACCCAGAGATATGTATACATGGCCCGCCTCTTCCATGTGAGGCTCTGCACCACCATAGAACTCTCAGCAGAGAGACCATTGCCAAATGCAGCCTGTTGATCTTGGGCAAAGTAAACCTTTTTTCTTTATAACTTTCCCAATCTGTGGTATTGTGTTATTAGGACCAGAAAATAGACTATGTCAAATGGTCAAAGAGATGGACAGAAAATTAAAAGACAGTAGGATGGCAAAAGAGGTGTAAATTTTGAGAAAGGATCTACATTTTAACATAACAGAGGGCTCTCAAAACTTCCAATAAGTTTTGAGGAGAAGTTTTAGAATGGGGCGAAGAAGTAAATAGGAATGACAAAGACAATGCTATGTTCCCCCCAAATCTCCGTGTGCTGCAGTCTTGGTCCCCAGACAATGGCACTATTGGAAGGAAAGCAATGGAAGCTTAGGAGGTAGAGGCTAGTGGAAAGAAGCGAGGTCACTGGGGGCCACGCCCTTGAAGGGGATACTGGGACGCTGGCCACTTTTCTGACTTTGCTTCCCAACCACCAAGACGTCAACAGCTTTGCCACTATAGGCTGAAAGCAAGTAGGCAAGAAACCGTGTTCTGCAACTCTGGAAAGCATGAGGTAGAACAAATATTTCCTCTTGTTATTTGATTAGCTCGGGTATTTTATCAGAGCCACAGAAAGATGACTGTCACTTTTTTTTAGGTGCTTCAGAAGAAAGGTTATTGAATGTGAATAACTTAAAGACTCTTATTTCCATGTACATCATTATATGTGAAGAAAAAGCCAGTAAAAGTAGAGTTTAGAGATACAAGCAAAAATCCAAATGTAATTCTCATATTTCTGCTCCTGTTCCTGTCTCCTCTTCCTCCCTATGTTACCTGCCAATAACTTCTATGCAGTCATTTCTACCTCACTGATTTTGTTCTCTCCAAATATTTTTACTGATATGTTGGACACTAGGTATCCAACAACTACTAGCGACAAAACCAACATCTATTCTTTATGAGGTTTATACTATAACAGAATTTGAAATATTTATGCTTTCCTTTATTTACAAACTAAGCAAGGAAAGTGCTGTCTCAGTTACTTTTTCATTGCTGAGACAAAATACCTGACACCCACAAGTTAAAGGAGGAAAGGTTTATTGCAACTCACAATTTGCACAAATTTTAGTACAGTCAGTTGGCCCCTGCAGGGTTGCAGAGGGGCACTGCAGAGGAGAGGCCATTCATGGCAGAGCAAGGAGGTTGCAATAACGTTGATCCTCCCATTCCCTTTATGTTTCATCCAGGCTACAAACATTAATTTGTGCCTCCCACATTCATGGCAGAGCTTCCTGTGATCCACACTCAGAACCATACTAAATCAGTCAGTGGACTAATTTAATTATCACACACTCTTAATCCATATTCACACACTCTATATGCAGCCACCTCCAGCCACCTCCACTATGAGCACGTAAGTCTTCTGGGAGTATCTAGATGTAAGCCATGCAAGGGTTACCTTATCTCAACAGTGATGGATACATAGCTGATGCAATAACAACCAGAAAGCAAACAGTCAGTTAAGTGGGTAACAAGCCCACTGGAGCAAAGGTTATAAATTGCTCACCAAATCACAAAGGTATTTACAGGAGGAAGAAAGGTGATCTTATCTTTTTGAAAAGTTAGCAGCTACTCAATTATACTTTTTGCCACTGGGTTATAATATGTCTGAGGTTGTGACTGAGTTCACTTCAGAGCAAATATGAATTAACATATCCTTCAGTGTCTTTTTGCCCTTGCCTCTAGTCATAGAATAGGAAAGTCAAAAGACTGGGAACGTGTAAGACTACTCGAGTAAATCAATATTTAAAAATATCTTGAGAAGAACTTTGGAAAAAATGATATTTATGATGTAAATTTTGATGTAACCAAACATCACAAGAAAAAATGACATTCATAAAATACCATCTGTTGACCCTTGAACTGGAGAATTCATGTTCTGTAGTAGGAAGTAGGAGAAGGGAGAGGATAGGTGACACTGATTTAAATTAAGAGTATAAGCAAGAAGTCAAAAACAGGTTTAAAACAAATTTGGAGTTGTCTTTTACATTACATTAAATTTTCTGATGGTTTGAATTCCAATCTTAGAGCACCACATAGAGTTTTGATAATAAATACTCTCAAGATTTCTTTCTATATGGGAACTGAAGAAGCCCTTCAAAACACCCCTCCTCATTTGCTGATTTACGATACAACTACTTGTAAGGCATAGTTACATATTTCCTATGCAACATTCCTTAACAGCCTCCTAAAATTGCTATAACTCTCAGTTAAAAGACATTTCCAAACTTCTCTTGCATAGCTGTCTGCCTTTAAATAGTAATTTCTAGAAGATTTTTCTTGTATTGTTGATAGAGAAGACAAGAGACTCTTCCAAGGGTAATGTGATATTAGAAAGTATAATGACAGTTATTGGGATTTACTAGTCATAATTTCCATTTAAGTTCCAGATCAATCTCATGAATAAAATGATGGTAGATTGAAGGAACTTACCTTCAGATTTAAAATACTAATTGCTTGATATTAAGAACATCCTAAAACTGCTCTATCCATGATCAGATCATTGAAACTAAACATGTATTTTTATGGCATCTCCAGTATTTTCTCCCAGACTCAGCGTGCATTATTGCATTCGTCTATTCATTCAATGAGGAGAAAAATTTGAAAGCCAACGTGTCCCAGGAGCATCAGTTCAGTATTTCATCATTCTGAGGCTCTCTCTATGGGAAAGATAGGTTGACCAGTAGTCAGCTTAATGCTCCTAATTCCTATCTGGCTGTCATCCAGCCTTTGCACCTAGAGCTTGTCTATGCACCTTCTTATGGTTTTGGTGAAATCTAGCAGCCTTTCTTCAGTTACTGAACATGGGCCTTACATCTCAGAACCTGCAGCAGCACACTGACTACCTTTTACCCTTGGAATCTCTGACTTACCCTTCAAACATATCCCTTCTGCTTTCCTCTTCTAACTTCCTTTTCTGCTTTTAAGGTTTTATATGATTGCATTGAATTTGCCTCAATAATCCAGAATATTCCTGAGAGTTTGAAGCCCATAATCTTTATTGCATCTGAAAAGTCCCATCTGCCATGCAATGTAGCATAGCCACAGGTTCCAGGATTATGGCTTGAAATTTTAAGTACCAGTATTATTCCTACCATTCACCTTTATATAATTCCCTCCTATTACCTGTGGAATAGATTTAGCAAATATAATGCACAGAGGGCACGCGATATCACTTGTGGAATTAAGTTACACAAAGACCAGCTTCCATCTTGGGCACTCTCTCTTACTCTTTCTTGATCATTTATTCTTCAGAAGTCAATTGCTAGGTGCTGAGGCAGACATGTAGAGAAGTCTGGAGTTTTCAGGTTGTGAGTGGATCTTGTGGGCCTTGTAACAGGCAAATGATGTAAATCTACCCTGACTCAAGCCTTTAAGTGCCTGCAAGTCCAGCTAAAAACTTTATGACAGCCTTAGAGAAACCCTAGATACGATATGCCCAGGGAAGTTACTCCTGGATTCCTAACCTGTAAAAACAATGAAATGAAGTATAATGTTTTAAACTGCTGAATTCTGGGATAATCTTCAACCAGAATTTCCTAAGATCTGTTATTTTAATCTGTTATTGTAAACAATATTTTAAAATCTGTCAACAATATAGAAACTACATAGATAAAGAATAAGAAGTATCACTATTTCTATCACTGTGTAACAGTCCTTGTCGTCTGCTTAGGCTGTTACATTAATAAGAATTTGGGACACATACACCCTCAATTCCAAGAAACTTGTTTACATATATCAGGGGAGAGTAAAGCTGAAGATGCAACATGGCTGAGCACAATGAGAAAAAATGTGTCCCTCTCTTACCCTGGTAATTTCAGTAATACATGTGGAGCAGGAGTCTCAGTGTGATCTGATTTATTTTAGAACCACCTATGCTGGCTGGTTACATTGAAGATTATTGTGTCTTCTGGGTTGAGATCCCCAGGGGCTCATTCAATGCACCTTGCATAGTCTCCTCGGGGGGATATGTATTCCTACAAAAGACTGAGAACCACAGACACTACAGTGGTCAGGAGCTGAACAAGCTGTGTTTTAGTCTCCTCTCTCTTATGTAACTCTGAAAGTAGGAACTTTAGGGATTTTTTTTCCCTGCATCTACAACTATGCCTGAAACATTGATGCTCTATAAAATATATTCGTACAGTGAACCAAAAGCCAGGGAACGTTTTTTTTTTTTTATTTCACCAAGTTTCTTAGCAGAAAAAATATAAAAATACAAATCATCATCCCTCCGAAGGCGAGGTACCAACCAAGTGAGTGGATGGGTACAGCCACAGTGCAGGGCTAAAGCCCAAGAAGCGTACAACCCACAGCAGGGTGTGAGCATTGATACTGCTCTTGACACCAGCAATGTGGAGAAAACGCCTTGCTTTCTGGGAAACTCAGGAGCTGGGAAATGTACTCTCAATAGGCTTGCTAGAGAGATGTTGGGCACACATGCTCGGATTGGGATACATTTTCAGTATTTGTAAGTAAAACATCTTTCTTTATAAAGCCCGAGTTTTCAAGTGAGGCAGTGAGATAGCCAAAATCCTGACATAAAGAAACAGAATTTAGATACATTTTATTTTTCCTCTGCTATATTCTTTTACTTCTTCCCCAAAATAAGGCATTTCTATGTCACTGGCTAGAAATTTCTTAGTATTGGCTGATTTCAGACAAAAATATGCTCTCACATCTTTAATGACATATATCACTGAAAACACATCAATATAAGTTTTTTAATTATTCAAGGTGAAAGTAATTTATTTCAAAATAATTCAGGCTGAAAGTTCTATATAAATGCAAGGTAACAGTGGTATTTGGAAAAATGCTTTGTATGATTCAATGATTCCTCCAGAATTAAAATATTAGAGACAGTAATATTTGATTTGGTTTAGAACGTAATATAAAATACATTTACATTTATTATCATGCTTAAATTGCTGATCTCATGTGAGAAATGATTTTTAAATATATTCTTAAAAATTGCCAGTTACCTACTTGCCTCCCATCAGAGGGATGATCTTTTCATGACACAAAAGAATCTAGACTGCTTCCAAACTATGAGAGAAACTTGCATTCCACCAGTGAAGATAAGCCAATTCACCTCTCCCATGAGGCAGCTGTGGCCATGTGGGGCAGGAAAGAGAAACAAGAAGCCAATTTGAAGCAGCTGGCTTGTGAGCTGGGAGACAAGAAGAGACCCACCCTTCCACCATCCCCAAGCAACCAGCTGATGTGGAGGATCACAGCCTGAGTTGATAGCAACTAAGGTACAAAAACAACTTAATTCTTGTATTGCTTGATTGACTTTGCTGACCTTAAGCTGGTAATTTGAGCATCTATTTAGAGAATGCTATATAGCAACTGTGGAGATTTCCTTCTGTCTTGTTTTTGAAATCCAATACTGTTTCCACTGTTTTGTTCTATTTTATTGTTTTGTTTTCTTCATTGTTCTGTTTTGATTGGTTTTATTCTAGTCTGTTTTGTTTGATTTTATTATAGCTGATGGTATTGGCAGCAATTTTGCAGCTAACAAGAGGCTTTATGGTAACCATTGTGGATTTCCTATTATCCTGTTTTGAAATTCTGTATCATTTTCACTGCTTCACTTTGATTGGCTTTATTGTTTTATTTTGTTTGGTTTCATTCTCTTTAAAATAAATTTTTTTTTAAAAATTTAATGTTCTTCCTTTTAAGAAGTAAAGAGGAATTCTACTTTCCTTCACTGAAGTCTACACATGCTGAGTTGCTCCTAACAAATAGAATGAAGAGAAAGCCAGTGATAGTCCTTGAAGGTGAAGCCATAAAAGGTGCTTCAGTTTTCTCTGATTTATTTTTTCCTGGATCATGCTCTCTGGGGAAGGTTAGCTACTATTTAAGTGAGGTCACCTAAACAACCGAAGGAATCCTGTCAACAGCATGCAGAAACCAGAATCCTAGGAACATTTATAGGTTCACCATCTTGGAAATGGATTCCTCATCCTCATTCAAGTCTTTCAATTTCTGCAGCCCCTCTGACATCCTAGCTGTAGACACATGGGAGACCCTAAGCCTAAGCAACACAGTCAAACCACTCCCAAACTCCGGTCCATAGGAAATGTGAAATAACAAAAACTTGTTGTTTAAAGCATTTTTTGGCATAATTTGTTATATAGCAAAATATGTTATGAGTATAAATATATAAAAATTATCAAACTGTACACTTCAAAAATGCACATTTTATTTACTGGTTGCAATTCAAAGCTGAAAAGGCAAAAACTACACAATACAATTAAAATATAGGTTGAGCATCTATAATCTGAAAATATAAGATGCTCCAACATCTGAAGCTATTGAAGTATCAACATGTTCCACAAGTGGAAAATTCCAAACCTGATCTCACACAGTTGCTATTGTGGCTGCTTGGTTTAGTCACTGATATATCTGTTCCGGATACGCTACTGCGTTGCTAAACACACTTTTTGTCCTGTGCTAATGGTATGATTTAAAAACATCTAAAACACTTCTGGCCTCAAAAATATTTAACTTGTACTTAGATTTATTATTGAAGAATATTGGGCTCTTTCTAATACGACAGTGTACACGTTAAAGCCATGTGTAAGAACTTGGTTTTTGGTAGCGCAAGTGAAAAAATTCAAGAAAGAGTGAAGTTACTGTATTAACTATACATTAAAAATACATACACAGCTACAATTGTTGGATTCCTATTCCTGCTCTTTGGTAAGATATTTTCTTTAATCAGCTCAAAATTCTATTTAAAAAAACTAAAAAGAATGTTGAATGCTGCTCTCAAATAATAGTAGAGAGCTTTTTAAATTAAGTATAATCCATTACTGTTTTTCTAACTAAAGGAGGCAAGAAATAGCTTTAGAATGATACAAAAAAAACTGTTAGATTTTAAAGAATAAAAAGAGTATCTAGAGGAAATGTTGTATTTACAACCCTATGGATATGTATGTAATGTGAATAAACACACACACACATCCACAGAGAGAGAGAGAGAAAGAGAGACAGAGACACACAGAGAGACAGAGACACAGAGAGAAATAGTGTACATGACACACTTAGAGGATCGAGAAATGTAGTTTATAGTACAGTTTTGTATTTTAGTTTTCTTTTTCACCTGTCCCTATGTTGTATCTTCTCAATTTATCTTTAATGCTTTTTGTTTGCTTGTTTCTTTTTTCCTTCTGTGCTAGGAATTGAAACTGAGACCTAACACATGTGCTTCACATGATTTACCACTGAGTTACACTTGCAGCCTGCAATATTTCTAATGGCTCTATCACAGTCCATTTTAGTACAGATACTATAATTTATGCTCCATTCATACTTTGGTTGCTTTTAAACTTTTTACTCATTAGCATTTTACTACTGTGATGTCCTTTACTAAAGCTCCAAGGTCTCTTTCTTTAGGTCTGATTTCAGAGAAAGTTCAACTTGTATGAACACTTCTTAAGCTCTTATTATTAGCAAATTGCTTTCCAAAAACACAAAATGACTTTACAGATTCATTGAGGTATATAAAGATTCCTGTCTTGCTACATTCTTGCCTACACTGCAGAATTTTTAAAATTGTGTCATTAATTTTTTATGAGTTTCTGAAGCATTTGAAAGAAACTTCACCATCCCCAATGTGATACCCAACGACATGTTGTTTTCTTCATTAAAAACATTACCAGCGATGGTAACTCTTTCCAATCATGGCAAGATCCTAAAGTCAGCAACATTAATGTTAAATTCTTGTCTTTTTTCATCAAATAGGATTTAGTGACTAATGTCAAACGCCTGAAGGAATACATTTTGCTTTTTAAGAGATAAATGTCAAAAGTTGCTTTGAATAGAATAAAATACATACACACAAAATGAAGGTGGAGGACTGGATTCTCATTCTAATCTAAGTTTAATGAGATCAAATGCAACTCATAAAGTAGATCCACTGAGTGGAAAAATTTCAGTATGAGCTCAAGGAGATGCCAGAAGGCATAAGCCCCTTTCTACTGGAAAAATGCATTTAAAATTTACGAGAAGTTACATAAAAGAAAAGTACCAAAAGAGGGCATGCCCAACAAACTTAAGCTTGGATAATACACAATGTTTTTAACCACTTTCTAGTCATCTCTAACTTACATTATGGTTTACATGAATTACTAAGTTTCATCACATTCCTGGAATATGTCCATTACTCTCTTTATATATAGTAGAGGATGAAGCAACTGAGATTTAGAAATAGCAAATAATTTCCCCAAGAGAAAGAAACAGTGAGTGGCAAGGGTAGACTGCAACTTCTCGGCTTGCACATACATAGCTTATCAGAGAGTTAATGCATAGTTCCCTTAGGTGAAGATATTATAGTGGAGCAGCGTGCCATCCTAAATTGAGTGTATGCTTTGAATTTAGACAACTTTGGATTTGAATCTTGCCTCCATAGGTTGAATTCAGCTTCAATGACCTTTAATTTCCTTTAACTGAATTTGTTCCTTATAACTGAATTATTGTGAGAATTAAATAATATAGGACCCAGCACTGTTCTCCACGTGATGTTCAATATATATTAAGTCATTAGTTATAATATATTTACATTATCAATATTAAATGGTCTTATTAATATAACTGGCATGTATCTTTATAAAGACCTGGAGGAAACACTTGTAATCAGCTGCCACCAGCAGAGGGCAGAGTGAGAACGACGGTGATTTAGACTGCTGTGAGAACAGCACTGAAATGCCAGTTATTAATGCTTACGTCTTGAGAAGGGGCCAAATAGACTTACAAAGAGAAAAAAAGTATGTATAAAAGAAATGCATGAAAAATACCTAAATATTATCACTAGATACATTCAACGTATATGCCTGATGTATTTCCATTACATTAATATGAATCAGAAAAGCTTGGTAGTGAGAAAATATAAAGTATTTATAATGATTTTTAAAGCTGGAAAGTTAATAAGCAACACACATCATTTTTCTAGAATAAGATACAGGGATAAATAAATGAGGAAATGGAAAAAAAAACTATACCACGAATACAGCTCTGTATGTTAAGCAGCACACTGGACAAATTCTTTGCCTGAAACAAAGTGTCAAAGCTCAAGAAATCACACAAGTAAGAGCACACAGAAGGGACAGAGGCAGGAAAAACATCTGAAATTGAAATATTTCCCTAAATATAGTGATACTTGAGTTACCAAAGACAGTCCAGGGAATGTGCTTGCCGAAGAGACCAAAATCAACCATTTCCAACTTCTTGTCAGCCACTTGCCATTAATGCCTACGTTTCTTCCAGAAAGGCAGCATGTACTGTGAGTCTATATGTCAGGCAAAAGCTTGGTACTGTAGATCTCAGCTCCTTCATTAGTCTAGAGGAACTAATGACCAGTCTTTTCTTTGCTTTGTGTGATATGTGAATCGATCTTCCACAAAGTATAATTTTCTCCCTTAATTACTTGCTTTTTCAAACAAAAATCACATCCTGGGAAATTTTGCTACCTTGTTAGAAAATAATAGCTTCCTTAGTTGATACAATAGACAAACCCTTTCTCCCATTAAAATCAGGACAAGATAGAAGGTCATAGACTGATGGATAAACTACCATGGAGCAGGGGTTTCTTGAGGTGATTTGTCCTCCTCCCTCTCCATTTTACAGACATAAGACTCACCTGCCCATCAAAAGGTAGGGTATGTGTATCTCTGCTATGATCTTAGCAGACTTCTTACTATTCTGATCAATAGAATGTTTTTGCAGAAGTGATGCTACATGACTTCTGAGGTTGGGTGACAAAGACAGACTACAGCTTCTGTCTGGTTCTGTCATTTAGGAATATTTGGTATGGATACAGTGAGAAAGGGCAAGTTGGCCCAAGGAATGGATGTCCCATGCCAACAGGCAGCAGTGGCCCTAGAAGTAGCCAGGTCTTCATGCAATTCCAACCTTTGAGGTTTCCAGCAAGCTTTCCAGGTGAACCCAAGACAATTTGAAGCAAATATGTGTTGTCCAAATTCCTGTCTATGGAATCTGTGACTGTAACAAACTGTCATGACATAATTTTTGGTGTAATTTGTTACACAGTCATGGTATGTAGAACTTTGATCATCGTGAGCTCCATATCCAGAGCTTAGGCTCTGGTCAGTCAGTGAGCACTCTAGAGGAATAACTTACGCAAAGAGACAAACTGCCTTGTCAGTGAGTATCAATTTTTCCACCCAAATAACTCCAAGCAGAATTAAATGAACAGAGGCAATAGGAAATTGATTTGCAATCACTCATTTCATCTTTAAAATCTATACAACTTTCCATTTTCTCTTGCATCTTTCTCTCTTTTTCATTCTCAGTTTAGGTTTATTCTCCAGGAAAGGGTACCTTATTTTCTTGGAGGCTGCAGAGGTGAAGATCACCTCAGCTCAAGCGTCAGGACTTTGAGTACTACTGCCTGGAGATGTTTGCTTTTTAATGTCGGACTGAAACTCAGTACAGCAAAACCCAACAATAACACTTGTAAAACATATTTTTTTTTGCTTGCTAAGATAGAAACTTTCTTGATATTGTTTTTGCATACAGGACATGTGGATACTGTATATAGGGAGTATATATTTGAATTTGAATAATTCAAATTATAATATAATTTGAACAGTGACACGATGGCATGGAATCCACTGTACTGGGTCTCTCAATTTTCTGTACCCAGCAGAATTACCTCAAAAATGTCAAGATTGAGTCTCCCTCCAAATATATTCTAGTGGAATCTGGGAGGATGAAGGCAGGTAGCCCTGGCTTGTCAGGGAGGTATGTAACCAAATCCCTACTCATGTTTTAATGTGCCTTGAATTTATTACCTTCTACTGTTTTACCTCATGCAATTCTATGTGTATAAAAGTGATCTGATCAATTATCCTAACATTTTAACATCTTCTTTTCTATCAGAACAGCAACCAAGGATGGGGTTTTACATCAATATAGTCCTACCTCCAACTCTTCCCTTTAGATTTCTTCAGAAGTAGCTGTCAGAAAATATTGCTACCCAATCTTGGGTGGCACTGAATAATCTCCAAATGTAGTTTGGTAGTAAATGCATTGTGTGCATCATGTGTTTGTTTGTTTGTTTGTGTGTGTGTGTGTGTGTGTGTGTGTGTGCATGTCACTATAGACCTCTGAACTGAGTTACCTCCACAGTTGTTTTTTTTTTAACAAATTTGTATTTTGACACTGGTCTCCTTAAGTCACTAAATGGTCCAGGCTGAACTTGAACTGATTCAACTGCCACAGCCTCTGAGTGTGCTGGGATTATAGGAATGTGCTATGATGCTGAGCAATCAATGACTCTTTAACAACATACTTTACTAGAAAATTCATATTGTATCATAGCCTGTTATGACATGAACAGATACACAACTTTGCTGTCAAGTATTATTAAATTTTAAAATATGGTTTCCCCTTGGCATGCTTCAAAATGGACCTCAGCGACAGTCAAATTTAAACTCCTCTAGGATAAAGAAAAAAACCACACAGTCTCTCCATTGGTGTTCTTACTGAAGTATAATAAGAAAGCATTTTAAACTTTAATCCCATTCCAATAGCAGTTTCAAAAGTCCAAAGTCAACAGCATTCTGCCTACAGCATCCTATGCTTTTAACTTGATTATTTCAACTCCCATTTATCTCCTCACCTCAAAATAGGTAAAGTTTGCATAAAGTAACAGTGTCAGAAAACAATGGGACATAATTCTCTTTAAATTACTAAGTACTAACCAAATTAGGAAGACGAGTATAATAATATGGAAACAAAGTGAGGCAAAGAGGCCCCCTTTCCTCCATCTGAGAATAAAGGAAGGCAAGAACCCTTTTGTGAGCGGATGAAATTATAAACGGGAAAGACAAACTATCTCTTGTCTGGCCCCATGTAAACCAAGGAAGGAGGATGTAGCATACTTACGTAAAAAGCCTACTAAATATTTAATCCCAAGTTTACAAACTCATTTCTATCTTTACATCTTTTATTGCTTCCTGCGCTTCCTTTTCTCCCTTTCCTCCATAAAGATATGTATTCACTGTGCACACAGCTTTAACCTCACCCTCAAAGCAATGGCTTTGCTTGACCTTTCTCCAGTCCCTCTAATGTATCATTTTTGTCAGCCACCTGCTCTATCCAGCTCTTCCTCTTTGATTTTTAACAATTCTTGTGTGTGGTACCAGTATCCTCAGGTCACCCAAGCCTGATGTACTTATCTCCTGAGGGCTACTGCTCCTTCTTACCTGGTGTCCATGTCATAATTTGTATTTGCACATGTTGGCTATTTATAATGTTTATATCCCTGTGTGGAGTTGTTACATGTACATGATACATCTTAATTCCTTTATTCAGCACTTTCCATCTCATCCTTCTCTCCTCCCTTTATTTCTTGATCTCTTTCTCACTTGAGAAAGATCTATCTCTCTGCTTCCTATGATCTGTCATTTTGCTCTGTATTAATATTTTGGGTCACTCATATAACAGACACCATGCAATATTTAAGCCTATGTGTCTACATTGTTTCATTTAACAATCTCAAAGTGCATCCATTTGCCTACAAATGACTAAGCAGATCTTTCTTTATGGCAAAGTAGTACTCCTTTATGTGTACATACCACTTTTTCTTTATTCATTCAACTATTGCTGGGCATACAGGCTGCTTCCAAGATTTACCTATTATGAACTGTATAGACCTATCACTGTAACATGATGTCTTCAACTCTCCCTTTTCTCTTGCTTCTTCTTTTCCACCTTGATTTGACACTGGACCTTTTCAAACAAACCCCACAGAGAATCATATCACAAACATACTCAGTGCTCTCAGTTTGCCACACATGCTTTAGAAGTCTTTGAAGAGAGGAGACATTTCCAGTGTCTGCACTGGGATCTCCTCTGGGATCCAATTCCTCTCCTAATGTCCCTAGAGCTAGCCACTCTCTTAAACATGGTATTCGTGACTTACAGTATTATTATCCATCAAAAACAAGAGAAGCCTAAGAAACTGTCACACCAAAAAGGAGACATGAAAATTAAGTGTGAGTTATATGTGATATCTCAGATAGATTCAGGCACAGAAGAAAAATAATATGAGAAATCCAAGGGAATCTCAATAAAGTATGAACTTCAGTTAGTCAAAATGTATCAATCTAGGTGACAAACATACCATGCCAAAGTAAGACATTAATAATAAGATGTGTGATACAATATGTTAATAATATGTATGGGGTATATGGAAACTATTTGTAATATTTGCAATTTTTGTTATTCATAATGTTATTTTAAAAATAATATTGCATATCTGTAATAATTGATAATATACAGTATTATTATAAGCATTTGATATTCTTCCAATTTATGTAAATGCTATCACATGGTCCACTGTCTTATACAGCTTTCTAGTCACTGCTGAGTCTCCAATGGCAGGCCAGCTCCATTCTCCATGCTGACTTCCATGGTCTATATTTTCAGGGTTCTTTTTTGGACCAGACTTGTTCACCAAGAAGTGACACCAGGAGATTGAGGTCTGGTAGAGAAAAAGTAGGCCCTTTCTTCAAAGATGTCAACACCCCAGCCCCTAAAACCTGAGAATGTGCCACCTTACCTTGCAAAAGGGACTTCACAGGTGTGATTAGTGAAGGCTTTACAGATGAGGAGATTTAATTTGACTTATCTGGGTGGGCCAAAGATAAACAGAAGGATCTTAATAAAAAGAAGGCCAGAGTTAAAGAGATTAGAAAATGTTATTCTGCTCACTCTGCAGATAGATGAGACCGTGAATCAAGAAGCACAGATGGTATAAGCAAAAACTTTTATAGACAAGGAGATTATACAGAAACCATTGTTCATTTTCTTTTACTTGATTCTAAATACCCTATAATGTTGTCGTTCTCTTAAATGGTTTTACATTGTTTTGATATATTTGATGCTACAGTATACGAAGTTATACTCAAAGATTTCAAGGAAAGAGACAATTTGGTAACTACTTTTATGTCGGGATTATCTTGTGGTGAAACACTATTTTGCTTAAATGGTTATGTTTTGATCTGCACTGTTTTGCTGTTATGCCCTCTTTTATCTCAATCTCCACTTTATTATTTACTTTTTAATTTTTATCCTTTTAATTAAGGGAAAAATAAAAAAATAGCAGGATATATTATAGTAACCCACTTTGACTTTCCATTATCTTGATTTAAAGCCCTGTATTACTCTCACCATCTTGTTTTGACTGATGTCCCTCTATTCTGTTTTGCTTGATAGTACCAGGTTTGAAAGTTTAGGCAACAGCTGTGAAGATAGTGGGATTCATTATGACGCCCATTCTGGTTGACTATTATCTACTTTTGAAGACCTATAATATCTCCAATGTTTTGGATTTGTCGGTTTTGTTCTTTACTGTTTTGTTCAATTTTATTATAACTGATGATATAGGCAATTCTATTAGAGATAGCGGGAGGCATTATGGTAACCATTGTTGATCACCTTGTATTATACTTTTACATTATCTATTATGCCCACCCTTTTGATTTGACTGACTCTGTTCTGTTATGTCACATTTGGTTCTATTCTCTTCCAAAAAAGTAATAAGAACTCTGGGAGCAACAAAACCCAAAATGTGTAATTGTCATTGTACAAAAGAGAGGAAAAGAAAGTGCTCTAAATGGTATAACTGCATGTATATTTAAATGTATAAGATAGATAATGATATCACTGAGTTTTGTTGGATTATTGAACAGAACTATTTGCAGTCTCACTGTTGGAATGTCCACTTTATAAGCTTTAATTTTGTAACCTGAACAACTATTTCTAAGATGACAATATGTAATCCATTAAAAAAAAAAAAAGAAGCACAGATGGCTTTTAAAAGGGGAAATTCTTCTCTAGAGCTTCCTGAAGAAGCAGATTGGTGGACACCTAGATGTTAGCCCAGTGAAATCTGGCTTTCAGAACTAAACCATTACAAACTTTAAATTTTAAACCACTGAGTTCCTAGTAATTTGTTATAGTACAGAAAACTTATGCATATATTTATTCCCCTTGCTCGCTCCCTGTCTGCCTGTATTTCTAGCCATGGCTTCATCTTTTGGCAAGAGCTGCCTTCTAGTAGGTTGTCTCGTGGCTTCAGCTTTCACTGGGTTAATCCCACCGTTTATCATTTTGGTAAAGATTGATAAAGATTTCCCTGTGTTCCCAAGTGGTTTACTAACCCTCTGGTTCCATTCCCCCATGAAAACTGCAGAAATAATTTTATCTTTGAGTATTTTCAGATAAGCTGCACAAGTATGCCATGTTTTCTGATGAGACCCTGGTGTCTGTGCTCTCTTTCTCGCCATTATGTTTTTATGGTATCCATGCTCTGGCTCATTCCATCTAATCTCACTCTCTCACACATGACAATACATTTGTCCATTCTCCTCTAGAGGGACTTTTAGGCAACATTTCAGTTTTGTTCATTAACTTTTATTGTATATACATCTTTTTATGTAGAAATCATATTTTTTTCTAAAGCGTACAATGCCAGTGTATCCTTTTCCAAGCTAGTTTCTCATGTTGGCGTCTCTTTCTATTAAAGATGACAAAATTCTTCTAGCTACTAAATTCTTGGGTCTCAAGCTTTATTAATTTTTTTTTCAGTCTTCCCCTGCTAAGTCACATTTGCTAAGGACTTTGAGCACTTAAGCCTGATGGCTATAAATCCATAGCGATGAAACACAGTCCCTTGTTCCATTCCTATGATTGTTCCCTTGGTCTAGGCCAGTTTACCTGCCCTTTGCACTTCTGGAAAGGCTTTGCACCTTGACTCCACCTCTGCATCATTCCTTGATAATGTCCTTTTCATTGTGTGATGAAAAGCTTGAGGTCACATCCCTTTCTAGTTCACATGCCTGCAGGGCTCAGGACTGACTCCAGAGCTGTCAGTGGGCATTCAAGGCCACCCAGAGCCTGTGTCCGCTTATTCTTCTTCCTTTCTGCCCTGTGCTCTATAATCAAATACTTCTGCTACCTTCACATGTGTTTCATCTTTTTTCTGTACTTGTACCTTTGCTCAGACTCTGTGTTTTATCTAAAAGACTCTCCTTTTTACCCATTGAAATTTTCCTTCCCATTAAAATCTCACCAAAGGTTGCTTGTTTCAGAGATGAGGCGGTCCTTCCGACCTTCACAACCACCCCTGGAACCACCACCATCATATTTGGGGGTCTTGTCTACTCTCCTTAGAATCTTACAGATTTGACAGCTTATTTCCCTTTGAGTCCCCTAAGGCTCTTAGCTTATTATTCCCAGAATATGCCTTTTGTCGAGTTCTATAAATCCTTGTTAACTTACAGAAGACAGACTTTTAATTTTCTTTCATTTTCCTGTGGCCCCTACTTACCATGGGGTTGCACATATAACAAGTATTCAATTAATATAAATATATAAATAATCAAAAACAGGAATAAAAGGAATCTGTTGTGGAGAAAGAAATCATAAATTTGGACAAAACCTTAGGTAGTATCCAATCTAACTCAGACACTGTTCTGTTTTTCCACTTACATAAATAATTCAACGTCTTCTTATTGTTTCAGAATACTGTAAAGCAAAAGCTTTCAGTGTGGCTTGAGATCTCCAAAAGCAGGCTTCTGCCTCCCCTGAGCTACACTACAGGAGTGATTTCAGGTGTGGTCCTTTTTTCCCTCAGCCTTATCATGCTGTTTGTCTACTCCATACAGCTCTTTCCCTACCTGCTTCATAAAAGTAGCACAAGCTTACTTCTCTGGCCAGAAACTCTCCTAGGTCCTGGGGACAGAGTAGGGAATGAAGCACACTGAGTTTTCTGCCCTCACTGGCTTCACAAGCTTTCTTCTTGAAAGCTGTCTTGCTTCCAGCCCCAATCTGTTCACACAGGACTATTTCTTCCATGCCATCACAGCCCCTGGACACCACCTCTCTAGTAGCATCACTATGACAAGTGCTTGCTCATTCGATTAATTCATTAGGGATCACCTTCCCTGCACAATTAAAGATTCTTAGAGTCAACTCATTGTATCCTCTCTTCTGTATCAGCAATCTCAAACACAGTGGGAGGCACACAGTAGGCCCTCAGAGAGTGAGATGACCAAATGAAGGAATGAATTAAGTCCCTCTCTATTCAGATAAGGAAACAGTGATTTCAAGGATTAGCGAGGGCATTGGTCACTAGCCCTTGCCTGTAACGTAATAAACACAGGACCAGGACTAGAACCTGGGCCACATAATTCTCATTTAGCACATGTTTCTGTTTAACAAAATGGAAATGGAAAAGACAAGGAGAAGGCTGCAAGGAAAAGATAAAAGGGCTACACACTATCAGAAGAAAAGGAAAAATAATTTAAGGTGGTTTTTTTGTTTATTTTGTTTTAGTAGTGGTGGTATTTTTTGTTTTCTGTTTATTTATTTGTTTGTTTTTCCCTAAATCAAATTTAAGAGACAAACAAAAAAAAGGGAAGCTGGATTAGATGAGGGGCCAGGGGTGCAGAGACCTCCCCACGGAGACAGGCAACAGTGAGGCCATCCTTCAGCTGGCGCTTTCCTCATGCCTCTGGGTGAGCCTTTGTCCTGAGAGGAAGGCAGGAAGCACCCAGCACCTTGAGGACATCACTCACCCTCCACAGTCAGGCTGCTGTGCCTTAGCTCCCTGGCTCTGCCTGCATGCTGGGTTCAGCCAGTGAGGGGCAGCGCTGGGAGCCTGAAAGCCAGGAAAGGAGGGGCCAGAGTGTTTGTCTGCCTGCTCCCCACAGCCAAGCCACAAGTTGGAAGTGACTCCCTTGTTCTGCTTGAGGCCCCCGGGCTCCCGGACCTACAGCTGTCAGCACAGCTCACTCATCCTTCCCATCCTTTCAGATCTGGGAGTGCTAATGGCCTCCCACATGGCCCACCCTGGACAGTCTCCTCTTCCTTGTGGGCTTCTCCATTTTCTTAGCACCTTTATAATTACAGTAGTTTTTCATTAAACTCTTCTGAATCATTGCAGTTGAAGGTACCATCCATTTCCTGCCAAGAATTTAACTAAATACATTAGCATCCGAGAATTTCCCACCTGGGGAATTTCCCAAAGCTCAGTCTCACAGCAGTCCCTACAACAGGGCCCTGCCAATGGGACACATCTGCAGTGGCAGGATTAGCTTCCTGGGACCCAGCTGCTGTGTGGGCCCTATATCTGGTTTTACAGCTTTTTCAAAGGATTCGGGGAAAAATATCCACCTCTGCTTAAGCAAGATAGAATTGGATTGCACCACTGGCAGCTGAGAGCAAGGACAGAGCACACTCTTGATGGCACCCCTGGATTCCTCAAGACTAGCTGCTTCTCCTAAATTATTCCTTCATTTTAGATTTCTGATTTGAAAGAAGCAGATCACCTGGACATTAGGAAACTAGAATTGCTTACAATGTGGTCTGCAGGAGGCTGCAACCCAAATGTTCTGCCTTTCTCCCATTAACCCTGGTCTGTACCTGCTCCTTAGCGGTTTTAGGAAAAACACCATTCCTGACCTGTGGCCCTCAAGGCCTATGAAGTTTAACCAGAGTTATCCAGACCAGACTATTTCTGACCCTGAACTTTGCTGCTTTTCTGATTAGGATGGGTATGACTCAAATTAACACAAAGGAGGAACTTTCTCAGGTAATGTGTCAGCTATGTTATTACTTACATTTTGTGGGCATCCACTGCACACAAACAAGAGGAGTGTGTACACAGCTGTACACACTGTGGCACTTTAGTGCAAGGCACCAAATGGCACTTCCAGTGTCTTCTTGTCGTGCTTAGAGTCTGGACAAGGGTCTGGGTTCATTTTTACTGAGAGAGTCCTTATTGTAGATTCCAGGCCAATTGGCTCACTTCACATAGAAGCTAGGTAATAAGAAGCTTAATTTATTTCCATCTAGAAAATAGATTATGATGCATAATTGCATGGGTCAAATTATTAACACCTGCTAATCATTACTGCATTTTCACACACTTGTTCTCGCAACCCACCTAAATGTAAAATCCCAGCTAGTAGCAGACTTAAAATCCTCTGGTTAAATAACTCCACTTATAGATTAGGAAACTGAAGTCCAGCAATGTGAAATGCCTGCCTAGGTCATACAGGCGTAGAAGGCACCAGATGCCAAGCCTGATTCTGTTTTGGCTCCCAACCCAGTATATGTTCAAATCTCAGGAATCTAAGTCTCCAGGAATCTTCCCTCCCTTAGGGAAGGTGATCCCTAATGAATTAATCGAATGAGCAAGCACTTGTCTCTCCAAATAAGAGAGAGGAAGATAGCTCAAATATTTAGATTTAGAAACTTTTAAAAACCTAAATAACTATATGGGTGTGACGCCTGGGAAGCTGAAGCTCAAAGACTGCTGCAAGTTCAAGACTAGATTACACAGTGCATTCAAGGCCAGCTATTCCAGTAAGACCTGGTGTCATGGTTTGTGTTTAAATGCTCCCCCACCAAAGCCTCAGGTGGTTGTGGGTGGGGCTTTTTCAGAGGTGGCTGGATCAAGAGTATGCAATTCTAGAATTGATTCATGGTACAATGCTAAGATCAAAAGCCCTAGGATTAAGAGCATGAGTGCTGGGGCTGGGGATTTAGCTCAGCGGCATAAGCACCTACCTTGCAAGCAGGCAGTCGTGAGTTCGATCCCCAGTACTGATAAAAACAAAAAAGACAAAAAAAAAAAAAAAAAAAAAAAAAAAAAGAGCATGAGTGCTACCCCATCCTAAGTAGTCTGGGTAAAATATAAGAGGTGGAAAGAGCTGTGGTCATCCTTTGTTGCTCTACTGCCTTCTGCCCACCAGAAATTATTTCTCCTCTGCACTACCTGTCTGTTTGCCACCTTGCCTAGGAGCCAGTGATTAAGCCTCCACAAACTGTGAGCTACATAAGCTTTTTCTCCTTTAACTTTAGGTGTCAAATATTTTGTCTCAGCAACAAGAAAAATAACTAAGACATACTGTGTCCAACAAACAAAACCCCATGAAGCACTATTGAATTTGTTTACCTAACTTATCTGTGGCAGGAGGAAAAATGTTATGAATTGTTATTCAAAATTTTATGTAAGAAAAATTAGTTTACATAGCAAAATCAAGCAAAAACCTGTTCAGAAAGTTTGCCTCATGAAGGAAGCACCTTCTGACAGTAAGCGTGGCAATTATTTGGTCTAAAATGGTAAGTTACAAAGAAATCTAATTGTTCACTGCAGAACTGGTGAAGTGTCCTGTGTCTAAGGTGAGTGGTTAGTGCAGATAGTGGCAGATTTGGGCACCAACCACAGCAGAGGGAGGGAGCAGAAGTTGTTTTGGGACATAAGCACAGAGCTACATTGTCAGACCTTCACCACAATTCACCATCTGGTTCATGTTGGCCTAATAGGAAACTTCAGGTACACTCACCTCATGCAACTATTGTGAGAATTAACATATTTAGAATCTGGCTTGCAATAAGAGTTTAATAGCTTTAGTATTTATTACTAATGAAAGAATCCAAGCAGAGGCTTAAGACCTCATTCAGGTAGTCTTCTTTTTTTTTCCTTTTTATTTTACTAGTATATGTGTGTGGTACATAGTATTTACCCTCCTTGCACAGAGTTGGCACATGTACACAACACATCCCAGTTCAATTTTTCAGCCCTGATCCCTTCCCTGCCTCTCCCTTCTCTCCATCTCTTGATTCCTTTCCCCACTGGGATCATAGGAAACAGGCATTCTCAGGCTCTCTTTAGAATTATCCACTTTGGATAATTCTGGATAATTCATCTTCGATGAACTGCAAATAAAAAGAACTTGCTCTAAAGAGCCACAAGAGGGAGGACTTGGTCAGACTGCAGCTGGAGGTGAGTTGCCCGGGCAGCCCCAGAGCAGCATTCTCACTGAGCACCAGCAATACCCTGTGTCAGGGAGCAACCATGCTCTACAGGTGGGGCCCTAGATTCCTAGGTCAGCCCTCTTCCTGGAGGAGACCTTGTTGTGAGCAGAGATTAGAGTTTGTCTCTGAATTGTCTCTCCCAGTGGCCTGAAGCTGCATTTCTTCACAGTGGCCAGGACTTGGTCAGGGAGTTACTGATAACACCTAGAGCTACACTAGAGCTACCTAGAGCTGCTCTGTGTGTCCATTCTCATAGATGATGACCAGGGTTGAGAGAAGGATTCACCGTTCTCACTTTACAGCATCAAAACAACTGTGCATTTCTGGGTGGAAAAGGAAAGACATTTAGCAGTGGGACTGTAGAAACCCCTGGGAACTCCCAATGGGTGCTTCAGAAGACAAATCTGAAATCATAAGGCCTAGTGAGAGTACCTTCCATCAATCGACCCAGCATGTGAAAAATGCCCAGTCCACTGCCTGCTCAGGTTCTTGTTAGGTAAATGTGTGTTCTGTCAAAAGTGAAGAGAGAGAGGTCACTCCAGCCCAGCCACACTGTCCACAGTCCTGCCACTCCATGGTCTTTCTAAGGCCAAGCCTCAGGCTGCTGTATCCAGCACAGTTATTAAAATTCCTGAGGTAGGAGGACAGTGGAGGAGGAAGAAATGAAGACAAGAGTTAAAATGCAGAAAGCTGAGGTCAGGTGGACCCCTCGCTCCTGATAGGAGAAAGGAACTGCCCAATGACTGCAGCGCGTTTATTAATGCAATCAGCAAGAGGTTGCTAATAGGTGAATCTCCTCTTCTGATAGGAGGAAAGACCCTCCTGATGACTGGTTTGTCTGTTTACCTCATACTGTGTGTTCTCAGGCTGGCCTTGCTTTAGTCCCACATGCATGATCCATGTCCAGCTCAGCCACTCCCCACATCTGGCTTCATAATCCCTCTCCTCTCCTTACCAAACCCAGTGTTAGGAAAGAATTTGATTTTGTTGTTTTCTCCTCAGTTTGATTTTTAGGAATCATCAGCTCTTGGAGTTGCATTGATGTTTTAAAACTCGCCTGTAATTTCATTTCCAGGCTTTCTTTTCCCTGCTGTCTACCTCTGACTTTCTCCTCCTAGCGACTTCCAAGCCCAGGTCAGTCTTCATCCTTTGTCTGAGACTATGCTTCTCTGGATGTCTAAGTGCAAATACATAGAGAGTTTCTCCTCAGTACCATCACGCTGACTTCCTATCCTCCACAATCCTGTTTTGAAACTGCTGTCCTTAGCTGGTTTAATCATAGTTATAAAGCAAATGGTAGAGGCTTAGAAACATCATAACTGATTTTCAAGTCAGAGCTCAGAGAAATATTCAGCCTCCAGAAGAGGCTGGCTATGGTCATTTCTCTCTGTGAGGATCCAGGTCTTACCGTAATGGCCAATGTTCACCACTGTGGTTTAGATCTAGAATGTCCCACCAAAGCCTTATGCTTTGGCAGGGCTTGTGGAGGATAGATTATGGGGGGCTGCCACCAAATTGCTGTTAGGAAGTGGGCCCTGGCTAGAGCTATGTTTTTGGGCCATGGCCCAGAAGGGTTTATCTCACTCCACACATTTCCCTTCACTCTCTGCTTCTTGGCTGCCATGACATGAGCGGCTTTCCTCTGTAGGAGGTCCTTCTCCCATGCTGTTTCTGCCTTAGGGCCAGCTAGACTTTGGACTAAAACTACAAAACTTTGACTCCAAATATACTTCTATAAGTTGTGGATGTCAGGTATTGAATCTCAGTGATAAGAAAGTGACTAAGACAGTCAATTCCCAGGTCAATGGTGGTTTTCCATCCTCTACACAGACCTGACATTTGATTCTGGTCCCTTTGTCTCTGAAGAGGACTTGTTACTTCTCTCCTGGACTCATCCAAGCTCTCTGGCTTCTGGACACCTTGTTCTGACCCACTTTGCTTGCACTGTGCCCTTCATATTAGCTTTCCATCTCCTCTCCCCTGGTTTTCTTCTGGGCTCTGACACTGGGTGGCCCCTAGTCCTCCCTGTACCCACAGACTAATTAGTTCAGCTTCTCTTTGCCTCAGAAAACTGAGGATTTTAAAAGCCCATTGGTGACCTGGGAAGAATTCCTCCTAAGTCATTAGTTTTTGTGTTAGGGTGACCACCCCATAGGTCTTAATAGCCCCTCCCCACATCCTTCTATGAAGTTTGAAGTGTGTGAACATTTGTGTAGTGACATACATGTAGGTGGCAACAGGCCTTCCCCCAGGAAGTCTTAGAGCCTGTAGTTGCTTGTTGGAGTGAGTGAACTGTTAGCTGTTACTTATTTTCCAACCACAAGCCCCTTTTCCCTCCTTCAAAAACCATACTAGAGGAAAAAATTACCAATTCAGCCATAGTGTCATGGACATGCCTCCCGGGGACTAGTGACATGTTGAATTTTATATGTCTGCAAAACTTCTCCTTCTCCCCCTGCATCCTGACCTCATTCCTCTTCTATATTCACATGGTAACTAGGAGACCACAGGGCTGAGATGGGGGGAAAGTGTATATTTATCTAGCCCTAAATAAAAAGAAAAGCACATACATAGGGCAAAGAGGGCTTTATTCTTTTTGACTCTTATCTCAAGTAATAGTTTGTTGTCACTGATTTCAGAGCACCCAGAATATAGAATTTCATCAGTTCTTTAACCATGGTTTTAGTAAGTAAAAGAGTAATTCTATGATAGATCTCTCCTAGGCACCCCCAAAATCCAGCATTCTTTCTCAGTCTCAGAACTATAAGGGTGCACCTCTGACCTCAGATGCCACCTTCTAGCCACCAGCGCAGATGGGCCACAGCTGAGGAACTAGGGAGCCGTGGAGAGTCTGTATTTCCCACTCCCACATTCAGTGGAGCAGCACAGTCTGTACACGTGAATGCAGGGCAAGCCCTTCTGGTGGGCGTTACCCCCAAAACATACACTGTACGGGGGCCCCAGCAAACCTGAGATGGAACCCACTTCTGTGTAGGTGGTCAAATGTCTCGATTTCCAGACAGAAATGAAAGTTCTCATATCTGCATCCCAGCAGTGGTGAGAGGTTGGACTCTGGCACCAAACTGCCTGGGTTCAAATTCAGCCTCTCCTGTGTCTCCTTGGCTATTGTGTGACCGTGGGTGTGACAACCAACACTTCTGTGTTCAGCTTCTCTGTGTGCACTAGCCTCACTGGGCTGTCCAGAAGAGTTGTGCTGCTCCCAAGCGTGAGTCTGCTGCTCAGTAGATATGATGGAAGAACAGTTACATGAGAACTGGCACATAACAGACGAGGAAATGCATTTGGAAAAGTGATGGGACCCCCAACCCAACCCCATTGCAAACCTTATGAGAGGTAACATGCACTCCCAGACTCAGACCCTGGCTCCCTTCCTCCCACAGCAAGGCTTCCCATTGCCACACCCATAAAACTCAGCAAGTGGAACCATGAAGTCACCTCAGTCCTGACCTGCTTGCCACCCACACTTGGCAGAGCCAGTGACCTACTGTCACATGACAAAGAGGAGGCTGTGCACAATGCCCTGACTTTAACCTGGCCCCTAGCCTCTCCCATCTGGTGACTTGCTGTCACCTATGCCATCTGGGTAGGAGCCCTGGACCTCTGGCCTCTGCGCCTGTCAGCTCCTCCTCTCTCAGCTCCAGTTTCTAGCACAGATGTCCCTGCCGTCCTGCAGACTCACTGCAGTGTTACCAGAGCCTGATGACCCTGAGACCCTTGCTCCTTTTCTTCCGAAGGTGACTCTCTCTGCAGAACCCTCCTTCCAGCCCTTTCTGGTGCCACCCAACTGCTGAGATTCCTAAGTGAAGGAGAGCCAGGAATTCCGCGGGGTGCCCTCCACCTCTGCTGCCCTCTCCCCCGCCCTCCTTCGGTGGCACTATTCCTCTCTCCCTGGCTCTTTTCCCTGCCTGTTGCTCTTATTTTATCCCCTTTGTGTTGTAAAGGAGAAGGGGGAGATCTCTGGTGATAAACCCTCAGCTCCCAGACGCATCCTAATCAAAGTGGAGGATCCAGACGGATGTCTCATTCTAGGAGAACTAAAATATTCGCTTTGGTGTTTCACTCACAGCGGGCAGATTAAGGACACTGACATCTGTTGGGAAACATAATTGTCACTGTTCAGTTCCATGATCCCAAAGAGCTGCCTTCTCTGACGTTACAGAGAGTGACCTTGAGCTGCCCAAGAAAAATGCTGTGTCTTTTCTAATGTTCTTGGCGACCAGAATTCCCCTGGGTGCCACTGCGTCAAGGATGAATAAGATCAAAAGCAGCGAAAATCATATCTTTCAGTGTGGAGAGGGAGGGTGTGGGGCTGTATTTTATGTGGTTCGGGAGCCAGTCTGTTTTTTGAAGATGCTTTCTTTCTGAGGAGGAGAAGTTAGGTTTAAAGAATCACTGTCCTGTACTAACAACACCCCAGCCCAGAACAAAGGGAAGCAGGCGAGAACTGCACTGGGACTGCCCTCCACCCTGGCCCTTTGTTATGTTTGTGGTAAATGTGAGTCGGTGGCACCCAGTAGGCACAATGGTCCCCTCTACAATGTGTCCTTGTACCTTTAGGACGGATCACTACTGCCCTCTTCCTGGCACCCAGTAGGCACAATGGTCCCCTTTACAATGTGTCCTTGTACCTTTAGGACGGATCACTACTGCCCTCTTCCTGTCCCCGGTCCCTCCCTCTTCACTCAGGTGCCCGCTTGAGCCTCTGTCTTCCTCCGCCACTCTCTGTCCCCCTTGGATTAGTGGGCTTTTACTGAGTCTTTCAACCATCACCACTCGCTGCACAATGACCTCACCTTTCCTCCCTGGGGGGCCCAAGGGGAGACTTTCCAAACTGTGGCCCAAGAACAGCAGGACCAACACTGCAGGTGGGAGGAATCACCACAAGATGGCATGCTGCAGAGTTTACTCAGATACTGGCTTTGATGAAAATTTTCTCTTTTTAAATCACTGAAAAGCACTATGAGAAGTGATGTACTCTGGACCTCTAGAGATTCTATATTTCTTATTCATATCAATAAAAATTTTTGATCTCTCATTCCCATTTACTTATTTGTAAGTGTATAGTTACTACTATTGCTTTGTTCCAAATATTGAAAAATGTATAAACATATGTCTAGATAGTTTGTATTTCCATTCCCATAAACTTTCTAATATTTCTTTACAATATAAGGGAGGACCTATAATAGAGCTCAGTGGGACAGTACCTACCTGAAAACCACAAGGTCATGAGTTTGATTCCTGGTAACAAAACAGAGAAACAAACAAAAAACCCATTTACAATATAAGGGATCATTTTATGTACTTCCCAAGGAGATCACTGGTCTAGCTCATATTTTCCCTTCCCCAGAAGGACCTTTTTGTGCTCAATAAAAAAAAAAAAAAAAATTCGAGTACCTATTGTATACCTAGCATTGTGATAGGGGCAATAAATGATTTGAAAGGGAACAAAACATGGCCTCAATCTACAATTTTCTTATACTAAAGCTGTAAAGGCAGAGATAACAGTAGAAATGAAAGAATATACAACAGTAGGCAACATCAGCCAAGACACTTAGTTGCAAACAATATAATCTACTCTTCCTATTTCAAGCAAGAAAAAAAAAAAAAGAAAAAGAAATTAGATGTCTTACAGATTCTTTCGCAGGACCAGTAAATCAGAGCTGGCTAGTGTGCAGCAGCCAGGGGGACTATCAATCGCTTAAGGTCTGTTGGGGTGGGGGTGGGGGTGTCCCTAGTGCAGTTGTCCGCTGTGCTCCACAGATAACATCAGGACCATGGATTGTAACCCATTCTAGAAATACCAGGGAATGCAGGCCTCAGCTGCCTTGCTGCTGAGCAGCAGAGACAGCTCAGCTCCTTGCAGACTGTGGCTTACTAGCCTGGCTCACTTCCTCTATCTCAGTAGCAGGTAGCTGCATCCAGAATTGGGAAACAGCTTCCCTCCGACTCTCCTGTGTCTGTCCTGGGAAAAGGAACAGCAGAGTGGAGTCTGAGGAACTCAGTGCATAAGATTTGCCACAGCGTGGCAGTGTCCATGGAGAAGGGAGGTGGAGTGAATATCCACGTGGGCTGCTCCAGGAGGCCAGGTCAGGACCTGCCAGTTGCCAACCTGAACCCTAGGTGGATCTCTGCACCAGGCAGCAGTGGGTTTCTACTACAAAAGGCAAGCTGTGAGGCGCCTTCTACGGAGGCAGTTTCCCCTTAGTCCAAAGTTTCTCCTGAGTCTGTTCTCCCACTCTCAACTGCACACGTTACTTTCATTCCCTCCTGCATTTTAATTCCAGATTTTCCTTTGTCTCTGTTTTTAGATTCCTGCCTGGCTTTTGAGTCCAGTTCTGTATGGGCCTCCATTTCTTCCTGTTCCCCAGCTCCTCTTTGCAAACAAATACTTGATTCATGAGTTCATCTGACATTTGGCTCTTAGCCTATCCCCTGGCTTGCTCCTAGGCTCCCTAGACCATGCCTGAGTCTCAGCTTAGACCTCATTTCCTTACTCTGCAGACTCAGCCTCAGCCACGCACTGAAAGGAGTGGAGTCCAGAGACCTGAACTGTACGGAGAGCTGGAAGAAGGCATTTTCAGCGGGGATGACTGAGGGTGAACAAAAAAGAAATAAACAGCTACAACTAATAGCAGGAACATGAAAGAGCCACTGCAAGCAGGAAAACAAAAGATTTTTTTTTATTGAAGTTAGCATTATGATTTACCAAAAGCTCAGTAACCCTTGATGTTGTGCTTATACTCACATGTCATTACACAAAATACCAAAAAATTGGTTTACACATCTAAACATTTATTTCATTCCTGTGAAATTCAAGCTGATATTGTAGCTCTGGTCCTCAAAGTTGTCAAGAGTCTAAGCTTCCTAGTGCACCCTTCCCATCTCACAACCTTCACCAGACATTGCACACTTTACTCCTTATAACCAATTGGTCAGAGAGTAGTTGCCTGGCCCCACCTACCTGTAAGAGGAGCTGCAAGGTACCAGGCTAGACCCCTGTCATTATAAAGAAAGGATGAATACCGGAAGACAACCGACATTCTTCCACATATGTGGGGCATTATTTCAAATCTGCAGGAGCAGGACTTGGTGAAAAATGGGCTAATGTATCTCAGAATGACATTGATCAAAGCAGTCCTTTCTGGTGACAATTGCCCTGAGGTCATTGTAACTAATGACTTTCTAGCTGACACCACAGTTGATGTCATATATGGATTCCTCATATGGGACCCAATGAAGTAGACGACAGAAAGCAAAATTGATGTGTATCACCCCACTCAGCCGTTGATGACAGCTAGTAAAGCCCCACAGCACTTCCAATATCACTAGACTGGGTTCAAGTCCCAGCTCTCCCATTAACCGCCTGCATGCCCCTGACAAACTCATCCCCCCACCATTCTTCCACTTCCTCATTTGTAAACAAGGCAGTACTTGCCTAAAAGAATGATCTAAGGATTAAATTAATTTACATGCCTGTTAGAAATAACATGCCTCATCAATAAACACTATTTATGACACCATTAACAAGGAAGTTATTTAAAACTATCCAAGAAAAGCTTCTGATTTAGGTGATAACAATATTTAGACCAAAAAAAAAACAGTGAGTGATATAAAATGTATGTAATTTAGGAAGAGGTACAAAAGGTCTCATCCAGAAAGTTCAGAGAAGTCAGAGGAAAGCTGTCAGACATTTGAGGACATAGAAAATACCCACTCCCCCCGGGAAGAGACAGGTAGAGTACGTGCATAGTAGAAAGGATAAGAGCTACGGATAGGCATGGGTCAAGACCCAGTACACACACAGTTTCTGCATCCGTCTGCAAAGACCCTTCCTGCCAATCCACCCTGCAGCTCTGTATGAGCTCCACCTGAAGACAAATGCAGGCTAGCAGTAGCCCTATTTCTGACATTCAGAGATTTAGAAAATGGGTAGCTATTGAAGTATTTTAAAAAGGAGAGTGGCATTGTTTGATTTAGGTGGTTGGAGGATAATTATGGCTATAGACTGCTACAGAGCATGCTACCTCTGACCACAAGAGTAGTAAACTGGACTCTACACTGAGGTCACTACTGAGGTCCTTCCTATTCTGTGAGACTCCAGATTCCTTCCCACCTACAGGGACTCTGAATTTCTTCTCATTTACTCCCACAAGGTTACATCCCATTCCAGTCTTGTTTGCATGCTAAGCCCTGTACCAGAATCACAGCACTGCCCTTCATTCTTACAGCTACACATAAATTAGAAACTGAGAACCAGAGAGAGGTTAAGAAACACACTCAAAGCTACACAGCTACAGAAGTAGAATTTGAGAAAAAAGTATGTTTTGTTTGTCTCCAAAGCTCTTGCTTTAACCACTGTATTAGTTGTTTACAAGTCGATGTAAACAGCGAAGAATCAAACTCTCTTAGCATCCCTATATAATAAAGCCATGTAGGAGCTTCAAAGTTCTCAATTTTCTCCTTAACCTTCCTGACCAAAAAGCTATGGATGAATCAAGGCTTCTTGTTCCAGACAGTAGTCAGCTCACAGTGATGCAAATGTAATTTAGAATGGCTCAAGCGGGAAACTCAAATGGCCCTTGGAACTTTCAACTCTGCTTTTGATCCCAGCGGGTCGTAAGGTCTTAGTCACTTGCTCCTCTCTGCTTCTCTCTAGTGACTTCATATGCAGTTAACTTCTCTCCCAGTGCCTGCAGGGGAAGCTAACACCACCTCCAGTTTACATCTCACCTGCTCAGCCACCCCCGCGGGAAGAGCATGTCTCATCCTGGATTCACACACAGCAAGTGGCTGCAGAGGGGGAAATGAGCAGCACCCAGGTATGTGGTCTGAGAATGGAAGAACAACATCCACTGAAGGAAAAAGGGACACTGTGAAGAAATGGATGGTAAGCTGTGGAAATGTGTTTCTAGAAACCCATAGAGTTTTCTATGTCTGCTACTTAGACCCAACAAGAGTACATTGGCTTTGCTTTTCTGATAATTTCTGGCCCTCTCCAATGAAAATGAGTGATAGGCCTGTTTTTCAGGACTGAGATTGAACTCAGGTCCCTGGCATGCCAGGCAAGCACTCTGCTACAGAGCTACATCTCCAGCTCTGCTAGCATATTGGTTTATTTTTGAGACAGGATGGAATTTGCCCAGGGGCTTGAATTTGAGCCCCTCCTGTCTCAGCCTCCCAAGTGGTGAGAAATACACGTGTGCACCATTGCACCCATTTAATTTGAGGCTTTTCTTGGTGTGAGTTGTCAGCAAAAATAATCTGAATTTCTTTTTTCAGTTTCATGGGTTTCAACATAAGAAAGTAGTTGAAGAGAGCCAGAAGAAAGTGCAATCACGGATTTTGTGAGAAATTTTAAATAATACAATTAAATAGTTGGAAATTTAGTCAGAAGACAGTAATGAATGTGAAAGATGAGGTTATTTAGTTCACCAAAGATCTGAAGACAAAATATGAGTTGAGTCAGAGGTCAGAAAGGGAAGGGAAATTGTTTAAATCTGAAAGGTCAAAGACAAAAGTCCTAGTCAATGATGGTTGATTCAATAAAGTGGAAATCCATCAGTTTCATCAAGAACTTTATGTTATAAATGCTAGGATAGTAGGTTTGTTGCTTTCCCCACCATGACAGGTGACAGGAAATGCTAAACAATAAAGAAAAGGAGTGTACTGTAGTAACTGGCTCCTCCATCACCATGACAACGTCACAAGTGGAAAGTAGGTAGTTGATAACATTACAATCTAATTATCTTGCTCCTACATACTCATCATTTTTTCAGTCTTCAGAACAATGACAATAAACTTTTAAAATTTATTTCATTTTATACAGATTTGTCTTTAAAGTTGCTGGAAACTGTAGGTGCTATTTCATTTAGTATTTAATTCAGAGATAATAAACTATTCAGAGAACTTTTTAGATGATGTGAGAGAAAAATAAGAAAATGACTGCTTTTCCATATTTGGGTTAACAGTGCTGTATGGGGTTGGAATGATTCTGCTTTTTCTATGGTTTGAACAATTATTCCCAAGATTTGGTTCTCTGCCATGGTGGGAGGTGGTGGAATCTTTAAGAGGTGTGGCCTGTGGGGAGATCTGGAGGTCCCTGGAGGTGTCATTTGAAGGTCTTTTCTCTCTTTCTCTCATTTTGCTCTCCATCCAGGAGATGAGCTGTTTTTCTCTGCCACACTTACCCCGTCATGATGTGTGGCCATGCCACGAGCCCTAAAGCAACACGAACTGGGGCCTCTAAAGCTGTGGACCAAGACAAACCCTTTCGCTTCATGAGTTAGATATCCAGGCATTTGCTATACTGACAGATGGCTGACTAATGCAATTCTCCAACTGTATGTAGAAGTAGCTCAAAGGGAATCATTTCTGCCCACTACTGCCTAGCGTAGAAGATGAGCATTAAACATTGCATGTTCAGATACTATCTCAGGACCTGGTAGTTCAAATGATTTTATAATAATAATAAATACACAGTCCCATTCATTCCATCATAATTGCCACCATTATCAATATCATCAAAATATTTTGTTTGCTAAATGTTTTCTATGTCCTGTTATATTACATACAAATCCAAAGATTAGAAGCCTTACACTACTTGTTGAAATTGGGGAACTCAAGGAGTAGCAGAATTGAGACTGGTGTGGTTTTCCTGGTCAGCACCCCATATCAAAAATAAACAAACAAACAACAGATTAACTGCTTACTGAGTCTAATACTGTTATGGTATTCTAAAGCCAAATAGTTTACTCTTGTCTTTGGTCACTGAAGCACTAATTCAAAAAGGTAACTGAATAATATCATGTTCTTCAGCTATTAAAAGTACAGCTCACAATATATACAGTTGAGAATCAACATTATCTTTCTTAAATGTGGAGCCAAATCTATGACTATTTTCATGAAGTTACAGTGCCTGAGAATTTAATTATTGGTTTCACATTATGTGCAAGATACTGAACTACTAGTTCGGGAGAAGAATTATGGTTAAATATAGCCATTGTTTCAAAAAGCTCACAATATAGAGCAGGGGGAGTGGGAGCTCAGAGAAGCACTCTATGAATAAAGCAAGCCATGATTAAAACAATACCATAAAAGAGCTATAAAATGTTACAAGTGTTCCAAGAGAGTGAATACTTCTTCCATTTGTGGAAAAGCTTCACACGGGCTATACCACTGACATGGCCCTGGTAGGTTTGGCAGGATATCAGCATGCACAGGGGCAAAGAAAAGAGCTTTCTGGAGAATAAGAAAAGCCGAATGATGTGAGAGCTTACAGCACTTATACAAATGTGATGAATGAGATGTCCCAGTTGGAGTGGAGAGAGCGAATGCGCATGGGTTGTCATGTATGACTAGAAACAGGTTTGAGAGATTTTGCAGAATCTTGATGGCCAAGATAAATGTGGGTCTGGTTTTCTAGACAAACAATAGAGCAGGCAGTAATTGCATTGGACCAAAAGAACAATTCAGTTAGAAAGGAGATGATCGATAATGAAGATGACAACTAACAAAGTAGTTAAGCCAGTGCTTCTCAAACTTTAATATGCCAATTGTGCATCTTGTTAAAAGGCAATTTCTGCTCAAGAGAACTTCTGTCTCAGGTTGGTGTTGCTGGTCCATGGACCACACCTGCTAGGAAAAATGGTAGTTGAGATGGATCAGCTCAGTGGTACAAAACACTTAAAACACCAATTCTGTAAAGTTCTTTTGGAAATCAATTTGTTCTAAGACTTCCTTATTTTTAAACCAGAATTCAAAATCATGTCTATATACAATGATTAATAAGACAACCTTGGCCATTTTGCCATCATTTGTTATTCCCAGGGAGTTCTTTGCCCAGATGCTTTTTTATTCTTTTGCATTTTCAACTAGAAATGAAATTTCCACCTTCATTTCCTCCTGTCTCCCCATTTTAACTCTTTAAATGCAATCTTAAAGAACAGGAAGAAGCAGAGGACTAAATGAGGTCATTTAAGCAATTTGTGGATTCAGCAGCAGATTTTGTTATCTTAAAGGAAGCAGCAAACATGTGGGTGTATAAATAGAGGTGTGGAACACAAGTTCACAGAAATGTATTCTCTCGCTGTATACAGAGGAGCTCACATTTGGAATGCAGGGCTCAAACCTGGTTGCCTCAGTGAGAAGTGGGCTACTGGTTACACTCAGGACAACTTGAACAACTTAGGCCTTTCTGTCACCCGCTGGGGACCAGATGCTGAGATTTCAGCCTCTAGACCAAATTCAACTGAAGGCATTTAATAGCAACTGAAGTCTTACAGACTGAGGCAGGAAATACGGCTGAGAACTGCAAACTGGGTCAAGCAGGGGACTAGTAAACCTCCTGAAATAACGGATTTTTTCAAATGTGTGTAAACTTCAGATTAGTCATTTTCAAAAGGAAAGCAAGTATTCTCAAATGGTAAGTTTGCTGACTCTAAAGCAGGACATATAAAAAATAATGTAAGGAGAACTATAGGATCAAATTTAAGCCAGTGATACACACCTCACCTCCATAACACCTAACCTTCCATTCCTCACCCTTTGGGGATATGTTTGCTGTCTTCTGCCCACATGGAATGATGAAGGCAGAAGCAAACTGACCCACTCGCAAAGAAATAGATTGATTTACCACTTTTACAGTTTTATAGATTGTCTATGGTTTTCTGATGTGATGGACTGAACAGATACAGCAATGTTCATTCATAAGTCTTGGTCAGTCTCCTGTTCAGTGTTCACTTACACAACAAATCAGAGACAATCTAGAGCAAGTTTAGAATGGTTACACCTACACTTTCAAATTCCCCATTAAACCTTCTCTTTCTTATAATGGTGTTTTGTTATGTTATGTTTGTTTGTTTGTTTGGTACCAGGGATCAAATTCAGGACCTTGTACTTGCCATGCAGGTGCTGTACCACTGAGCCATTTGTCTGTCCCATAATGGTGTTCTTTTGTGAAGAAAGAAATAAAATCTTTCTTATTTCACCTGAATGTTTACTTTAAGGAAACTTAAAGGATCAGAAAAAGAAAATATGATAAAGTGAATAAGAATCATTCTTATGTCAGATTAAAATGTATGAGGCAATACATTCATTGATAGAGCATGAACATTTTTATTAAAGACTGCGTTTATGGCAGGTAGTTGCTCGTGAGACCTTCAGCCTTTGAAAGGAAGTTTACTACTGAAGAAAATAATACCAGAAGGATTGGAAGCCTTTGCCCTATGGAATCTTTCCCAGTACAAATACTGTACAACCAATCCTTCTTCAACCCTGGACTCCAGAAGCAGCCTTCTACAAAAAGATCTGTAAAAAGAGAGACCACTGGACAGGGAGAACCCAGAAAAAATAGAGACTGAGTTTTCGCTACTTGATGCTTAGACTTCTGGGGGTTCTCAAGACCCATCCAGACTCTATCTTGGCTTCGTGAGCCCCAGATTCACCATCCTCCCTACCCTCTTGCTGGTGCCTGATGATGCAACTCTGCAGGAGATTTCATGACACACAGCTAGAGACTAAAATTCCCATCACCAGCCCTTGAATATCTAGTCTTCTGTGTATATTACTGAAAGTGACTAGCTACTTAACTAAAATATGAAAAGAAAGGAAGGAAACTGAGGGGAAGGAGAAGAGAAAGCAAGAGGGACACAGGCCCTGAAAAAAAAATCTTTAGAGGCTCAAGAATTTATTCGTGAATAGATGTTTACCAACATGCGTGTCAAGCAAAACCCCTGACTGATCAAGAATAAAGATAAAGAATAAAAGTAAGCATAAATTATCATTTTTAAAAATTTTATCCCAAAATAGCAGCTATATTTTTAGTATATTTCCTCATTAATTTTCAGATATGCAAAGTTCTTCTTTGACCTTCAATTTCCTGAACTCACAGCTCAGTTTTATTCTATTTTCCTGTGTCTTTTCATTAAGAGAAAATGAGTCTTTCAGGTAAAGGACATTGTTTTTTAAATAATTTGGTAAATATTTAGAAAAGCACAAAAAGAATCATTCATTTGCTTCTTATCTCAACCCCCTTTCCTTCTCAGTCTAACCCCAAATCGGGAACACTAGATGAATTTTTTTCAGTACTTGAGACATAGGAATGCAATAGAGATATAACATTCTCTCATATCCCAGCGGCATTGCTGGGATAAAGAAAACAATTGCTTTAAGCATATATATTGCTTTTTTTTGTTGGCCATTCCCCTGCTACTCAAAATCTTTGATATCATAATTTAGAATTCAGTTTGCATCACTGGTGAGCACTGTCATTTGAAATCGATCTTGTGAGTAGTCACAGGGAGAAGACGCTCAGTGTGTCTCAGCACAGTGGTTCTCAGCTAAAATGCACGTAGAAGTCACCATGGTAACACAGGCAGGGTTATTAATGGCATTACTGTTTCCTTATAAAGTGATGCTACAGAAAGGCCTGGAGTTTTCAATCTCATCTTCTTCTACATCTATTAGACTCCTTGCACATCTTGATATTAGAAGCTACATTCTTCCTCCTAATATCTGGACAGCATTGAGCACACTGGGAGATGTTATATGTATGACATATATCAGTGAGTCACTAGCTGATCATGAGACCCATCCTGAAACACTATACATGACTAAAATGGAGTCTCAGGATAGAAGAGGAATCCAATACTGGAAATTAGTTTTCCAAATTACAATCTTCTAATCACTGAAACAAATTACTCAAAAGTAGAAAGACCTTAGATTATGTGTGGCATAACATCATGCTCCTAATATGCCTTGATATTTTTCTTTGCATCAGTGTCAAAATTCTAAAGGCTACAAAAGTTTCTTGTTACCAGTAAAGAATGAATTGTGACTCAGGAGAAGGGAACTGTGCATTTGAAAACTGACATGGTTTGCTTTCATCATGAGCTATAATCTCCCTTATGCCTCAGTGGAAGAAAAAAATACCTAAATCATAGCCTCTAAGATGGTTCCCAGTGATTCTCACATCTTGGCGTTCATGCCATTCCATAATCCTCTCCCTTTACTTGTGAGCTGGACATCACGACTCTCTTGTATAATCAGAATACAGCCAAAGTGATGGGAAATCACTTTTGAGAAAAACTGCAAAAGGCTGGGTCTTGCTTGCTCTCTCTTGGTTGCCATACTCATGCCGAGGAAGCCACCTGCCATGTTGCTAGTTGCCCTGAACTGAGTAGGGCCACCAGGCAGAAAGAAGCAAAAAAAGGAGGCTCGTGTAGTCCAGCAGAAGCTGAACCCTGCCAGCAAGCGTGATTGTGAGCTTGGAAATGAATTCCCTACCTCCCCTAATCCAGCCTGCGGGTGGGACCACAGCTCTGTCTGATTCTGTCTAGAGCCTTGACTGCAGCACAGTGGCAGATCTTGAAGCAGATGCACTCAGCTGTGTGATGTCAGGAGTGCTGACCCGCAGAAACTGTGAGGCTGTAAATAGGCTTTCTTCTTCTTTTTTTTTTTTTTAAGTCTATGGAGTCCACTAATAACATGAATGCCAGAAACACTACTCTTTAGTATTCATTTTGAAGTTGCATTTTTTCAAATGTTTGTGTCTTGATCCACTTTAATGGTTATTAATTAAATAGACATGCACTGAGCCACGATCAGAATTTTTCAATGGAGTGGAATGGAATGGAATTATCAGAACTCATAAATGCTATTGAGTATTACAAACTTTTATTTCAAATGTATATTTCACATACTTTAAGAATGTATGATATAAAATATATTTACTAGGAGTTGGCCAAAAATGTTTTAAAAACATAATCCTTAATAGAAATTATACAAAATAAGAAAATCAGTTGAACTCCTTTCTCCTTCTCTTGCCAAACTGAACCAAACTTTAAGATCTGGCTCAAGGCTTTACCTTTTTTTTTTTTTTTTTTTTTTGTCTTACTCTTTTTTAAGAAAAAAAAATGTCCCTTCACTACTACAGCTCCTCTAAGAATAAAAGGCCTACAAGGGCCCAGGGAAATAGTGCACTACCTTGCAATAAATCACATATATTAAGCTGAATTGTCATTTATGATTGAGCAGGGGCAAGTGTTTCTCCTGAAAGAACTGGAAAAGAATTGAGGTGAGGAGAGATTAGGGTGGGGGCTGAGAGCTCCCCATTCTGTGTCCCCCATAGGATGCACGGTGGCAGGCCACACCAGGCAGAGAGGCACGGGGTCACTTTGGTGACAGAGGTTTGTTGTGAGAGGAGCACAACAATGCTAAGTAGCACTGTAACTGAGTCTACAGCAGGCTGAGAAATGACCCCAAAAGACATTCTTGTCCTAACTCCTGGGACCTGGAATGTTACTTTATATACAAACAAGATTTTTGCATATAAATTTAAGAGTTTTGAGATTGGAAGGTTTTCCTGGATTATCAAAGTGGGTCCTACATTCAATTATATTCTCTGGCTAGAAGGAGGCCAAGGGAGGTGTGAGATGCACAGAAGAGGAGGCAATGTGGCCGTGAGCTAGAGATTGGATGATGTCAGAAACCAAGAAGTACTAGAAGCCACCAGAACCTAGGCAAGGATTCTCTCGGAGAGACTAGAGTAGGGCCACCTTGCTGACACCCTATCTTTGGTCCAGTGATACTGAATTTGACCATCTGTACTCTAAAACTGGGAGATAACAAAGTCTTACTATTTGCACAACTAAATTTATGTGATTCTTAACAGTAGTCATAAGAAATTAATACATACCATTTTTACCTTTGACTTCTAGAATATTCAACATTATATAATATACTGTATGCCTCTTTTATATTACGTTTTTTTTTAACATCTTTTAGGAAAACAGCCTAACATACAGTGGGCAACTTTCTTCTCTGGGATTAGGTGGGGTTGGCTTCTTTCATATGGCCATGCTTAGAGGGCAGCCTTCTTAACAATACTCTTGATCTTTCATATACTCTTAGCAATACTCTGACCTTTCATATCTGTGCAACTTGAGATATTCTTGGCATGCCAGTCTGAATCAGGTTCCCTAGGAATAATAGTTTGAGACAGGGACTCTTGCTCGATAACTGAGTGGGGATTTCTTCTTACTCAGGGGAAATCTAAGCCAGATAAGATCTTATGCCAAAAACTAGCATTGGTCTATTTCTGTGTATAGATTTTGTATCACAAAGTCAATTCCACTTTGAAGCAAAAAGTCCAGGCTTTTCATACACAGTCTATAATTCAGAGTCTGGGAGGCAAGGGTGGGTGTGGGAATGGAGGGTTCGGGGTGGGCAGGGGATTAGAGCCTCCCAGTAACTGGTTCCATAGGCTTCCTATAAATATAATTAAAGAAAACCACATATGACAAGCATTTTATGAACAATTAACCATTAATAGTTTTTTGTATGAATAATCAATTTATAACAATTAACCATTAGAATATATTGTCAGGACAAATTTAGGTTAATTGTAATGGATTCGCCAAATTACAGTGAGCAAGGATTGTTTACCAGCTCTGAATGTGATTTCTGGGTTCCCTTAGCCTGTGGCACAGCTTGGCATCTTGGAAAATCTCAGTTATTTTGCGAAAACAAACGTGACTCAGTAGACCAACAGTACAATTTTATTCTAGAAGAGAATGCTTTCAAGAAGTCATTACATAAGGATAGAAGGGACTATGTCCTGTTAGGCCCTTGGAGTGACCTTTCCATACAGAGAAAATCTACAAACCTTGCAGGAGATTTCTGGGAAATTAAAACTTGAGTCAAGCATGAAGGCATGATCCAAATGTAACTTACAAGAAAATGAGGCTGATTTCTTTGTTCTTTAAATAAGGAAGGTGAACCAGCAGTGCATCCAGAGAAGTGTGACTTTCAGCCTTGGGGGGGGAGGTCATGACCTTTAAAAACTAGATTTTGATCATACTTCTGAGAAACACCTTGAATACAATACTTCTGAGAAACACCTTGAATCTCAGAAAATTCCTGGTGAGTTTTCCCAGTATTTCCAAATCATGAGAGACTATTGCTGCATTTGCTGAAGTCAGCTGGGAACAGCAGCCCCGACAGTGAAGAATGAAAACCATATGGTCATGGAATGGCTGACCACACCTGCCCAAGGTCCAGAGACCCCAGTCTTGAATTCCTTTGCTTCATAAAAGAGAAGTGAACTAGGTTTGCTGGTATATACATGAAACCCAGCTACTCTAGAGGCAGAGGGGAGCCTTGAAAATTTGGAGAGACTGCCTCAAACTAAAGGGAGGGCCAGGTTGGGGATATAGCCCAGAGGTAGAGCACACCAAGCTCAATCTCTAGTACACAGGTAAATAAAAGAGCAAGAGACAGAGATGGACAAGGAGTGAAAGAGGGTCAGATAATGGCTGGAATAGCATTGCAGGCTCATTTAAAAACAACAAAGTATCAAAATATCATTCAATATTACCATTATTTCCTAAATAAAAGGTATTTGAATACCAAAAAGAAAGAAGCATCTAATGCAAGAAAAGAAGTCTTTTAAGTTCAATGGATTTATTTATGGCAAAAATTCATTACAGAATGCTTATTTTTTTATTTTGCCTTAATTCAATACTCAAAGAGTACTGATAGCCACTCTGTAAGATCATTTGTGCTCTGTCTTTGTACCCTTCTTATACAATTTGAAAGGAATTGGGGTCCTTCCTAGTCAGTTTAAATAAAAAACAAGCTAAACACCTGTCCCAGGTACAGTCATGAAAACTTTTAAATCAATCATTCCCAATTCCAGTTTTTTGGATACCCTCAGGAATTTCTAATAAAACTTAATAAAAGCTAATTAAAGTTTAGCTTTTGTTGTAAAAATTGTGTCTGTTTCATTTCACACTTTTAGAAATAAAGATGAATGCCAAGTTTGTTCAACATTTATTGAGAACCTGACTCCATGTCTGCTGCTATGCTGAAATATGAGGATACATGTGTGTGTTTCTTCTAGTTTTTCAAGGTAAGGTATTATTCACATATCATACAACATAGCACTTTTCACAACACAATTCTAGAACTTATTTATTTATTAAGGAAGTGGTTTATAAATAAATCGACTTTTTGAGACAACGTCTCGCTATGTAGTTCTGGCTGGCCTTCAGCTCACTATGTAGCCCAAGTTGGCCTTGAACTCAAGACAGTCTCTTGCTTCAGCCTCCCAAGTGCTGAGATTGCAGGCATGCACCACTATGATATCCTAGAAGTCTTGGTAACACAAACTGTGTAATCATCACCATAATTCTACTGCCTCAGAATTTCTTGTCCTTGCAACTGATCCATTATGTACCTCAAGCTACTGCAAACTGCTGTTCTGTTTTCTGACTCGGAAATGCTTTGTCTTTTTGTAAATACAACTTCATAATTATGATGGTATTTATAATATCTTACATAGTAATCTAATTTTTCGTATTAGTGGAATTATATGAGCTCGGCTTCTTTTGCCCAGCATTCTTCTATTGCGTGAATCAGTAGACCCTGTCGTCCTTACACTGAGTCCCCTATGGTTTGCCTTTCCATTCACAGGCTGAGGCACACTGAGGGAGTAAAGAGATCATAAATGAAGCTCTCACCAGCATTTGCATTCAGGTTATTGTGTAAATGCCGAGTTTTCATTCCTCTTGGGTGGATGTGTAGGAGTGACGTATCTGAGTCTCAGGATCATTTATGTTTAACTTTGTAAGAAACTTACCAGCTGCTTTCTGAAGTGATTGTCATTGTTCATTCTTAACAGCAGTGTTGGGAAATAATAGTTGCTCCGCATCTCTGTCACTACTTGGTAATGTTGACAACTAGTTTTTGAAATGTATGTAAGCCTGTTTCTGTGTGTGTGTGTGTGTGTGTGTGTGTGTGTGTGTGTGTGTGTGTGTGTGTGTAAGAGAGAGAGGGGAGGGGAGGGCAGGAGAGGAGAGGAGAGGAGAGGAGAAGAGAGGATGGACAGGAAGGAAGGTAAGGGGAAAGGAGAGGAAGGGAGGGGAGAGGTGAGAAAGGGAATGAAGGGAAGGGAAAGAAAAGGAAGGGAAAGGAAGGGAAGGGAAGGGAAGGGAAGGGAAGGGAAGGGAAGGGAAGGGAAGGGAGGGGAGGGGAGGGGAGGGGAGGGGAAGGGAAGGGAAAGGGAAGGGAAGGGAAGGGAAGGGAAGGGAAGGGAAGGGAGGGGAGGGGAGGGGAAGGGAAGGGAAGGGAAGGGAAGGGAAGGGAAGGGAAGGGAAGGGAAGGGAAGGGAAGGGAAGGGAAGGGAAGGGAAGGGAAGGGAAGGGAAGGGGAACTTAAACACTTTCTCATAGCTGGGATATAATAGCCCATAATGACAACTTAAAGGAGGAGTGTTTGTGTTTTGGTTTACAGTTGCAGAAGGGCTTAGTGGAAGAAAGCTGTTCATTCCACGACAGCCAAGAAGCAGAAAAAGATGGGAGAAGCCATGGCAGAAGATGCATCCCCAGTGACCTACTTCTTCCTACCCTCCCTTCTACTGCACACACAGCCACACTCACAGTGAGTGAATCTGAGAATGTGCACGGTACGGCAGATTCATCACACAATATGTAATCTCTGTGCCTATTTTTTTAAACTTAGCATAATGCTTTGGAGGTTCAGATGTGTTACAACATACAGTAGTACCTCATTTCTTTGTACCGCAGAATACTACCCTACTGTGAGGGTGTACCACATTTTGTTTATCCATTTTTTTGTTGGTGGATATTTGGTGGATTCCCATCTTTTGGTTATTGTGAATAATGTTGCAATAAAATCTTTCTGTACAAGTTTTTGTTTGAATATGTGTTTTCAATTATTCTGATTATAATGAATTGCTGAATCCTATGATAATTGTTTAATATTTGTGTGTGATATTAGGGATCTAATCCAGAGCTTCATAATGACCTATATATCCACAGTGTATTTTATATTTTTTTTAAAAAATATTGAGACTGGATCTCACTAAATTGCAAGTTGCCCAGGCTAGTCGGAAATTTATATTCCTCCAGTCTCAGTCTCCCAGAGATGACAAGTGTGAGCCACCACGCTGAGTTTTCGCCTAAATCCTTGAGGTACTGCCAAGCTGTTTTCCAAAACATGTAAACCATTTCATATTCCCGTCAGCAATATATGAGACTTACAATTTTCACACATTTTCAACAATTATTATTTTATATTTTTTAATTAAATGTAATTATTATGGCCACCCCAGTGGGTGTTTTTTATTTTCTTAATGACTGATAAAATATATTTTCATGTGCTTGCTGGTCATTAATGCTTTTTAATTGGAGATTTTAGATCCTTTGCCTAGAAACAATGTAAGGGTCCCTGAAAGCACAAATATAAAATCCCTGGTAAGAGAATTTCTTTAAAATTTGAAAAACTTTACTCATTGGAAATGGACACCATTGAGAGAGAAGGAATAATTTGATGAATTATAATTATAATTTCCAATCACTGAATCACTGCCCATATACTCAAAGGTATATGACCAAGAAGTTTGAAGAGTTAAGATTCTAAAAGGAATTGTTGAAAGGAAGGAAGGAGAGGTATGAAGGACAAGTGCAGGCTGGTCTGAGCTATACTCAGTCCAATGGGAGCGTATCTCTCTGTGGGGGTCACCCAATTCAAGATGGAAAAGTGGGCAAGGTATGTTCAATTGCAAAACAGAGATAATATGGCTCAGAATTTATTAATTTGATAGGTTTTCATTTTAGAGCATCCAATACACAAAATCAGGTCATATGATTGAAATTAAATGTATGCATCAGAATGTAAAATCAAAATAGCATGGACCAATTCCCTGTAATAAATGTGATCAATATGCACTGAATAAAATTTTTTAAAATTAAAACAAAGATTCTTCAGATACAACATGTATGAGAAGGAGGCACATTTTCAGACCTAAGCAATTTTATAGCAAGAGGCCTTGGAAAAAAGATATTTAGCAAAGAACAGAAGATACTGAGTAAGTAAGTAATGAGCCAGATTTCCATTTTTCCTCAGCACGGAGTAGAGATAGACAGAGATGCTGGGCTCACACAGGAAATGGAAACAAAGAGATTTTTTTATTATGCTTGACAAGAAAGAAGAGAAATTCAAATAAGAAGTAGTGGCTAAGGCTGTTGTTGAACAGTCCTGAAATCTCAAGAAAGCAGCAATGCCTTAAAAGAGAGAAAAAGCTACAGAGTTGGATTTTCTCTCTAACGCCAGGCAATGCATGAGACTTGTTTTTTCTCCTGTGGATTTGAGATTATAAATGATAGACTTCAGGCAACTGTCACTGACTGATCAGCATCCTAATGAGACTGGAAGAAAAATGGCTTTTAGTCTTCACCACATCACTCAGAAATCACTAGGATTCTGACTAACACTGAGCAAAATGAAGAATTCATTAGGATGATTTTGGACTTAAGAAATTTGAGTTTGGGGCTTCTAACTCATAAAAAGGACAGTCGAATTTGAGCTTTAATGCCTTCTTGAGTCAGATATTAAAAAAATAAGTTTTGGATTTGAACTTCCTCTCTAGAATTTGATAATCTGATGAGATTTATTCTCAAAATAAAGGTATGTATGTCTTCAGGGTTAGCCCTTTGGGTTAGAGCCATCTCATTCATTTTTTATCAATATTTCCACTTACCATCTGGGTCGTTGCTCTGAAGCTATAATGGACAAATCAACCAGGCATGACAGATTAGGACACAGGAGAGTAGGTGAATTCCGTTGTTGTAGAGTATGAATTTAATTAATGTACTCACCAATCTTAGATCTTAATGTACCCTGGACTTAATTAATGTACTCACCAATCTTAGATCTTTCTGAGGCAAACTCTGTACTGCCCATGAGTGACTTCAGAAAAACTCAAGTTCTCAGTTTTGTAGTGAAGACCAATCCTGAAAAAGTAGGAGCAGAATTTCCTTATAACATTTTTGAGTACCTTCCTGGAGAAAAAGCCCCACCTCTGGTTGGTTATATAGTTCAGTCCAACTAAGAAAATGGGAAACAGAGACTAATTATGGCATAGGAAGCAGGAAAACTTCTTTTACATCCTAAATAGTTCCTTTCAAGCAGAAGAAAAATCATTAGCATTATCATTTTCATACTTGGTCTCTCCAACCATTTACTCCTTCCTCTTTCCTAAAAACATGAAGTAACTTACTTAAATGGCAAATATGGGGGGAAATACCAGGGCTCACTTCTGCCCCATGAGGTTCTTTACCCTGTAGTTTGTTAGCAGAGATTGAGCCCAGGGTCTTTGCCCAGAGGCTAAGTCTCCATACATACATAAATACATCTCTGTGTTTGTGTGTGTGTGTGCGTGTGTGTGTGTGTGTGTGTGTGTGTGTGTGCTCGAGATAAGCTCTTACTAAATCACTAAAATATCCAAGTTGGGCTTAAATTTGCCACCCTCTTGTCCCAACCTTCCAGAGCTTGGTGAGGCAGGAGCCTCAGCATGGGCTAGACAACTGGATGTGATCTGTCAGTTGCAGACACTTGTAACCCCAGGAGCAGAGCAGCAGCACCTGATACCAACCCGAGACTGTTGTCTCCAGTTCTTTGGGCACCTGAACTTCAGGAGAACAAGCAGAGCTCTGCATCTGATACCAATTTCTAACATGAGCTCGAGCCAGTTTTTGATAGGATGGTTTAGAGCTAATGAGAGAAAGAAGATGCAAGAGACACTGCTCAGCTCGCTGCTCCTTTTCCTACCCTGGTCCATGTGCACTCTGCAGAGCACTTTTTCACAGTATCTCCTTCTCCTTTTCCTTCTCCTTCTCCTTCTCGTTCTCCTTCTCCTTCTCCTTCTCCTTCTCCTTCTCCTTCTCCTTCTTCTTCTTCTTCAATACTTCTTTTGTGCTTTTCTTTTTCTTTTGCCCTAAAATGTAAATCTTCCACATTCGGCCACTCTTTCATCGAACTCTTCTGAATGGGACAGTCTAGAAAGGCCTGACTGGTCACAATGATATCCAGTGACGGGATTACAGGTATGTGCCACCTCGCCCCACTTGCAGGGCTTCCTTTTGCAAGTGAGCTGGGCAGAGCTTCTCTCCAGTCCTCCAAATTGTTCATTTTATATATATTTATGTAGTTGTAATTTGTGTAGTTGCGGATTTGATATATGTGGTTGTAATTTGTTCATAATCTAAGAGATGCCACAGAGACCCCCAACAGAATGAGAAAGGAGATACTGAGTCTCATTTTGATAAGGTTTTTGGAGGAACAGACATAGGTCCTTGAAGCCTAAAGTGTGCAAATAATAAAATATATTCATTTATAACCTGATGGGCAAAGTGCCTTCTGCTGACTGCAGTCTCTGAACTTTTCCATAGATATTCTCTATGTGTGTCTCTCAATCTGGAAATCACTGTTGTTCTCCTGAAGGGTAAGGTATTGTGATAGCTTGGACCCTGGAATAAAACCCAAGGAAGCAAGAAATTAAAATTTGGGGAGCAAAGGCTTTATTTCCAGGCCTGGTGGATCAGGATCAGGCCTTCAGGATCCACCCAAAGACTGCACCCTGCAGAGACTGAAGAAAAGGATTTTAAAAGCAGGAGAGGGAGAAAAACAAAACAAAACAAAACAAAAAACCCCCACAGAGCTGTTAAGCTGTTGACTCAAGTTTGGAAACTGTAAAGCTGTCCACTTAGTTCTGATAACATCGGGAGCCTTTGGTGCCTTTCAAGTTACTCCCATTCTGCAGATAAGCATTATCTCGGAATAGCACATCTGCAATAACATTCGGAGAAGAAAATAGAAAGTTAATTATTTTGGGACATCTTGTTAGCAATAACATGTGGAACAGGGGGAGGGCAGTTAATTATCTCAGGACAGCTTGTTAGCACTAACATGTGAGAAGGGGTCGAAAGTTACAAGAAGCTGAAACCTAAGTTTTTACAAGGATTTGAAACTTAACCCTTTCGGCACATACAGAACAAGAGGAGGCGCATTGGTTAGGGTTAAGCCATAACATTCTTCCTGTAATTTCTTTGAAGTTAAGCATTTCTTAAGAACAGCGCAATGAGCACATTTTATAATAGACACATTTTATGACAGACCACCATCGGGTAGGGAAGGGGGTTACCAGAAACTGAAACCTAAGGCTTTTATGGCCTTTCAGGAAATTGAAACTTGACCTAGAGAGATAGGAAGAGGGAAGGGGGAGGCAGTGCGGTGCATTACAGAACAAAAATATGGCGAGATTACATTTTTTGTGGGGTAAGAGCAAGATCAGGTAAGGGTTGTGCTAACAAGCAAGTTTCCCTGCAAACAAGCAAGTTTAGATTGGGCAAATATCTTTTTTTTTTTTTTTCTCAGCAGAAAATAGGGAAGTCTAACAGTAATTAACAACCTTTTGTTACCTTATTTTAGCACCACATCTGTTATTTGTAGAGGGCAATAATGGTTAACATATCAATTAGGTAAGATTTTACAATTCTTTACAGAGAGAGCATTGATTAACATATATTAAGTCACCCAGAGGGAGAAGGAAAACATATATACAGTATGGCCATGTTACAAGTAATTTGCTATAATACAAATATAACGAAGCTATTTTTCTTAGAGTACAACAGGTATCATTGCTGCTTTGCTCCTCTTAGAATAGAAAGAGAATCCAATTATACAAGGTCATCCAGGTGCTGTAATCTGAATTCCTCTTAATAAGGTATGAAACCTAAACATTTGACATTCTGCCAAGCCAACATTAATTGTAAGTCACAATAACAGATTTTAATGTTTGAGCTTTTGAGTGAAGAAAAACATCATAAGGTAATATAACCATCTCCTTGTTTTATTTATCAACAGTTGGGGGAACAGGAACAGCTTCAGCTTGTTTCATTCAGTTCTATTGGTTGCTTTGGATCTTTTGAAACAAGGTCTCACTATATAGTCCAGGCTGGCTTTGACCTTACAGTGACTCTCCTGCCTCAGACTCATGAGTGCTGGGATTACAGGTATGTGCCACCATGCCCAGCCTATATGTCATTTTGATTCAGCAGGTGCATCTGCTGATGGCCATAGCTAAAGGAGACTCTTTGGGAGAATTTTCTGTTCCTTTTATCTAAAGTTGTCTTTCCTTCTCTTCTGCTAAATTCATCTTTCTTCATGAGAACTTTGCTGCCCATCTTCTGGTAGTAGTGACAGTATTATGGGTTGTCAAACTGAGATTTTGGCTATGCAAGAGGAAATGAGTGTGAACTTACTAGATAAACATAATCACCATATTTATGACATTTTTTTCAATGACCTTGCTGCCTTCATGCCTTATTCCATGAACATCATTCATTGTTAATTATCCTTTAACTATAAGTGCTCAGTCAAATCCTTCTGGTTAAAAATAACTAAGCTGGGGGGCTGGGGATTTAGCTCAGTGGCATAAGCGCCTGCCTTGCAAGCAGGCAGTCGTGAGTTCAATCCCCGGTACCGATAAAAAGGAAAAAGACCAAAAAAACCAAAACAAAACAAAAAACTAAGCCATTTAAACTTAAGAAAACAAAACATAAAGAGGTCATTATGGAACCAGGGACTGGGAAAACCTTAGAACCAAAGATATATACTACTCTGTGGTCTGTATATTCTCTGGTCCTCTGCTTGAATCTTTTCTTTCTTTCTGGCTGCAAATAATGGAATTCATGAAAATCTCGTGAGCTCCTAATAAGGCTTCCTTAGGCCATGTCTCAGTGCACTGGCCATGTGGGGTTTTCTCATAGTCACTGTGTAAGATGTCTGTGCTTTTATTATTCACTGACTTCTTTTTCACAGTATATGGTTAACAGCATTGCTCCTTTCCAGGAGCAATGAGAGGGGAGAGGTGGACGGACAGGGAAGCACAGGGCCCATCATTCCTTACTGCGAGGAGGACAAACACACACTGAATACACCCCTCCCCCACCCTTCCCGCTTCCCGGCAGATGCTGAGATCCACAGTGCTGCCTGCAGAGCCTAGATGGCCAAATGTGAAATGCTTAGGTCCTTGGGCTGAGAAAGGCCTAGGGCGTGCTGCGGTCAGACTCTGTCAGCAGAGGGTGATGTCAGATGAGGACCTTCAGATGTTCTGGACAGGAAAATGAAAAACTCTATCGGAAAAACAATTTCTGTTGTTGCATTCTTCTATCCACTAGCTAAGCCATATGTCTTTAAGAAACATTTGTGGTTCTGGCCACATTGAATGCGAGCTAATATTTTTTAAAACCCTGAAATAATAATGCTATAATGGACGTCACTTTTGTATCCTCAGGACACACTGTCCTCCTTCAGAAAGTAAATGTTAAAATTCCCCAGACTAAGGTGAGTGTACTATGCAAGCTGACAGGGCACTGGGTTTAAAAATAGCCTATTTTGATCCCTGGGTGTTTCGGCCAATCTCATCAAAGCATTTTTCAAATGCTAGACCTTCCTGTCACCTGATTTTCATTGGCTTTCTCATCTGTTTCTCACACTAATTTTTAAGGGATATTTGATCTAGATTTTGGAAGTTCTTGGGTTTCACAGATCAACTTCTGCAATTTCTTCCAAGATGGGACTGTTTTGCCTTTTCCTGGCCTAGATTCTTGACCACAGGCACTGCTGAGGTGGCCCCTAAAGGGAAGAGTGAAGCCCAGCTGCTGTTTGCCCTCCCACCTCCAGGCCCACTGTGGCCTTTATCTCTTCTGAGCTGTGACCCAGCTATGTCGATGAGGGGAGATGAGTGGACATTGGGCTCCTCACCCTAAGCTGATGCCTTAGTGATACTACTATCTAGTATCAGGAGATGTTGTAGAGGGAGGTTTACACTGGTTTCTTTCAGTGTTATCTAATAGCTTTCCTGAATGATGAACAAGAAATTCTGAATTGCAAAAATTAAATAAAACTCATCAGCATAATTGAACTTCATAGCAGAATAGATTTTTTTCTCTCTCCATTATTAATGATGCCAAAAAAAGAAAAATTTGGAGTTTCAACTCAGAAAGCCCCAAGGATAGCTGTCATAAAACACCTTTGCCTCTTGGACGAATTATTTCCACCTTCCACAGGCAGCAGCTAATGAGTGTGAAGGATATGGTTGAGATGTAGGCTTGCCATAGTTGAAGGCAGGAGCCCAAGGTACCAACCAGGCATGGAAGGGTGGTAGGTCATGACCCATTTTCTTAGGCAAAATTCAGGGTAATAAGAATCACAAACAGATCTGCATGGTCATAGGACTTTCTGGAATGTAATTTTCAGTGTCTTTCTGTTCCCAAACAGATGAGCATTTCTATTTTCCTGAAACACTGAAATAAACTCGGAATAGCACATCTGCAATAACATTCGGAGAAGAAAATAGAAAGTTAATTATTTTGGGACATCTTGTTAGCAATAACATGTGGAACAGGGGGAGGGCAGTTAATTATCTCAGGACAGCTTGTTAGCACTAACATGTGAGAAGGGGTCGAAAGTTACAAGAAGCTGAAACCTAAGTTTTTACAAGGATTTGAAACTTAACCCTTTCGGCACATACAGAACAAGAGGAGGCGCATTGGTTAGGGTTAAGCCATAACATTCTTCCTGTAATTTCTTTGAAGTTAAGCATTTCTTAAGAACAGCGCAATGAGCACATTTTATAATAGACACATTTTATGACAGACCACCATCGGGTAGGGAAGGGGGTTACCAGAAACTGAAACCTAAGGCTTTTATGGCCTTTCAGGAAATTGAAACTTGACCTAGAGAGATAGGAAGAGGGAAGGGGGAGGCAGTGCGGTGCATTACAGAACAAAAATATGGCGAGATTACATTTTTTGTGGGGTAAGAGCAAGATCAGGTAAGGGTTGTGCTAACAAGCAAGTTTCCCTGCAAACAAGCAAGTTTAGATTGGGCAAATATCTTTTTTTTTTTTTTTCTCAGCAGAAAATAGGGAAGTCTAACAGTAATTAACAACCTTTTGTTACCTTATTTTAGCACCACATCTGTTATTTGTAGAGGGCAATAATGGTTAACATATCAATTAGGTAAGATTTTACAATTCTTTACAGAGAGAGCATTGATTAACATATATTAAGTCACCCAGAGGGAGAAGGAAAACATATATACAGTATGGCCATGTTACAAGTAATTTGCTATAATACAAATATAACGAAGCTATTTTTCTTAGAGTACAACAGGTATCATTGCTGCTTTGCTCCTCTTAGAATAGAAAGAGAATCCAATTATACAAGGTCATCCAGGTGCTGTAATCTGAATTCCTCTTAATAAGGTATGAAACCTAAACATTTGACATTCTGCCAAGCCAACATTAATTGTAAGTCACAATAACAGATTTTAATGTTTGAGCTTTTGAGTGAAGAAAAACATCATAAGGTAATATAACCATCTCCTTGTTTTATTTATCAACAGTTGGGGGAACAGGAACAGCTTCAGCTTGTTTCATTCAGTTCTATTGGTTGCTTTGGATCTTTTGAAACAAGGTCTCACTATATAGTCCAGGCTGGCTTTGACCTTACAGTGACTCTCCTGCCTCAGACTCATGAGTGCTGGGATTACAGGTATGTGCCACCATGCCCAGCCTATATGTCATTTTGATTCAGCAGGTGCATCTGCTGATGGCCATAGCTAAAGGAGACTCTTTGGGAGAATTTTCTGTTCCTTTTATCTAAAGTTGTCTTTCCTTCTCTTCTGCTAAATTCATCTTTCTTCATGAGAACTTTGCTGCCCATCTTCTGGTAGTAGTGACAGTATTATGGGTTGTCAAACTGAGATTTTGGCTATGCAAGAGGAAATGAGTGTGAACTTACTAGATAAACATAATCACCATATTTATGACATTTTTTTCAATGACCTTGCTGCCTTCATGCCTTATTCCATGAACATCATTCATTGTTAATTATCCTTTAACTATAAGTGCTCAGTCAAATCCTTCTGGTTAAAAATAACTAAGCTGGGGGGCTGGGGATTTAGCTCAGTGGCATAAGCGCCTGCCTTGCAAGCAGGCAGTCGTGAGTTCAATCCCCGGTACCGATAAAAAGGAAAAAGACCAAAAAAACCAAAACAAAACAAAAAACTAAGCCATTTAAACTTAAGAAAACAAAACATAAAGAGGTCATTATGGAACCAGGGACTGGGAAAACCTTAGAACCAAAGATATATACTACTCTGTGGTCTGTATATTCTCTGGTCCTCTGCTTGAATCTTTTCTTTCTTTCTGGCTGCAAATAATGGAATTCATGAAAATCTCGTGAGCTCCTAATAAGGCTTCCTTAGGCCATGTCTCAGTGCACTGGCCATGTGGGGTTTTCTCATAGTCACTGTGTAAGATGTCTGTGCTTTTATTATTCACTGACTTCTTTTTCACAGTATATGGTTAACAGCATTGCTCCTTTCCAGGAGCAATGAGAGGGGAGAGGTGGACGGACAGGGAAGCACAGGGCCCATCATTCCTTACTGCGAGGAGGACAAACACACACTGAATACACCCCTCCCCCACCCTTCCCGCTTCCCGGCAGATGCTGAGATCCACAGTGCTGCCTGCAGAGCCTAGATGGCCAAATGTGAAATGCTTAGGTCCTTGGGCTGAGAAAGGCCTAGGGCGTGCTGCGGTCAGACTCTGTCAGCAGAGGGTGATGTCAGATGAGGACCTTCAGATGTTCTGGACAGGAAAATGAAAAACTCTATCGGAAAAACAATTTCTGTTGTTGCATTCTTCTATCCACTAGCTAAGCCATATGTCTTTAAGAAACATTTGTGGTTCTGGCCACATTGAATGCGAGCTAATATTTTTTAAAACCCTGAAATAATAATGCTATAATGGACGTCACTTTTGTATCCTCAGGACACACTGTCCTCCTTCAGAAAGTAAATGTTAAAATTCCCCAGACTAAGGTGAGTGTACTATGCAAGCTGACAGGGCACTGGGTTTAAAAATAGCCTATTTTGATCCCTGGGTGTTTCGGCCAATCTCATCAAAGCATTTTTCAAATGCTAGACCTTCCTGTCACCTGATTTTCATTGGCTTTCTCATCTGTTTCTCACACTAATTTTTAAGGGATATTTGATCTAGATTTTGGAAGTTCTTGGGTTTCACAGATCAACTTCTGCAATTTCTTCCAAGATGGGACTGTTTTGCCTTTTCCTGGCCTAGATTCTTGACCACAGGCACTGCTGAGGTGGCCCCTAAAGGGAAGAGTGAAGCCCAGCTGCTGTTTGCCCTCCCACCTCCAGGCCCACTGTGGCCTTTATCTCTTCTGAGCTGTGACCCAGCTATGTCGATGAGGGGAGATGAGTGGACATTGGGCTCCTCACCCTAAGCTGATGCCTTAGTGATACTACTATCTAGTATCAGGAGATGTTGTAGAGGGAGGTTTACACTGGTTTCTTTCAGTGTTATCTAATAGCTTTCCTGAATGATGAACAAGAAATTCTGAATTGCAAAAATTAAATAAAACTCATCAGCATAATTGAACTTCATAGCAGAATAGATTTTTTTCTCTCTCCATTATTAATGATGCCAAAAAAAGAAAAATTTGGAGTTTCAACTCAGAAAGCCCCAAGGATAGCTGTCATAAAACACCTTTGCCTCTTGGACGAATTATTTCCACCTTCCACAGGCAGCAGCTAATGAGTGTGAAGGATATGGTTGAGATGTAGGCTTGCCATAGTTGAAGGCAGGAGCCCAAGGTACCAACCAGGCATGGAAGGGTGGTAGGTCATGACCCATTTTCTTAGGCAAAATTCAGGGTAATAAGAATCACAAACAGATCTGCATGGTCATAGGACTTTCTGGAATGTAATTTTCAGTGTCTTTCTGTTCCCAAACAGATGAGCATTTCTATTTTCCTGAAACACTGAAATAAACTATTTTTATCTTTATCTTCTGAATTCGTGTCCTATGAACCCCAGCTTCAGTCATTGGTTTTATTCAGCTCATTGAAGAGCTAGTCTTTTAGTCTCTTCAATGAGCTGAATAATCTAACGTAGACACAGGTGTAAATTGCTACTTATCAAAATGTCTCTCCCTTATTTTCAGAGTTGACCTTGGGAAGACCATATTTTAGTTTCTCTTTTTTGAAAGTAAAATTGGCCAGATTATTTTGAGCCAGGATAGTAATATAGAAATTATAGAAATTAAAATCTAAATGATGTTGTCTGTAGTCTCATAAATCTTTAAAAATGGTATTTTATATGTTTTAAAGGGCACCATTTGGGTAGTTTTGTGTGTTTTAAAATGTAGTACAGAAAAAATGCATTTGGAACAATGGTTTTATTTTCAATCTGTCTTTGGCATTACTGAGTTTCTCACTGAGGGGCCTATGATAGTTTATCCAGATGTTTAGCTCTTTTTAAGGGGTGGTATCCAGACATATACTCCAAGTAGAATTCTAGTATTGGTGGACATTTCTTGTCCACCTAAAAGCCTGAAGTTGAATAGGAGTAGTTTGGCTGTGTCTGGAGGAGTACAAGGATGTCTCTGCTATGGACCCAAGAATGTGTGATGGTAGCTGCTTCTCCACTCAAGCAACCACTCATTCAGCTTGTCTAGCTCCTTTTCACATGAAAGTCTTTCCAGCCTGTCACTAGCTAGCTCACTTCAATGTCACCATTTTCTAGTAAAGTTTTCTCAGACAATAGAAGGCATGAAGGGCATAGATGACAGTACAATCACCGGTTCTGGTTTAAATTGTCCTTGGAAATCATGTCATTAAGATAAGAATCATGAACTTCACTAACTACAATGAAACAGGATGAAAAGAAATTTGCATAAAATAAAAATAACTAATACAAATAGAAAAACCAGCACCCAAACCACATTTTTAACCTACATACTCTTACCAGAGGGCCAAGGCACTGACCTTGCTAATTAAGGGTAAGAAACAGGGTGATGCTTTTTTCTCTGTATCAAAAGGGGCCATAGTCAAATCCTTTGTACAAGAGTGTCAACAAGAGAAAAACATGAAAAATTCATAAATGTGCATATGTACAAGAGAGACATACAAAATACTTAGCTCAAAGAAAGGACTAGATGATTGAAACTTAAATACCCTCATTGGGTGAAGGGAAATGGAGAGGACTTAAGTCAATTTTTGAGTGATAATAAATTAATTTTTAGAGTGAATGAATGAGCCTGGAGAATATTCATTGCCTGAAACAAAGTTCCTCTGGGATCTAAGTGTGGTGTTTGGTTTTGAGTCTCTTTTGTGATATAAATTTTAATCTTTTCCAGTTAGTAAAACTTAGCAAGATTTAAAAGTGGTTGTACTCCTCCATGGTGGATTCAGTTCCAGTCCATGGGTAAATAAGAGAACTTCAGAGAAGCCTCCTCTTGTATTGCTGTAGGTAATAGGGTCCCTCTCAGACAGGTTCCTAGGTTCTTGTGTATACCAAAAGAATTGGACACAGCACATAATGGTAAGCAAAAAGTAGCAAAGTTTTAATCAGATGACTCTGCTCAGAATGCATAGGCTCATTGCAGCAGAAATGGAAATGGCGCGCTCATTAAATGCATTGGGTCTAAGAATTTAAAATGTTGTGCTGGGTCTAGGGCTTGTCCCATTGTGTCTTCCAAAGGATTATTGACAACATGATTGACAGGATGCTGAGTTATGTCAGCTGTATCTATTGCACATGTCCCTCACCATTATTCTCTGTTAAAATTGCATTGAGATGCAGTCCATATGCATGAATATTTAATAAACTCTGAGTGGAGAAAGGTTATTGTAGGTCATGCTGGCAAGTCTGGTATGCATGTGTCCTGGCTTGGGTTTTCAGAATCTTCTAGAGGTGTTTTTTTGTTGTTGTTTTTGTCTTTGTCTCTGGGTAATAGATCTTAGGAAAATGTCTGGGGGTTGGCCCTGAAACATTGCCCAAGTTTAGGGGCATAGCCCCAAAGTCCCAACTCTACTGCCTATATTACTTGTACTTGAGAAAAGAAGATCAAAACAGATGGAAAGATGGGGGCACAAGGGGAAGGTCAGATAGATCTGGGATCTGAGATGACTTCTGTTTACTGTCAAAGCACCACTTTCGGAGAAAGATTTCTGATTGCCACTCATGTATGAGATCATCAGAGTGTTGCAAGAAAGTCTGTTTCTTGGGTATGAGTTCATTTGGCTTTGTGAGGAGCTTTCCAAATGTCACAGTAAGATATGGGTTTGGGACACCACATCTATAGCTGCAATGTTTTCTTTTATCAACCCCTCCCCATCTCCTTCACTGCTCTGCTGTATCAAAACAGTAGTTCAGAACCACACATTTTGAGCTGAACCTTTTAGTTTGAGGAGTTTGTGGCGGGATATGTAGGACTGGAATGACCTTGAACTCTGAGGTAAATTTGGCTTCCGAGCATGGCAGAACAAATTCACTTGAGAGACTTACCTCCTCAGGGCTTTAACAAGGTGCTAAGAGCATGACTATTCAGCGATTCATTTCTATTGTCTACAGGTAAAATTAAATACAACTAAAATAGAATATTTCTAAAACATAATTATTTACAGTTTATCCTGGTAGCTTCATGTTTCCAGCTACAGCTAGCATCAATATAGATCTCTAGAGACATAAAAACCACTTTAATTCTAGGCTCTTTGAGTGAGACTCTTTGAGTGTCCAGAAAGGCATAGAGTTAGGGCCCTCAACCTCCAGCAGTGCAATTGTCAGACTCATTATTCGGTGCAGTAGCTGCCCCAGGGAAATGGTGGGCAATCTTGTCTCTACCAAATTCTTTTCTTGTTCTTCCTCATTCTCCCAGACTTGACCCTCACCACTGCCTCCTTCCATGTGGTCTGCTGTGGAACTTTTTAGTGTCTTGTGTAATAAAAGATTATATCAGTTTTCTTTAGGAATGAACAGGAGCCCAGGTCACTATCAGTTAAGTGGTTATTTCTCCCACCACCTTTCTGCAGGGAGAACTTTCATTTTTGCCTTTCTTCTGCCTTTCTTCTGAGAATAAAAAAAATTAAAGGGTCCAGAGCAAGGATCCTGAAAGGGGGTGTTGAGAAAATCACTTTTGGTATGAAAGAATAAATCTAATAAACACAGGATTAATAAGCCAGGAGAAGGGAGAGGAGAAAAAGCCTTAGGATTCGGTGTTACAGTAAAATCTTTTCCGCCACTCATTTTACCACCTTAAAATTTGGGGAAAGATCCTGTGCAAGGCTTTGCTTGGATTTTCATTTCTGTGGCGATGACTTCTAAGGATTATTAAATTTACAGAAGGCCATGGTTTTGCTTTATCCTTCTGCATTCGGCCTCAGCCGACCAACCAAATTAGAATGGAGCTACTCATGCTGAGTGCCAGGTTATCAAACTGAACACTGAAATGAGATAGCTTTCTGGAAATATAGGAGATTCACTGCAACCAATTCAGAGGCCCAATTTATAGGAGGTCCCTCGTTTTACCACTAAGCAAAGTAACCTTGAAAGAAGCAATCTGTGTGCTTATTTCTGCCTTCTAGCTCTAAAGCTAACCTTTTCTGCTCAGCTTACCAAAACATTCTTTCTCAGAGAAGGAGATAATGGCCCAGTTCATGAATCACAATTAAAAGCCAATTGGATCTACAACTGCATTTGTTGTAATTTTGTCTTTTGACAGGAGGGAGTAAAAAGGCTCTGTCCACATCTTGGCAAGCAAAATTAGCTGAGAAATGGGCAGAGGATTCTAGAAGGGAATAAAGGGCGAGGTACCTCTGACACATTTTGCCTCTGCTTGGTTCTCCCCTGGGCTGCCCCTCCAATCTCCTTGTTTTTGGCCATTAGAGTGCCCTTGCTGCGTCAGAGGAGTACCCAGGCAGCAGCCAAGAGGAAGTGGGGCAGTGACAACTGGGTCCTGGGCGGAGGTCCAGCTGCTCTCATGCCAACACTGTGGCTCTACCGACCCTGCCAGCCTACTAGGAAAAAGACCCTCCTTTCCCTTCCCATTTCCCCCAGTGGTGTCCTAGGAATGACCCTGTGTGAGTGCCCAGCAGAAGTACTGCCAGCTTCTCTCCTGCAGCCAATGGTGACATTACTGCTCTGTGCCGTTCACCCTGCTTTGCAGGCACAGACAGGAAATATTTGGGGAGAGCAAGCTGGCACTTCATTGCCCATTTGATTCTCTCCCAAAAAGGTTTGTAACTAGGTGGTTCACTGTTTCTGTGGTGCTTTTAGAAAACAGGTTCTTGTTTGACAGAGGAAAAGAAATTTTTGTGGAAAACGCTTGTCATTTGTCTTCCTGGAACACTTACAAGTATTTTTACAGCACAAATGTAGCTCTGACCGCTCACCACTCACTACAAATGCAGACAGTCCTTGGGAGGACACTGCCTGCAATGTGTGCCAACTGGCAGGCAAATGTAACGGGGCCCAGATAGAGCAAAGGGCAATTCTTCTTTCTGAGAAGTGGAGAGGTGAGGAGACAGACTGACAGTCCTGATCCCACTCCATGAATATACCCCCACCTTCAGCAGCAAATACTTCCCTTCAGGACCTAGGAGGAACTGGGAGACACTAAGTTAATTTCAAATATTATAAAGTAAGTCTCCTTCTCACCCCAAAAATGTTGAAGCTCTAACCCCTAATATCTCAGAATGTGACTTTGTTTGGAAATAGGTTTTCTTTCTTTTTTTTTTTTTCTAAGATGTAACTAAGATGAGACTGTACTGGAATAGGGTGGGCTACTGCTTTAACATTACTGATGTCCTTAAAGAGAAAAGAATTCCGTGGGAGGAGGCAGAGACACAGAGGGAAGAGGAGACCATGAATCAGGAGAAACCAGAGATAAGCATGATGCTTTTCTGAACTAGGCAATGCTGCTACTGCCAGAACCACCAGGAGCTAGAAAGGGGCAAGGAAGTACTTCCTCTAGATCCTCAGAGACAGCACACCTTGATTTCACAGTGTAGAGTGAGGTTTAAAGTACCTCTTTCTTTTACTTTGTTCCTTTACCTTGTACTTCGTTATAGCAGTTCTAGAAAATTATTGCACAAGAAAATAACCTATGAGAGCAAAAGCCCAACAATCTCTATTTTGTTTTAAGAAGAGAAGGTATATCATTCCAGAAGGAAAATCCTGGTAAGAGCGAGGGGAACTGGTTGTATCAACCTTTGGCTTGATTCACCCAGTTATGATTGTTGTTTGGTGTTGAACAGACATAATCTTAGCTTTTAGTGGCAGCAGTAAGGTACCCAAGAGACTCGGAGCTGTCCATGAAGAAGGTCAACTTGGCATCACTTTGGAGATTAAATGCAAAGGAAGGCTGGAGAAAGTGATGGGGGGAAACTGTAATCTAGGAATGGGAACTTACTACTCAGCCAATATAGGGTTGCAAAGATTAAGAGAACAGAATAGTTTACAGAGAAACAATTCAAAGAAAAGGAGAAAAAGAAGGCTTTAATGTTTATGGCAAAATTTGGGATTTGTAAAGGGCCAGTGTAAGGTCATGTGCCTTACTTCATCCAGGGAAGGGAAGACTTTGATTGAGTTAATAGCATATAGGTATGCAGAAACATTCCAGGTATTTCATAAAATTAAACAGAACATAAAGAAGGACAATAAAAAGCTAAAAGACAGTTCCGGTAAAGATGGCAGGTAGATAACAGCAGAATACAAAGGCTCCCTGAGATAGTCAACTTAGACTCCAAAAATAATACAGCATGGGGAGTCCTGAACAGAGGGAGATGGATCCAGCTGACCCAGGAACAAACTAAGCTGAGAGAAACCAATTAAACATACAGTCCCAGTGCTACTATTGGAACAGCTAAAGGCTCAGTGCTCCTGCTGAAGCACTTGAACTCGCAAAGCTGAGACTTACCAAGCTACTGAAAGCCTGCTGCTTCAACTCACTGGAGAGGCACTCACACTGAGGTCAGGGGTCGGTGCGCTGAACAGAGAGAGAGCTGAGCTGGCAGGGAACCTGCATCAACTTGTAGTGAGTGACGGGAATAAAACTAATCCACAGAAAAAAGGGCTCCAACAGATGGCATTCTGGGGCCGGGTAGACTGATGAGAACAAGGAGAAGCAGTGACTTCAGTCAGCTGCTCCCTTTTCAAGCAGGATTGGTGGCGTGTGCTTGGCCTGGATCATGCCCCAGGCTGAGACCCAATAGGTTAGCCCAAACCAAGACCCTATGCCTGGTAGTGCACCATATTGCAGAGAAGCCCTCAGCAGGTTGACTGACCCAGAGGGGAGGGCCCAGCACAGGCTTCCCCAGTCTGTATCTCAATAGTACACTGCAGTGGGCTGGAGCACCTAGCCAGCACACTTCAGATGAACTGCAACCAACAAAGAAAGAAACAGGGCCCTCCTATATACACCTATATGGAATGAACAAAAAATATGAGAAGAGGAAGCAACAAGAAAGGGTCCTAACCCTGAGAACATTGATCCAGGAAAGCTAAATGCAAGGGAGATTGAGTACAGCAAACATGCAATATCAGACACAGCTCCAGTGGACATACAGTGATATCTTCGGGACCTCATAGATGAGTTCCAAAGTGAAATATTTAACCAAGTAAAGTAAGATATAAATAGAATAATAAAAGAAATGCTAAGCACCTCTCGAGAAGACACAGATGGAAGAATGGAGGAACAAAAAAAAGGGGGGGGGGAGAACTGTTTGATGGAGAATATAAAGAAAACATAGAATACATGAAGCAGGTTCAAAGAGATTACCAGGAAATTTAAAAACTCCATTGAAAGCTGGCAAAACTGCTTAAAAGAAACTAAGGATAGATTATCCAAACTGGAGGACAGGTTTGCAGTGTGGGATCATGAAAGGAAAAATTTCATAAAAAGAACAAGCAAACAAGCAGTAATAATACAAAAGCTAGAAGATTACAAGAGGATCTATAACTTAAGAAAGAATGTGAATGAAGAAGCAGGGGTACAAACAAAGAGACTACAAAGGCTATTCACAGAAATAATTAAGGAAAGCTTCCCAAACATAGGAAAAGGAAATGATATTCAGAGGTATGAGGCTATCAGAACTCCAGCCACCTACAACCAAAACAGAACTACACCCAGGCATATAATAATCAAGATACCAGAAATCCAATATAAGAACAGAATATTAAAAGCTGTCCGAGACAAGAAACAGATTACTTACAAGGGAAAGCCCATCAGAATCACGGCAGACTTCTCAGCACAAATCATCAAATGGAGAAGAGTGTGGAGTGAAGTATTCCAAGCCCTGAAAGAAAATAACCTCCAGCCCAGATTGATGTATCCTGAAAAATTATCTCTAGAAATTAATGGAGAAACAAGATGCTTCCAAGATAAAGAAGAACTGGGGGAAATCAAACCACTAATTCAACTCTATAGAGAATACTGCAAGACATTCTAAAGAGAGAGAAAAGTACCAGGATTTCAGGAACAGTGATAGAGAGACCTCAATGAATGGAGCAGAAAACAAACAAACAAAAAAAAAAAAAGACAGACAATTAATGATGGGAAAAGAGCACAACAGAAATGAGGCAGAGAAAGTTGGATATAATTTCTAATATAGATGGCCTAGATACACTAAATTTAGGGGAAAAAAGAGAGAATCACAGGTAGAGTGGATCAAGAGGTGGGGTCCACCAAGATGCTCTTTATAGGAAATATAATTAACCTGAAGAAGGGCATATGGACCGAAAATCAAATATGAAAAAATAGTACTCTATGTGACAGAGAACCAGAGACTAATAGGGGCAACTGGATCAGTATTTATGGATAGGTTGGAAAGACAGACTTTAATAGATAAAGAAATACAACTGGAGATCAAATCCAGGAGTGAGAAGGTTCAGAACCACTTAGGTAAATAGCAGGTTGCCCCCCCCCCCAATATAAAACCGAGGGTGTTGGGGAGTCCCAAAAATGCACAGTACACCCTGGAGAGTGAAAGTGGAGCAATAGTCTTTAAAAAGACAGCAGAAGATATTGCTAATAGTGTATCAGGAATTAAAATCCATATTACTCACACCACTCTGCTTAGATAGAACTTATTCTGTCCCAGTTTGCATACAAGCACTAGATTTGAGGGCACAGACAGCTATCCCAAAAATATCAGAATACAGCACAGAAATCATCTTTAATTTTTTATTAACTTAATTTGGATCCCTGTATAACTTATACTGATATATCATGACTGATCTTAGTTAAACCTGATTTGTTTCATTGCTGTTTGTTATTGACAGATTTTATTCAAAATTATTAAGGTTGATAATATCAGGTCTGAGAGTATAGACAACTATACTGAAAATGACAATGATTCACTACAATACCCATTCTGGTTTGATTACTACCTGTTTTTCTAGTTCTACACTATCTACAAAGTTGTTATTTCTATTAATACTGTTATGTACTGATGTATTCAATAATACTATATCTGATGATATAGCCAATTCTATTGATAACAAGAGACAACATAGTAACCATGGTAGGACTCCTTGTACAGCAGTCTTATATGTCTTTTTAGTTTTATGTGTCTATAGGAATGTTTTGTTCTGTCCTGCTTTGTTCTGTTTTTTCCTCTAATATAGAAAGGATAGAAATACATGTTAAGACTCATGCTTGCGTAAAACCTATAAACAGTTTACGAGAACTGATCTTATGACACATGATTAAATGAACAAATACTTTGAAGGAAAAAAAGGGGCACTGCAGTACCCAGTACTGATTCCGCAGTGTCATGATGTGAAATCCAGCAATACTATTTTTCTTTGTTCAGAGTTATTTTAGTCTGCTTTAGTTTGTTTAATCTCAACATAAATGAAGATATGGATAAATGAGAGTACTTTTAAGAGTATAGGATTGATAACCATATTGCTAAGTTTTTATTTGATAGTTGAACAGAACTATTTGCAGTCTCAATGTTTGAATTCCCACTTTATATGTTCCACTTTTGTATCTTGAACAACTTTTTGTAAGAGGACAATACGTAAACATCAACAAGTTATTTATTACTGTTTTTTTTATTTGAAAGTATGTACTATTTCTACCTGTTTTCTGTTTTGTTTTGTCTTTCTTTAAATAAATTTTAAAATAAAATAAAACAAAAGCTAAAGGACAACAAAGAGATCATGCAAGAGACAAAATGAGAGATGATCCCAAGCTCCAGCATAAAAGGAAATGTGAAAAGTAGAAGTGAAAGCCAAAAAGGGAATTAATCTCTTAGCTTTCACCATATAAAATACAATCTTATACAAAAACAAAGTTTTTCCTGGGAGTGAGTCAGAGAAAGTTTTTATCCCATTTTATCCTGTTAATCTATGAGGATTCTTCTTATGAGGAAATGACTTCACACTCACATACATGTTTGTGATATGTATCTTTCTGTAGATATGTATATATGTGCATGTATATGTATATTTATGTATCTGTGTACACATACGTATATATCAAGAGCAATTTTTTCAAAACTTCCTGGGTTGAAATAAGGCCCAAAGTTTGAGTGAATTATTTCTAACTGTTATCCTATTTTTAAGAAATAAAGTGTATGTGATTAGAAGCCAGATAAAGCATATGCACAATTTTACAAGCAATATATTCTCCCTTACCCACAACCAGTTCTGAGCCAGAGAAGTAGCTATGGGTGGTAACTGAAGACAATCATTTCCTTGGTCTTACACAGCAAGAAACCTAGATGATACCTTTAATCCTCCAGGGGTGTAATTATCCAGTGGAAATCCTAGCTAGTAGAGAAGTCTACTTGTTATTATTAGCTTTCTTTCAGCTTAGGATATAAGTATATACCGAAAGTCATTCACTGAAAATTACTGGTTTCTCTATCAGTGTGTTTGAAATCTGAGCTCCATGGTGATTAATTTGGCCCTTGAAGTAGGTGAGGCTTCTGCTCACCCTTAGTTCAAAGCTTGGTGTTAGATAGGCTGGAATGTGGCCCCTTTTTGTACTTTGTGTGTGTGTATTCCCAGAAAACAACAGAACTACCGAGATTCTTTCAGTTCAAGACATTGTCTCACTAACAGTTTTTCCATTAAGAGATTCAAAGGTTCTTGGTGGCATTTCTTTTTTAATGTCATAATCATTGGTGTGAATGGTGTCCAATTATCTGGGCAAAAGAAATCCCTCTCATTATCACTTGATTTCTTGTGCTTGCCTTCTGATTCTCTGTGGAATGTGTTATCATGTTTTCCAAGATCAACTATGTTTGAAAAATGGGCAAAATGACTCATACAACCAAATGACAGTAAAATAATAAAATTAAAGATGAGAATGTTATGTGTAAATGAAATATGTTCAGTATGAATTCCCTTTTGTTTTTCTCACTAAATGTGCACATATATACACACTAATAGATGAGAAATATAACACTTTCTAACTGACAAGTAATAGACTTAAAAATGATATGGGAAAAAAATCTATGCTAATATTCAGTGAATGGTGTTTATTTTTGTTGAACACTTCTGCAAGCCAAGTAATGCAGACAGTATATTGCTATTATGCATCAAGTCTCAAGTATATCTGCAGAACAACTACTGTTAGGTTCATTTACCAATCAGGAAAGGAAAACTTTACAAGGTTAACTGACTTATCCAAATCTGTGCACCTATAGTAGTGAAGCCAGAATATAGACTTGCATCTATATTATTTCTTTGTAAGTTATTCTCTTATTCTACTGTACTATCATGGATACTGATGACAGCTGGCTAAATACAAAATAACTTCTATAGTATCCATGTCTTACGCAGTAGATTAATGATAGTTACTTCAGTCATTTCATAATTAACTACACTGTCATCATTTAGACCTTCATTTTTCTTTGAACAAGTCAAATGACCCTTTCTATACTCTTTGCAGCAGACTTGACTACTGAAAAATGCTTGTTTTTCTTAAACAGAGCCTGGCAACTTCAGATCCTGCTCCACTGCCCATGTATATATTTATAATGGCATTTATAAATGAGGATGTGGACAGCTTGCCAACCACAAAATGTTCAGTCTTGAAAATTCTCCTCTTGAGCTTTCCTGTAAGTGTCTCTCTGTCAACTTGAGACACACGTCAGAGGATAAATCAGTTTCTTCTTGGTGGTTTTAGGAGACTATTGACACCATCGTGAAAGTTGCTTGAAAGTCCTGGAAGATCTAGACACTTACCTATTTGTAATAATTACTGCCCACTACCCCATAATGCTGGCCGGAGAATTCCTGTGTAACCATGCCATGGTTTCTGCTTCGTCCTTCTCTTTCACTTTTCCCCTGCCTTCTCTTGCCTACCTGACTTCCTTCCCGTTTCCCTTCCCTCCCTTTCTCCCTTTTCCCTCTTTCCTCCTTCCCTCCATCCTCCTTCCTTCTTTGTCATTCCTTGCCCTTTCTTCACTTCTTTTTCTTTCTTCTCTTCAGTGAACCTCGTGTAGAGAAGACTGTCTTACCATAAATCTCAGTTTATCATACAGTGTGATATATTGCCATCAGGAACTCATACTGTGTAAATGTAATTCTCCTTTCACCTTGCATTGATGGTTTCCAATTTCCCACCACCACAAACCTGATGATATCCTTAGAGATGTCTCTCATGAGCCTTTAAAAAATTTTTTCTTAGCCATATATATTCAAGAGAACATTTGCTTCTCAGAGTATTTTCATGTTTAATTCCATTACGTTCTGCTAAATCAATTTCCAGAGTGGTTGTACCAGACTGAGCCATCATTGAAAATACCCAACGACTCCCATTTTTCAACACCTTTGTGAGTGTTTTTCATTATGTATTTCTTAAATTTTGCCAATCTCGGGTGATTCACTTTCATATGGTACTCTGTGATTATTAGTATTGGCATAAATATTCATATACTTGTTAGCCATTTGGATTTGTGAATTGTTTCATCCTACCTTTTTCCCATTTCCTGATTGACTCAATATATCAATTCATGTTGGTTTTATTCATATCCATGAACTTTCCAATCTTTTACCTCTTACTCATTGATATTTTTATGGGCATTTGACATTAGTTCCTGGATTGCCCACAACTCATATCCAAATCCATAATACAATTCCCATAAAAGTGTACCATTCCACCCCAAGCCCAGTCATATTTCTGATGTTCCCAATGTCATTGAGCTTCTTAGGATTCATAGCTTAAAACATTTCCACTGATGGCCAATATTCCACTCTTCCCATTTTCTTCTTATTTTAATCCTCAGATCTGAATGTAGCCATATGTTCTTTTCCTCCTTTGCTGCCTCTAACATTGAAAAGCATAAAAAAAACCAAGACATATTTGGGTTAGGCATCCAACATTTGAAAATGAAAACATCTATGAAGATTTAAATGAGTAACTTTGAAGGTCTACTGATTCTAAATAGCCCAACTCTTCAGTTCACATGTGAATATTTGCAGTTTTGTTTCTGTTTTGTGTGTGTGTGTGTGTGTGTGTGTGTGTGTGTGTGTGTTTCTTTTTTTTTTATCGGTACCGGGGATCGAACTCACGACTGTCTGCTTGCAAGGCAGGCCCTTATGCCGCTGAGCTAAATCCCCAGCCCCTGTTTCTGTTTTTAATCAACAGATGTCCACTGATATACCTCTTATTTTAAACACGTTTTCTGACAGAGTCCTAGAAGAGTGTCTACCCATAAAAGTGTCTACTCAATGAAAAAAAAATACTAATGTAACTAAATAGAGGAAAAATATTAAAACCTCCACTGACTAATTGGGCAGGTAGGGAATATAGATAGTTTGAGTCTTGGAATAGAAAGAAGAAAGATGTACCACTGCTGGGGCCTCTGGGATTCACCAAGACTACAAAGGGAATGGCCCTTTATGATGGGACAGTCTCTTAGCTATTATTCCCTTCCCTAATCACACAGTTCACTGCATAACCCATTCTTCATCTGGTAATCAATGCTCTTAATGTATTTCTACTTTTCTGCCATCCTTAGAAAAACTCTAAACTTGATTGACCCCTCCGCCCTCCTCTCTGCTGCCATGCAGAGCCGCGGTCTTCCCATGGTCTGCACACCATGTCCAGACACCAGAGTAGCTCTTCCTGGCTTCCTTTCTCCTACTTAAATTAGGTAATTCAAGGTTATATCTTCTTCCACCTTAAACACATTTTAATTTTCTATTTGCAAACGATGGAAATCAAGTTCTTGTCCCCCTTCCTTCAATGTGTGTAATCTCACCCCCTCTTACCACCTTCTGTATAGTATAGTCTCCTGTCTTTCTGCTTCTACCTTTGCTGTTGATGGTCTCCTGGATCACACTCGGTGGCCTCATGTAAAAACCTTTTGTCATCCTTTATACCTTTGCTAGAGAAATGAATAAAACCTATAGCAATAGTTTGAATGTATCCCCCAAAGCTTGTGTGAAAAACTTAATACTTGACTCAACAGTGTTGAGAGGAGGGATCTTAAAGAGATGATTTTTGGAGGTTCCTGAGGCACCGCGGCCTGTGGTGAGTGCTCAGCACACTCTGCCCAAATCCCAGACTGTTCCAGACCCTTCAGGCTTCCAGGTGCAGTGAAGTGGAGAAGTGGGTTTGAGGCCTCTACATCTGCCTCCCCATCCCAGCTGCACTTGGAGAACTGCTGAGCTTCCAACAGGTGGGCGGGCCCACACTATCCCTGGAGCCCAGCCTGTTTGGGCCTCCCGCACCTTACCATCGGTGTGCAGAGGAGGGGCTGGGCGGATCTGGGGCGCCTGCATCGGCCTCCCTGTGTGTCTCGAGGATTGTGGATGTCTCAGCGGGAGGTGGAGCATCACGGTTCCGTAGGCCCTGCAACCTGTGGTGAGTGCTCAGCTCACTCTGCCCAGAGCCCAGACTGTTTGGGTTCCTCCAGGCTTCCAGGTGCAGTGAAGTGGAGAGGTGGGTTTGAGGCGTCTACATCTGCCTCCACATCCCGGGTGCAATTGGAGAGCTGTGGAGCTTCCAAGGGGCAGGTGGGCGCACAGTGTCCCTGAGCCCCAGCTTGTCTGGAACTGAGGAGTTCTGAGCAGGCAGAGGAGGGCCATTGGTTTTGCAGGCCCAGTGGCTTGGGGTAGCGTGATGCCAGAGTCTCAGTAGCTGCAAACATAGAAGGGGATTTCCAACAGATCCTGAGGAAGCTTTCAAATAACACTTGAAACACAGAAATATAGGAAAATGACAAAACGAAAGACCAAATTACAACCTCAAACCTCCAGCCCATCTCAAGAAACCCTAGGAGCAATGTATATAGAAGAAAATATATGCCATTCACCTCAAATATTGGACACAATAGCTACTGAAATTGACAAGCAACTCCAGGAAGCTTTAAAGAAATTCAAACTCGAAATAAACTCCCAGATAAAAGAAGAAATGATAAAAGAAATGAAAGAGATTCTGAATATATCTAAAGAAAACACAGATAAAGAATTGGAGGAACTAAACAAAAAGATAGAATCCCTAGACGAGCAATATAAGAAACAAACAGAATACATAATGCAGATGCACAGAGATATACAGGAAACAAAAAACTCCACTGAAAGTTGTAAAAACCGCCTTAATGAAAGTGAAGATAGAATTTCAGACCTTGAAGACAGGATTGCAGCTAGTGAACAGGAAAGGAAAGATCTTTTAAAAATAACAAGGAATCAGGAAACAACAATTCAACAACTGCAAGACGATGCAAAGAAAAATAACATAAGAATGATAGGGATTAATGAAAAAGAAGGAGGCAACATAAAGGATGTCAAGAGGATATTTAGAGAAGTAATAGTGAAAATTTCCCAAGCATGAGATCAGAAATCCACATCAGGATCAGTGAAGCATATAGAATTCCAAATAGTCATAACCAAAATAAAACTACACCCAGACATATAATAATCACCATCCCAGAAATCCAACACAAGAATAGATTATTAAAAGCTGTCAGAGAGAAAAGACAGATCACTTATAAAGGAAAACCTATCAGAATCACAGCAGACTTCTCAGCACAAACAATAAAGTCAAGAAGAGCATGGAGTGAAGTATTCCAGATCCTAAAGCAAAATGATTTCCAACCTAGACTGATATATCCTGCAAAACTATCATTCAAAATAGATGGTGAAATACGATACTTCCATGACAAAGAACAGCTGAAGAACTTCATGATCACCAAGCCAACCCTGCAAAAAATATTGAAAGACAGTATAGATACACAAAGGAAAAAACCACTAAGCAAAGCAGATAATTAAACAGAACAGAAAGATAAAGATGCAACAGCAGAGAGATAACATGCCAAAATAAACCAGCATTTAACAGTAATAACCATTAATGTAAATGGTCTCAATGCACCAATCAAAAGAAACAGACTAGCAAAATGGATCAAGAAACAAAATCCAAACATATGCTGTTTACAGGAAACCCATCTAACCCAGAAGGATACTCACAGACTGAAAGTCAAAGGATGGAAAACAATACTTCATGCAGCAGGAATCCAAAAAAAGGCAGGAGTAGCCATTCTGTTTGCAGACAACGTGAACTTTAAACCAACAATGACCATAAAGGACAAAGAAGGTCACTACATACTCGTAAGGGGAAAACTCCAGGAGGAAGAGATAACTTTCTTAAACATATATACACCAAACTCCAGAGCACCCAGTTATATAAAACAACTATTAACAGAAATGAAAACTCAAATTATCAGTAACACAATTGTAACAGGAGACCTTAATACACCATTGACACCAAGGGACAGATCAACCAGACAGAAAATGAGCAAAGAAATAACAGAACTGAATCACACCTGTGAACAAATGGGTTTGATAGACATATACAGAATGTTCCACCCAACAACATCAGAATACACATTCTTCTCAGCAGTCCATGGATCATTCTCTAAAATAGACCATATATTAGCTCACAGAACATATTTAAACAAATGCAAAAGAGTTGAAATCATCCCTTGCATGTTATCGGATCATAGCGCTCTGAAATTAGAAATTAATGATAAAAGATACTGCAAAAATCCCGCAAACACATGGAAACTGAATAACACACTCTTGAGTAATCAGTGGGTCACAGAAGAAATTAAAGAAGAAATTAAACAATACCTAAAAGAAAATGAAAATGCAGATACAACTTACCGGAATTTGTGGGATGCAATGAAAGCCGTCCTGAGAGGAAAATTTATTGCACTGAGTTCCCACATCAGGAAAACAGAACGAATACAAATAAATAATTTGATGCTACACCTCAAACAGCTAGAAAAAGAAGAGCAAGTCAAGCCCAAAGCCAAAAGAAGAGAGAAAATTATAAAAATCAGAGCAGAAATCAATGCAATAGAGACTAAGAAAACAATCCAAAGAATCAACGAATCAAAGAGTTGGTTCTTTGAAAGAATAAATAAAATCGATAAGCCCTTAGCCAACCTTATTTTAAAAAGGGAAGAAAAAGCTCAAATTCATGCAATAAGAAATGAAAAAGGTGAAATCGCTACAGACCCAATAGAAATACAGAAGATCATCAACACCTATTTCAAAAACCTCTACTCTCAAAAGTTTGATAACACAGAAGAAATAGACAGATTCTTAGAAACATATGAAGTGCCAAAGCTAGATCAAGAGGATGTAAAACTGTTGAATAACCCAATCTCTGTTAATGAAATTGAAAATGTAATTAAGTCCTTACCCACCAAGAAGAGCCCAGGCCCAGATGGATTCACTGCAGAATTCTACAAGAAATACAAAGAAGACCTAATGCCGACACTCCTCAAACTATTCAATGAAATTGAAAGGGAAACAATCCTTCCTAAGTCATTCCTGGAAGCAAATATTACTCTAGTACCAAAACCTGAGAAAGACCCAACTAAAAAAGAGAAATATAGACCAATCTCCCTAATGAACGCAGATGCAAAAATCCTCAATAAAATAATGGCAAATAGGATGCAGCAAATCATCAAGAAGATTATACACCATGACCAAGTGGGATTCATCCCAGGAATGCAAGGATGGTTCAACATACGTAAATCAATAAATGTAGTCCACCATATCAATAAAGCCAAAAATAAGAATCACATGATCATTTCTATAGATGCAGAAAAAGCCTTCAATAATGTCCAACATTTATTCATGATAAGAACTTGACAGAAAATTGGAATAGATTGTCTTTACCTCAATATAATAAAGGCCATTTATGACAAACCAACAGCCAGCATCATACTAAATGGCCAAAAATTGAAAGCCTTTACTTTAAAATCAGGCACAAGACAAGGATGTCCTTTATCACCACTCCTATTTAATATAGTACTGGAAGTACTAGCCAGAGCAATTAGGCAAGAGAGAGAAATAAAAGGGGTAAAGATAGGGAAAGAAGAAGTTAAATTATCATTGTTTGCAGATGACATGATACTCTACATACAAGACCCCCTAAATTCCATTGAAAGACTCTTAGATACAATAAATAAATTCAGTAACGTGGCTGGATACAAAATCAATACTCAGAAATCAATAGCATTCCTATACATGAACAACAAAATCACAGAAAGGGAAATAAGAGAAACTGCACTCTTCACATTAGCAAGCAAAAAAATGAAATATTTAGGAATTACTCTTATGAAAGAAGTGAAAGACTTATACAGTGAAAATTATAATACACTGAAAAAAGAAATTGAAGATGATCTCAGAAAATGGAAAGACATCCTTTACTCATGGATAAGAAGAACAAACTTTGTGAAAATGGCCATTTTCCCAAAACTGTTATACAGATTCAATGCAATCCCAATAAAAATACCGTCAACATACCTTATAGATCTAGAGAAATCACTCCTAAATTTCATCTGGAACCAGAAGAGACCTAGAATAGCAAAGGCAATTCTAAGCAGCAAAGACAAAGCAGGAGGCATCACAATCCCTGACTTGAAGTTATACTACAAAGCAACAGTAGTAAAATCAACATGGTATTGGAATCAAAACAGAGCCGAAGATCAATGGAATAGATTAGAAGATACAACCACAACTACAAACACACTCAACCACCTTATCTTTGATAAAGGAGCCAAGCAGGTTCACTGGAAGAACAACAGTCTCTTTAATAAATGGTGCTGGAAAAACTGGCTCTCCATTTGCTGAAAACTAAAGCTAGACCCATGCCTATCACCATGTACTAAATTAAAATCTAAATGGGTCAAAGATCTGAATATTAAAACAGAAACACTAAATCTATTGGAAGACAAATTGGGTAGAAACCTTCAAGACATAGGAGTAGGTAGAGAATTCATGAACAGGACTCAAACCGCACAGGAAATACTTCCCAGAATCAATAACTGGGACCATTTCTTATTAAAAACTTTCTGCATGTCAAAAGAAATCTCCAGCATAGTGAAAAGAAAACCCACAAACTGGGAAAAGATTTTAGTGAACTCTCTCTCAGACAAGGGACTCTTGTCTAAAACATATAAAGAATTTTAAAAAAACTCAGACCTCCAAAATTCAAAGATCCAATCCAAAAATGGGCATCTGAGATGAATACACACTTCTCGGATGAAGAAATGCAAATGGCAAATAAATACATGAAAAAATGTTCATCATCATTAGTCATTAGAGAAATGCAAATTAAAACCACAGTGAGATTCCATCTCACTCCTGAAAGAATGGCTAGGATCAAGAAAACCAAGAACAACAAATGCTTGAGAGGCTGTGGGGAAAAAGGAACTCTCCTGCACTGTTGGTGGGAGTGTAGACTGGTGTAGCCTTTGTGAAGGTATGTCTGGAGATTTCTCAAAAAGCTGGGATTGGAAGTCACATTTATTCCAGCTATTCTACTTCTAGGCATATTCCCAGAAGAACTGAAAGCATCATACCACAGTGATATATGTGCACCTATGTTTATAGCAGCACAATTTGTAATCGCCAGATCTTGGAAACAACCCAAGTGTCCATCAACTGAGGAATGGATAAAAAAGTTGTGGTATTTCTATACAACGGAGTATTATTCAGCTATAAAGAAGGATCACATTGAGATATTTATCAATAAATGGGCGCAGCTTGAGACCATACTCATAAGTGAAATAAATCAATCTCACATGTGTGAATACCGAATAGTTTCCCTAATGTAAATAATGATTCAAATATATAAAAATATGTGGTAATCATGATTCCCCATTATGTGGCCTTGAAGCCTTATAAAGTTTTCACTTATTAATTGGAAAGTCTTTATTCTGGGCTTTTTGATATGGAAATATTTGACGCTATAGTATATGAAGTTTTATTCAAATATTTCAAGGAAAAAGACAGACACTATGGTAACTACTATTAAGTTGGGTTATTTCGTGGTGAAGCACTAGGTTGCTGAAACAGTCATGCTTTGACCTGTATTGTTATATTGTTATGTCCTGTTTTATCTCAATCTCTCCCTTATTCTTTAAAAAAATTATTTAGTTATTTCTTATGTTTGTTTTAATTAAGGGGAAAAATTTAAAAAATTAGCAGGATATATAATAGTAACTTTTTTTGATTTCCTATTAACTTGTTTTGAAGTCCTGTAATACTCCCACGATCTTGTTTTGATTGATTAGACTCTGTTCCATTCTGTATGATAGTATCAAGTTTGAGGATATAGGCAACTACTTTGAAGGCAATAAGATTCACTAAGATGCCCATTCTGGTTTGACTACTGTCTCCTTTGGAAGTCCTGTAATGTTTACAATGCTTAAGTTTTATTGGTCTTGTTCTCTACTGTTTTGTTCAACTTTATAATATCCAACGAGATAGACAATTCTTTTTAAGGAAACAAGAGACATCGTTGATAACCATTGTTGGTAACCTTGTACTCTGTTTTACATCATGTGCTATGTCTATCCTTGGTTTTGACTGACAGCTTTGTTTTGCCATATTTGACTTTATTCTCTCCCCCCCCCCCCAAAAGTAATAAGAACTAAGGAGTAATAAAACCCAAAATGTGTAAATTTTGTTGTAAAAAAGAGAGGGGGAAAAAAAGAGCTCTAAAGGATACAACAGCAAATGTGTTTAGGGGTGTTAAATAGCTGACCATATTAATGTTTTTGGTTGGATCATTGAACAGAACTGTTTGCAGTCTCACTGTTTGAATGTCCACTTTGTATTCTTTGATACTGTGATTTGAGCAACTATTTCTAAGATGATAATATGTAATCTATTAACTGGTGATTTCTTACTGTTTTTTTTTTTTTTTTTTTTTGTAGTTCTGTATTACTTGTACCCTTAAACCGCTTTGTTTTGTTTTGTGTTTTTCTCTTTTTCCTTTTAAATAAAATTTTAAAAAAAAGAGGTGATTTTTGATCTCACTGTCATGGAATGGGTCAGTTACTGTGGGAGTGGGTTTATGATAAAGTATAAAGTCAGTCACCTCATTCTTCTTTCCCTCTCCCTCCTCTCTCTAGATGTTAAAGTCCCTCTTCAGATGTTTGTTCCTCCACACTGGACTTTTTGGTCCTTTTATGAAATTTTTTATCTTTCTTTTTCTGCAGTATTTAGTTACAACATCACAAAATAAACTAAGCAAGGCCCCAAGCACATAATTACCTCTTACTTAATTTAATGCTGTAATTATAAAATAAAGTAAAAAATCATTATGTATTTCAGTATATAAATGTTTAGGCACTAATTGCTATATTAAAATACATAATTAGGTAAACTAATGTTTTCTTCTAACGTAGACTCACTATGAGATAGTTATAAATATGGAGACTGGTACAAGTGATCAGCACTGGAACTCAAACGTTAGAAGCAAAAATGCCATCTCAAAATGCTATGACTGACTTCCGGTGTCATGGCTGCCCTGACCACAACGTAGTGCTGAGAATTTCTGTCCCGGCTAGACTGCTTACTGAGACTTCTACGGCCTACAGGCCTCATGGAAGGACTCTTGCAGACCGGAAAGACACACAGTGATCTTTTAATATATTATGGAGGATGTCAAAGATGTAAGATCTAGCCAATTGCTCAGTACACACAATTAAGTTGCCATTTGACTCTTCCGGGAGAACATGGCGGACAGATAACAGCAACTACCGGCAGCTCTCTGAAAGACTCGGCTCAGAAGCCAGAAATGGTGCGGACTAAGGAGACATAAGCAGGTGGAGATATGCTCTGCTGACTCAGGAACAAACTGGGCTGAGAGAAGCCAACTTGGAATGCAGTCCTGGTGCTAAAACAGGAACAGAAAAGACTCGGTGTGGAGGCTGGAACCGCGCCATTGTAAGCCGCGATTTGGGTTTCCCGCCGCGCAGCGGCTGGCTGCCTCTACAGCGGCTCGGCAAGGGGAGAGACGTGCAGAAGCTCTGAGAACGGCAATCTGCGAACGGCAGGGAGGCGTGCACTGACTTATGGTGAGGTGAGTGAGAGAAACTGACACTCTACCACAGTTTGACTCCAGCAGAGGACTTTCTGGGCCCGAGCAGTCCTGCGGGAGCAGGGCGCGGTGGCGACTCCAGCCACACATCCCCCTCTCGGGCGGGATTGGTGAAAAGTGCCTGGCCTGCGTGACACTGCCGGCGGACCTGGTAGACTGTCCCAACCCAGATCCCAGAGCCTGACGGTGGCCGGGAGGGGAGACGCGTAGGCTGCCTGGTCCGTAACTCCCTGGTGCGCAGCGGTGAGCGGGAACACCTAACTGGCGCAATTCGATCAGGCTGTGGCTGACTGGGAGAGAAGCTGGGCCTCTTATATAAGCTTGCATATATAAGGAACAGAGAAGAAGAGGCAGCATGGGAAGAGGCAGCAACAAGAAAGGCTCCTCGGCCCCCAATTCTGAGAAACAGGCAATAGCAGACACCGCACCAATACACATAAGGCACCATATAGAGAGCCTCATAGACCAATTCAGGAATGAAGTTATCAACGACCGGAAGCTAGAAGTATGCAGAATAGTTAGAGAAATGCTAAGCACCACCCAAGAAAAAACAGGTGGTGGAATGGAAGAACAGAAAAAAAGGGGAGAATTGTTTGATGGAGAAAACAGAGAAAGCATAGAATACGTGAAGCAGGTTCAAAGGGACTACCAAGATACTAAGAAGTCTATCGAAGACTGGCATAACAGCTTGAAAGAAACTAAGGACAGACTATCTGAACTGGAGGGCAGACTTGTAATATGGGAGAATGAAATGAAAAACTTCTTAAAAATAACAAAGAAACAAACAGCAATAATACAAAGACAAGAAGATGATAAGAGGATCCATAACTTAAGGATTAAGAACATAAAAGAAGAAGTAGGGATGCAAACAAGTGAACTACAAAAGCTACTCAAAGAAATAATCCAGGAGAATTTTCCTAATTTAGCAAAAGGTAAAGATACTCAGATGTATGAGGCATACAGGACCCCAGCTACCTACAACCCAAACAGAGCAACACCCAGGCATATAATAATAAAAATTCCAGAAATTCAATACAAGAACAGAATATTAAAAGCTGTTAGAGACAAGAAACAGACCACTTACAAGAGAACACCCATCAGAATTACAGCAGATTTCTCTGCACAAACCATCAAATCACGAAGAGCGTGGGGGGAAATAATTCAAGCATTGAAAGATAATAATCTCCAGCCAAGATTGAGATATCCTGCACAACTGTCCCTGGAAATTGATGGAAAAACAAGGTGCTTCCAGGATAAAGAGGAACTGGGGGAATTTGCAACCACCAATTCAACTCTACAGAAAGTATTGCAGGATATTCTAAAAAAAGAAAAATACAAAGAACCCAGAAATAGAGGCGGGGAGGCCACAACAAATGGAGCAGAGAACAAAATGAAGAAGACAAACTGACAGCTACTGACAGAAAAAGAGCTTAACAGAAATGAGGCAGAGAAGATTGGATGATAGGAACAGCTATTTTGGAGAAAATGACATCTTAATAGGTAATACTGATTTAGTATCATCTTGTTTTGAAGTCTCATCTAGCTTTTGTCCTTCTGTCTCCAATGGTCTAAATAGGCTGTATCTTATTGGATTTTATTATGTACGATAGTATAAGCAAAAACCTTTTAAAGACAAGGAGATTATACAGAAACCATTGTTCATTTTCTGTTAGTCGATTCTAAATACTCTGTAATGCTGTCATTCTCTTGAATGGTTTTACATTGTTTTGATATACTTAATGCTACAGTATACGAAGTTGTACTCAAGGATTTCAAAGAAAGAAACAATATGGTAACTACTTTTAGGTTAGGATTATCTGGTGGTGAAACACTATTCTGCTTAAATGGTTATGTTTTGATCTGCGCTGTTTCGTTGTTATGCCCTCTTTTATCTCAATCTCCACTCCATTATTTACTTTTTTATCTTTATCCTTTTAATTAAAGGAAAAAAATAGCAGGATATATTATAGTAACCCATTTTGACTTTTCATTATCTTGATTTAAAGCCCTGTATTACTCTCACCGTCTGGTTTTTAACTGATGTTCCCCTATTCTGTTTTGCTGGATAGTATCAGGTTCGAAAGTTTAGGCATCAGCTGTGAAGATAATGAGATTCATTATGACGCCCATTCTTGTTGACTTTTAGCTACTTTTGAAGACCTACAATGTCTCCAATGTTTTGGTTTTGTCAGTTTTATTCTTTACTGTTTTGTTCAATTGTATTATAACTAATGATATAGGCAATTCTATTAGAGATAGCGGGAGACATTATGGTAACCATTGTTGATCACCTGTATTATGTTTTTACATTATCTATTATGTCCACCCTTTTGACTTGACCGATTCTGTTCTGTTATGTCACATTTGGTTTTACTCTCTTCCAAAAAAGTAATAAGAACCGTGGGAGCAATGAAACCCAAAATGTGTAATAGTCATGGTACAAAAGAGAGGAAAAGAAAGTGCTCTAAACTATATAACTGCATGTATATTTAAGTGTATAAGATAGAAAATGATATCACAGAGTTTTATTGGATCAATGAACAGAACTGTTTGCAGTATCATTGATGGAATGTCCACTTTACAAGCTTTAATTTTGTGACTTGAACAATTATTTCTAAGATGACAATATGTAATCCATTAACTGGTGATTTCCTACTGTTCATTTTTTTTCTGTAAATCTGTATAACTTGTACCCTTTCCCTGCTTTTTTTTTTCTTTTCTCCTTAAATAAAATTTAAAAAAAATGCTATGACTTCCTGAATCCATGAAAATTATGCAGTCTTCACTTGACTTCCTTAGTGACTGCTTCCTTGGAAAATGTAGCCTACAGTAAAGCTGTATGAAAAAACTGTTTTTGATTTACATAGAAAACATTGTTAAGTAATAAATTCTCATCATACTAAATGAGTTCTCACCTTCCTGACTACTGGGTGGGTCATTTGGAAGTTGTCTGGGATGTAGAACGCTTCTTCATCTAGCAGCACGCTGCAAGACAGAACATCTCCCTGTACTCGGTCCACTCAGACCTAAACATCGCAAACTACTGTGACAATCCAGACTATCTCACATATTTCCAAAGTGTCTCCTGGGAAAGCCATTCTCGCACAGTGAACACACTCATGCACAGCTCTGGAATCTATTCAGTAACCTTCTTTTCTCAATTATCCCTTTGTTTCAACTTTCAACCTTTGTTTTCTCTGCTTATGATTTGTTCCCAATTGTGTCATACAGTCAATTCAAAATATGCCTGCCATCCCTGTGCCACTATGTCCTCCTCTGGCTACTCTACTGTCTTCCCGTCTCCCCTTCACGGCTAAGCCACCATCAATCCACCCTTGTATCTTCTTCCCACTCCCATTCAGTCTAACTCTATTTTTCTTTGGCCTTCACCATGCTAAAGAAATGGTTTTTCATTAAATTCCATAGGACTTTTCAGTTCTTAGTTTCCTTCTTTCTGGATGACTATTTCTGGTTTTGTGTTTTGTGGTTCATGTTCCTCCACATCCCTTCTGTGAACACTCCCCTCAGTATCTCTTTTGTCAGTGGATACCATCACCATCTACTCAGTGGCCCACTCAGCAACCAGGGAAGCATCCTGACCAGGTGCACAGCCAGCCGTGAACTACTATTGCCTCCTCTTACTTAACATCTTAACACCTGAAGTATCTTTTCTCTTGCTTTGGTGGGCCTGTATCTCTAACCTGCATAACTATAAAACTACTTCTTCCTTCTTTATACTAGGCATTAATCTTTGCCCTGAATTTTCAAACCAAAGTTTTGAAGAGCCATTGAAAATTTCAAGGTAAAACTTAAACTTTAAAAGACAGGAAAAAAAAAAAAACCTTTCCAAGCCTGGCATCAATCTTACTTGTCCAGTTTTACTGCACACTGTTTATTCCCCTGCAAGTTTACCCAGACATAATTAATTACTGGTTACACCACGCTTGCATATGCTGTTTTCTTCTTCTTGGATTGCTACACCACATTTCTTCTGCTTTTTTGAAGTGTTAAGATGTAGCTTCAATAAACACCCTTTCCTCCAGAAAGACTTCTTTGGGCTACCTGTCCCAGGCCACGTGACCGTCCCTTACTTCCCCTACCTGTTCTGCATCATGGTGTTCAGCATCATGGTTGATACTGCTTATCTGACATTTCCCCTCTGCTTGAGGAGTTTCTCAGCTGTATCTTATGGCAGCAGTTCTTGTTTCTAGCACAGTACTTACTATTTACTAAGGTATGTAATATAAATTAATAAAGGAGTAAATAGGTTAAAAGTACAACTGGTATCATCAGGACACGGCCAAAGGTGTTTGTGGTCAGCTCAGGACTAAAGTAATTTACTCCCTTGAAAGTAAAACAATCAGAAAACAAAAATTCAAAATCCCTTTGTTGGTCATAGACTCTGCTGTAAATCCTCATCAGCCCCAGAAAAATGTCATGGTTGGTCAAATATTCAGCAGGATAAGTGTTCATACTAGGTGCATGTGTAGACCTTTTCAACTTAAAACCAAAATGTCTATCTCATTGCATAGCAATGCAAAAGAGTCAGCTCACCCAGGCTGGTGGACACATACTTCAACAGACAGTGTTGGGAAGCATCTCAGATAGGGCTTCCATTAGCACATCATTACAGCCAAGGTCTACAAAATATAGAGAGGAAGACGTCAGACTAGACAGAAAAGAGAGATACTTAGAAAAGAGGATATGTTTTCTTGTGTCAAAGCTTTATCTTACCTCTATATTTGTAATAATTAAAAGAATAGTATATCATAAGCACTCAGTAAATATTAATTATTAATCAGTGTTAATTATTAACACTTCAGTGATAATACAGTGAGAGTTTTACAATGGTTGGCTCTAAGTGGTAGTCTAACTTTTTTGTTTTTAAATGCATTTTGGTAATATATAAACATTTAACAGTTTATATTCCTTGTACAAACAAAAGTATTTCACCAGAATAAAAGGGATTGTATTATATGGGCATAAGGCACATAGGGGGTGGGGAGTAATACTGGTATGGAATAAAATGTCTAAACCCCCCTATCTTTGTGCCTGCTTCCCAGGAGAGAGTGTACCTTATACAGAATACCTTATACTCTGGCAATATTTAACAATATTTAATAACAAAAGGTCGTTGTGGAATGCGAAGTGCAACCTCCTGTGTGTCTCTCCTCTCTACTCTTTCCTTTCTGTGTCTCTTTTACATAGAGCAAAGAAATGTGTGGGCTGCCAGAGAAAATGATGTAGAGACAGAAAAATATGAGTTTTTCATCCATACACAATTCTGTGTGAGAATCAGTCCTTTTTTTTAACTCAAATGATAAACAACTTAAAGCCAAGCCGTATTGTGAGAGGTGCAGTGGGGGAGATCTCTTAGGAGGTTCCCAGGATATATAAAAGAAATAGTCACACAAGTCCTTTCATGGACCGAGAATCCCCAAGTGCACGGGTACTAAACTAGATTTAAAAACCACTGAGTTCTGGTAATAACACTGCTTGTTTGCTCCTCCAACCTCTGCCAAACAATATCACCAAACACTTCACACACTTGCTGGTGAGCAAGCAATCATCAACGATAACTAGTACTAAGCAAAAGCAAATGGAGTGGCAAATTAGCTGTGGGTACAGGAGGAAAATAAATGCTTTCCTCCCATATTTGAGAGGAACTAGATTTGATGGATAAATGAGTTAATGGACAGAGATTCCAGGGGAAAATGTGAGGTAAGTAAGTCTATTGCAAATGAACTGTCCGCCAAATCCATTCTAACTCTATGATCCTTTTGGTTTTCTTATTTAAGAAGCCATTAATGACCACACCATTTTCCAAATTGAAGTCTCTTAGGAGGTAGAAATGACAATCCCACCATTCGTAGGTACCAGATGCTTTTCTCAAATGAAACTCACTTGCCCACCTGTTTAAGAAATCCAGATAACTTGTGACTTCTAGGTCTCCATTCAGCTATTAGCCTTCTAGAACACTTATCATAAAAATGTGAACATTTCTAACAGCCAGATTTTGGAGGCAGCTGATTGCATTCTACAGTTACTGAATTTACCACATTTTGGCCCATAATCAAATCCAAATCCCATTTCTTTACTGATTTGTTGTCATTGCTGTTGCTTGTTTCTACCCAGATTGTCATATAAAACACTCTCATTATCCAACTGATATGAAAATCCAGAAAATCATTTCCTCCTTGGTCTTTCCCTCTAGCTAGTTTCCCCTTCTTCTTGCCTCCCTGGCTATTGCTTCAGGGATGATTATGCGAAAGAACTCTTTTGCTGACTATTTTTCCCTGCCTTTTTAATATCTCTCCTTGGATTTCTTTTTCTCGGTGGAGAAAGTCCTAAATATTACAGAACTCATAGTTTAGATTATCCAGCTCTATATGCAATGGCAAATGACTTGGTTAGCCATAGATTTTGACCCTGATCTAGTTCCTCCAAACTCCAGTGGTACATTTTCTGAGTGTCCCCTGTAGAAGATAAGCTCATATGCACTTTGTACACTTTTATTAGGTCCATTTATCTTTGTCCCAGAAACAACAAAAATGGTCATCAGAATGTATATAGCTAAATCTTGACAATTGTGTTCTACAGTAGGCAGTTGCTGATCTCTCTGCTTGACCAGAGCAGTAGAATTTTCACCCTCCTTTAAACACCCAGCTTCCTTTAAACAGCCTAAAACTTTACTATCCAAATCCTTATACAAGAACTTTGCCTAACATAATGGCACATGAAAGGGGTAAAACACTGGACTATTAGGATATAGTCACTGTTTTAAAATGAAGGAATAACATTTTAAAGGAGGCAGTTAGAGGAGCAATGAGATATTTTCTTTTAGCCTTTGTCTAAAGCCAAACTCTTTCTTCTCAGCTCATTGGAATATTCATTCTACTTTATAAAGTGTTGCCCATTCTAGAGTTGATGATAAAGCCAATTAAGATCCCTAACTATTTTAATTTTGTCTGTTGGCAATAAAAATATAGACATGAATCTTAAAAATAGCTAGGAAAATAACCAAAGCATGTAGATTACATCTTGACAGTATGTGGTTCAGATCTTATGTGAGTCTTGGGTAGAAGCTGCCCATGAAACCATCATTCACTGTGTTTCATCTTGATCAGAAACGAATCTATTCATGGTACCTTCAAAGGTTTTATTGTGCTGATTTTTATTTGCCATTTTATAACTGATATAAATCTTTCATAATTTTGTAAGTGATCCGAAGCAGATTGTTCTATAAAGATGCTATTTTGATGAGATCCACTGACCTCATTCATTCTTTTAACCAGTTCAATAATAGTCACATCTTTTGCCTGTCTTCCTTCTTGAGAATTTCCTCTTATACACTCAGAACAAATAGGAATAAAGACAGAGACACAAAAAATATTACTCATAAAAAACATTTCTACCAAGGGTGAACATTTCCAAATATGATCAGTTAATCAAAGAATTCCTTGAAAAAGTTTGTTTCTGGGATATAAGATAAACAACTATACATAAAGGAAGCTTGAATGCAAGTCCAATGCAAGACTTACCTCAATATCGTGGTAGGTGAGGCTTCCAATGGCTAACCCAATGAACTGCAAGGAACACCCTCTTTTAGAATTAAGTTTCTTAAATTACAGGAATGGGAGTTCTTGAATGATTCGCAGCAGGGTCTCCAGAGCTGTTGGTTACTGACTTTTCATAAAGGCTATCAACCCCACCACTGACCATACTCTTTGGATGGATGTTGCAAGGTCTAGTATAGCATGAACTAAGATTAAAGATAAATGCCACCATAATATAATAAACTTAGTGGAAGTCACGAACAAATCTAAAATTTTATTTTAAAAAAGTTATGACTGACTATACAACAACCTACCTGTATAATCTCAAAAGAATAAAAGGCTGGAGATGATCACTATGACAAGAGTCATGGACTGGGCAGTGGAACAGCTAGGTGGGTCTGAGGTGCCTGCATCCACCTCCCCATTCCAGCTGAGCTTGGAGAACCTGTGGAGTTCTAAGCAAGCAGGTGGGTGCCCACTTTCCCCAGAGCCCAGCTTGTTTGGGAATGTGGAGTTCTACACAAGCAGGCAAGTGCCATGGGTTCCAGAGGCCTGGCGGCCTGGGGGAACTGGGTGCCAGAGTCCCAGGAGCTGTGGGCATAGAAGTGGATTTCCAACAGACCCTGAGGAAGCTTTCAAATAACACTTAAAACACAGAAATATAGGAAAACAGCAAAACGAAAGACCAAATCACAACCTCAAACCTCCAGCCCATCTCAAGAAACCCTAGGAGTGATGTATATAGAAGAAAATATATGCCATACTATCGGACATAACAGCAACTGAAATAAATAAGCAACTCCAGGAAGCTTTAAAGGAATTCAAATGAGAAACAATCTTCCATGTAAAAGAAGAAATGATAAAAAAATTTAAAGAGATGCTGAACATATCTAAAGAAAACACAGTTAAAAAATTGGAGAAACTAAACAAAGAGATAGAATCCCTAGATGAGCAATATAAGAAACAAACAGAATACATAAAGTAGATGCACAGAGATATACAGGAAATAAAAAATTTCACTGAAAGCTGTAAAAGCCGCCTCAATGAAAGTGAAGATAGAATTTCAGACCTTGAAGACAGGATTGCAGCTAATGAACAGGAAAGGAAAGATCTTTTAAAAATAGCAAAGAATCAGGAAATAAAAATACAACAACTGCAAGATGATGCAAAGAAAAACAACATAAGATTGATAGGGATTAAAGAAAAAGAAGGGGATGACATAAAGGATGCCAAGAGGATATTTAGAGAAGTAATAGCTGAAAATTTCCCAAGCATGACATCAGAAACCGACATCAAGTTCAGTGAAGCATATAGAACTCCAAATAGTCATAACCAAAATAAAACTACACCCAGACATATAATAATCACCATCCCAGAAATCCAATACAAGAATAGACTATTAAAAGCTGTCAGAGAAAAAGGACAGATCACTTAAAAAGGAAAACCTATCAGAATCACAGCAGACTTCTCAGCACAAACAATAAAGTCAAGAAGAGCATGGAGTGAAGTATTCCAGATCCTAAAACAAAATGATTTCCAACCTAGACTGATGTATCCTGCAAACCTATCATTCAAAACTGATGGTGAAATACGATACTTCCATGACAAAGAACAGCTGAAGAACTTCATGAACACCAAACCAACCCTGCAAAAAATATTGAAAGACAGTTTAGATACACAAAGGAAAAAACCACTAAGCAAAGCAGATAATTAAACAGAACAAAAAGATAAAGATGCAACAGCAGAGAGATAACATGTCAACAAAAAACCAGCATTTAACAGTAATAACCATTAATGTAAATGGTCTCAATGCACCAATCAAAAGAAACAGACTAGCAGAATGGATCAAGAAATAAAATCCAAGCATATGCTGTTTACAGGAAACCCATCTAACCCAGAAAGATACTCACAGAATGAAAGTCAAAGGATGGAAAACAATACTTCACTCAACAGGAATCCAAGAAAACCAGGAGTAGCCATTCTGTTTGAAGACAATGTGAATTTTAAGCCAGTAATGATCAGAAGAGACAAAGAAGGTCACTACATACTTGTTAGGGGAAAACTCCAAGAGGAAGAGATAACTATCTTAAATATATATGCACCAAATTCCAGAGCAGCCAGTTATATAAAACAAGTATTAACAGAAATGAAAAATTATCTGTAACACAATTGTAACAGGAGTCCTTAACACACCATTGACACCAAGAGACAGATCAACCAGACAGAAAATCAGCAAAGAAATAGCAGAACTGAATCACTCCTGTGAAAAAATGGACTTGATAGACATATACACAGTGTTCCAACAACATCAGAATGCACATTCTTCTCAGCAGTACATGGGTCATTCTCTAAAATAGACCATATATTAGCTCACACAACATATTTAGGTAAATGCAAAAGAGTTGAAATTATCCCTTGCATGTTATCAGATCATAGCGCTTTGAAATTAGAAATTTATGATAAAAGATACTGCAAAAATCCCACAAACACATGGAAACTGAATAACACACTCTTGAGTAATCAGTGGGTCACAGGGGAAATTAAAGAAGAAATTAAACAATATCTAAAAGAAAATGAAAATGCAGATACAACTTACCGGAATCTGTGGTATACAATGCAAACCGTCCTCAGAGGAAAATTTATTGCACTGAGTTCCCACATCAGGAAAACAAAACGAATACAAATAAATAACCTGATGGCATACCTAAAACAGCTAGAAAAAGAAGAGCAAATCAAACCCAAAGCAAAAGAAGAGAGGAAATTATAAAAATCAAAGCAAAAATTAATGCAATAGAGACTAAAAAAACAATCCAACGAATCAATGAATCAAAGAGTTGGTTCTTTGAAAGAATAAATAAAATTAATAAGCCCCTAGCCAACATTATTTTAAAAAGGGAAGAAAAAGCTCAAATTCATGCAATAAGAAATGAAAAAGATGAAATCACTACAGACTCAATAGAAATACAGAAGGTCATCAATACCTATTTCGAAAACCTCTACTCTCAAAGGTTTGATAACACAGAAGAAATAGACAGATTCCTAGAAACATATGAAGTACCAAAGGTAGGTCAAGAGGATGTAGAACTGCTGAATAACTCAATATCTATTAATGAAATTTGGGGGCTGGGGATTTAGCTCAGCGGCATAAGTGCCTGCCTTGCAAGCAGGCAGTCGTGAGTTCGATCCCTGGTACTGATTAAAAAAAAAAAATGAAATTGAAAATGTAATTAAGTCCTTACCTACAAAGAAGAGCCCAGGCCCAGATGGATTCACTGCAGAATTCTACAAGAAATACAAAGAAGACCTAATGCCGACACTCTTCAAACTCTTCAATGAAATTGAAAGGGAAGCAATCCTTCCTAAGTCATTCCTGGAAGCAAATGTTACTCTAGTACCCAAACCTGAAAAAGACCCAACTGAAAAAGAGAACTTCAGACCAATCTCCCTAATGAACACAGATGCAAAACTTCTCAATAAAATATTGGCAAATAGGATGCAGCAAATCATCAAGAAGATTATACACCATGACCAAATGGGATTGATCCCAGGCATGCAGGGACAGTTCAATATACGTAAATCAATAAATGTAATCCAACATATCAATAAAGCCAAAAGTAAGAATGCAGAAAAAGCTTTTGATAAGGTCCAACATTCATTAATGATAAAAAAACTTTACAGAAAATGGAATAGATGGTCTTTACCTCAATATAATAAAGGCCATCTATGACAAACCAACAGCCAGTATCATACTAAATGGCCAAAATTGAAATCCTTTACTTTAAAATCAGGCATAAGACAAGGATGTGCTTTATCACCACTCCTATTTAATATAGTACTGGAAATACTAGCCAGTGCAATTAGACAGAGAAATTAAAGGGGTAAAGATAGGAAAAGAAGAAGTTAAATTATCATTATTTGCAGATGACATGATACTCTACCTAGAAGACCTCCTAAATTCCATTGAAAGACTCTTAGATATAATAAATAAATTCAGTAATTTAGCTGGATACAAAATCAGTACTCAAAAATCAATCATTTGTATACACTAACAACAAAATCACAGAGAGAGAAATAAGCGAAGCTACACCCTTCACACTAACAACCAAAAAATGAAATATTTAGGAATTACTCTTTTGAAAGAAGTGAAAGACCTATATAGGGAAAATTTTATAATACAATGAAAAAATAAATTGAAGATGATCTCAGAAAATGGAAAGACATCCCTTGCTCATGGATAGGAAGAATAAATATTGTGAAAATGGCTATTCTTCCAAAACTCTTGCATAGATTCAATGCAATCCCAATAAAAATACCATCAACATACCTCATAGATCTAAAGAAATCACTCCTAAAATTCATCTGGAGCGAGAAAAGACCTAGAATAGCAAAGACAGTTCTAAGCAACAAAGGCAAGTCAGGAGGCATTACAACCCCTGACTGAAGTTATACTACAAAGCAACTGTAGTAAAATCAACATGGTACTGGAATCAAAACAGAGCTGAAGATCAATGGAATAGATTAGAAGATACAACAACAACTACAAACACACTCAACCACCTTATCTTTGACAAAGGAGCCAAACAGGTTCACTGGAAGAATGATAGTCTCTTTAATAAATGGTGTTGGAAAAACCGGCTCTCCATATGCCAAAAACCAAAACTAGACCCATGTCTATCACCATGTACTAAATTAAAATCTAAATGGATTAAAGGGGGCTGGGGATTTAGCTCAGTGGCATAAGCACCTGCCTTGCAAGTGTGCGGTCGTGAGTTCAATGCCTGGTACCGATAAAAATGAAAAAGACAAAAAATAAAAATAAAAAAATAAATGGATCAAAGATCTGAATATTAAAACAGAAACACTAAATATATTGGAAGACAAATTGAGTAGAAACCTTGAAGACATAAGGGTAGGTAGAGAATTCATGAATAGGATTCAAACCGTACGGGAAATACTTTCCAGAATCAGTAACTGGGACCACCTCTTATTAAAAAGTTTCTGCATGTCAAAAGAAATCTTCAGCATAGTGAAAAGAAAACCCACAAACTGGGAAAAAATCTTAGTGAACTGTCCCTCAGACAAAAGACTTCTATCTAAAACATATAAAGAATTTAAAAAATCAGACCCCTAAAATTCAAAGATCCAATCCAAAAATGAGCATCTGAGATGAATACACAGTGCTCAGATGAAGAAATACAAATGGCAAATAAATACATGAAAAAATGTTCAACATCATTACTCATTAGAGAAATGCAAATTAAAACCACACTGAGATTCCATCTCACTCCTGAAAGAATGGCCAGGATCAAGAAAACCATCAACAGCAAATGCTGGAGAGGCTATGGGGAAAAAGTAACTCTCCTGCACTGTTGGTGGGAGTGTAGACTGGTGCACACATTGTGGAGGTCAATCTGGAGATTTCTCAAAAAGCTGGGATTGGAAGTCCCATTTGTTCCAGCTATCCCACTTCTAGGCATTTTCCCAGAAGAAATGAAAGCATCATACCACAGTGATGTACCCATGTTTACAGCAGCACAATTTGTAATTGCCAGATCTTAGAAACAACCTAAGTGTCCATCAACTGAGGAATAGATATAAAGTTGTGGTATTTTTATACAATGGAGTACTACTCAGCTATAAAGAAGGATCACATTGAGATATTTATAAATAAATGGGCGCAGCTTGAGACCATACTCATAAGTGAAATAAATCAAACTCACATGTATGAATACTGAATAGTTTCCCTATTGTAATAAATGATTCAAATATATAAAAGTATGTGGTAATCATGATTCCCCATTATGTGGCTTTGAAGCCTTACAAAGTTTTCACTCATTAATTGGAATGGCTTTATTCTGGGCTGTTTGATATTATTGCCTGTGATGATATGAACAGCTATTTTGAAGAAAACAAGACATCATAATAGCTAGTGCTGATTTAATATCATCTTGTTTTGAAGTCCCACCAAACTGTTCTTCTGTCTCCATTGGTTTTATCGTGTTTATCTTACTGGATTTTATTATATGTGATAGTATAAGCAAAAATTTTTATAGGCAAAGAGATAATATAGAAACCATTGTTCATTTTCCATTAGCTGGTTCTAAATACCCTGTAATACTTTCATCCTCTTGAATGTTTTCACACTGCTTTGATATGTTTGAAGCCATAGTATACAAAGTTATACTCAAATATTTCAAGGATAGAGACACTATGGTAACTACTATTAAGTCGGGTTATCTTGTGGTGAAGCAGTATGTTGCTGAAATTGTCATGCTTTGACCTGTATTGTTATGTTGTTATGTCCTCTTTTATCTCAATCTCCCCCTTCTTTTACAAAAAAAATTATTTTTTATTATTAATTATTTAATTAAGGGAAAAATTAGCAGGATATATTATAGTAACTTTTTTGATTTTCTATTAACTTGATTTGAAGCCCTGTATTTCTCCCCTGTTTTGACTGATTTTACTCTGTTCTGTTCTGTTTGATAGTATCAAGTTTGAGGGTATAGAAAACTAATTTGAAGGCAGTAAGATTCATTATGACGCCCATTCTGGTTTGACTATTACCTTCTTTTGAAGTCCTGTAATGTCTCCAATGTTTAGGTTTTATTGGTCTTGTTCTGTACTGTTTTACTATACCTAATGATGTAGGCAGTTCTTTTTAAGGTAGCAAGAGGCATTATAGTACCCATTGTTGATTACCTTGTATTCTGTTTTTACATCATGTACTATGTCCATCCTTTGTTTTGACTGACTGATTTGTTTTGTCATATTTGGTTTTATTCTCTTCCAAAAAAAGTAATAATAACAATGGGAGTAATAAAACCCAAAATGTGTAAATGTTGTTGTAAAAAAAGAGAGGAAAAAAATAGTGCTCTAAAGGATACAATTGCAAGTGTGTTTAGGTGTGTTAACATATTACTAAGTTTTTGTTGGATCACTCAATACAACTGTTTGCAGTCTCACTGTTTGAATGTCCACTTTGTATGCTTTAATCCTGTAACTTGAACAACTATTTCTAAGATGACAATATGTAATCTATTAACTAGTGATTTCTTACTGTTTTTTTTTGAAATTCTGTATTACTTGTACCCTTATACTGTTTTGTTTCTTTTCTCCTTTAAATAAAATTTAAAAACCTGATAACCTACTTTTTAATTCATTCTTGTATAATTTAAACAGTAAAACATAACTTAATGAATTAAATACTTAAAAATCACAGTGCCAATCTTTATTTTGTAAAGCATACCCTATCAATTCTATAAAAATTAGAACTATGCTATAATTTAATCTTATTAAATTTACATAGACTTTTATTGACTCAACATATTACATTATTTGTTCTATGTTAGTTATCTATCTAATCCTTCTTTAATATTTCTACTGCCTGGGCCACGAATTTAGCTCAGTGGCATAAGCACCTGCCTTGCAAGTGCGCGATCACTAGTTCGATCCATGTTACCAAAAACAAAACAAAACAACAACAACAAAAAAGAATAGAAGCCTTTGATGGTCCATAACATTCAAATATTTCTACTGTCAGTGTCTGTCCCAGAGCTAATTATTTGAATATTTCACTAATCATTTCCTTACATAAATTAACAACTTTCACAAACATTGAAACATTTTAGTTTTTGTAGTGATGTATTTATATGTATTCACAAGCTGGATGCTATAATACCAATATATAAAGCACATAGAAAGAGTTTCACTCCAAGTTATAGTTAGGAAGTTACATACATTTTGAAAGACAATACAGGGTTACTTATAACATCTTTAATGTCACGCCTCATTTATGTATTTGATGTTACTCTGATTTGTTATGTAATCATGTGACACAGATGTTAGAAATAATGTTCCAGGGGCTTTCTGAAGGTTGAAGCACAGAATAGAAGACTGAGCCAAAAATAAAGTCCTTCGAGACTTTATTTTTGGCCAAAGACTGAGCCAAAAATAAAGTCCTTCGAGACTTTCCTAGTAACGATGTAAGTGCAAATGAATGTTACATAGCTTGAGTAAAATATGTTCTCAAACGCTCCTATGCTCAGAAGTGGGGTATTTGGAAGCGATTAGATCATGGATGTTAATCAGTGAATCTGTCAAAAAGCTGATTGCTGAGTGTGCTGTCAGGAGACAGGGCCGGCTAGAGGAAGAGGTCAGTCCGAGCACACCCAGAAGGGTACCGGGCTCTTCTGCTCGCCCCCTTTCCTTTCTCTGCTGCTTGAATTCCACAAGCTGAGCAGCTGTCCCTTGCCACGCTCTTCTGCTGCAATGTTCTGTTTAGAGCTGGCCTACCACGGCTGAGGTATCTGAAACTGTTAATTTGGTTTTCTTCTTTTTCTTTAAATTGTGCATTTCAAGAATTTGTCCCAGTGATAAAAGGCTAACACACTACGAATGTAGACAAAACCATTTAGCAACAAGAGATAGATATTGTATTCAAAAGATGGAATAGGGAGGAGGGGAGGAAAAGGGGATGAAAAAAGGAATTAAGACATATAATGTACATGTACCAGCTCCCCACAAGGGAGTAAGCATTCTGTGCTACAAACACACACTAAGGAAATGACCTGAAAATCACAGTACTTCAGTGGCTCTGACTTAATAACAATCACTACAGTATGGCTGCTTCCATCTTTTTTTAAAAATGGTTTTCAGTCCTCACTCAATGATTTAAAGGTGACCCTTAAGACAGTCACAAATCCCTGTCAGTATGCTACACATATAGCCACAAACAAGTTAATTTTGAGTACCTGCTATATATAGCAGGCACTATGTATCCTAAGTACATTTTACAGGAATTATATATGTGTGTATGTGTGTATATAGATATATATTTTATATTTCTCCACAAAAAATAAACATGAAGGATTTTTACAGACACAAATCTACAAGAGAGAAGGGTACAAGAAAGGAGATGGCATAATGACATTTTAGAAGACAGAAGCAGACAGATAATAGGGACTAACTTGTGAGCGGAATTAGCAGAAACGTGACATACTCTAATTTGCTTTACAGGACCTCACTCAGAAACCAGAAAATCCGAGGACTTGTTGAAATAGTGGCAGCAGCTGACTGTAGAAGTAGAAGGATCAGTTGAAAATCTACATAGGAAGCCACTAAAATCTCCTCATTTCCTTCATGTAGTGGGTGATTAACTTTACTCCTGCTGGCTTTAAAGGCAGCTCTTTGAAAGGTTGATGGAGAGGGATTCTGGAGTCACAGGTGGCGATCGTTGCTGGGAAAATGGTTCAATATTAAATGAAGGAAGGTGTATGAGAGTATATTACCCTGAAGTGAACTTAGAGCGCCAGCTCTTTTCCAAGTGATTCTCAGATGATAGAAATGCAGGAAAAGAATTGGAAAGATGAGAATGTGAAATACCCACAATCTCAAAGAGAAACACTGAAAAGTATCTGCTGGCTTTAGATGCACCCCTGTAAAGTGGCTAAGCAAGAATGCCTTTGTGAAGCTCTCCATTCTGTAAGCCTTGTGTACACAGCTGGCTTCCTAATGTCTAACTCCTCAAAATGCACTGAGCACCAAGAAGCGTAGACAACATAGGAAGACCTCTAACAAAAGACAGACCAGCTGAGCATGGTGGTTGATACCAGTAATCTCAGCATTTGGGAGACTGAGGCAGAAGGATTAACATGACTTTGGGGCCAGCCTGGACTATATAGCAAGTTCAAGGCCAGTCTAAACTCTACATATTAAATTCCTATCTCCAAAAAGCAAAAACAAAGCACCCATCAATCAGGGAAGGAAAAAGAAAAAAGAAAGAAAGAAAGAACGTATTCAGTGAGCAAAAATCTAAAAAACAAACTATAATAATTATCAGATGTTAAATTCACAAAATGTATACTAGTGAGCTATGTAAGAATTTCAATTTTCACACCTTGAATCTGTATGACTTTCTATAACATTTTTAAAAAATCAAACAGCCATATGAAAGTAGAACTAACAAAGAAAATTGAAATGCAGATTAATTGCAAAATTTGTCTGGGGTGACACACCTGAAGCCGAGAGCATTTCACTGCAGGCCCAGAGATTTCTGGGTTTCTCCTACAGCCCAAAGGGCACCATAATCCTAATAGTGGACCCTGGATGCTAAGAACAGTATCTTGGGGAAAAAGCTCTCTGAACTCTTCTCCGGTAGGTTTTTGCCACCCTTTATCCACTACTGTTCATCCTTAACAACTGTTTGAGACCGGAGTTGTACAATAAAGAACTTCAGCTATTTTTCTAAGTGAGAAACCAATCCTGCCATTTTGTTTTTTGAGTGCCGCTGCCCCTTTGAATGGGAGACTGCAATGATTCTGATGGAAATACCTGGCCTTTATCCCATGAGACCTGAACCTAGAAGTTCTCTCCGGGGTCTACTCAGATGGAAGAAATGCTTTAATTTCTCAGAATAAAGAAAAGAAATTCCTACGGGTGATGTGCTTTAGCAAAATAAGAGATAGGAGAGGGATTACAAAATGCTGGCAGGAACCTTTGCTCTCTCCTTCATGCTGAGTAGGCTGAAAGCTATCTAGGGGAACAGAGGCGGTGAGTTTCATTGGAAAGGCAAGTCTGTGTTTTGAAGCTAGCTGTGTGTCAGCACATGTGTAAATTTTAGAAAAATGGAAAGTTTCACAGATATCAAAATTTGTCCTCTTTCTCTTATAAAATCTAGGCGTATCAAACACTGATAAATTCTAATAAGCCACATTTCCATTGATGGTTAAAAAAACCCCTGACTACCATGAGAAGTGGTGCAGGAGTGCTGAACACATCTGATCATTGTCTTTGAGAAAAGGGCTGAACCTGGCTGCTGTAGAAAGCATTCAAGAATAGCTGAGAGCACAAAAAATGAACTGAGAGGATTGTCTGTGTTCAGTCTTAATCAATGGCTTCAAACATGGGGATTAAATGTTTTATATGCACACATATATTTTTGTGACTATGTTAGAAATTTAGTCAAAAGTCAGCCAGCCAACATTGTTTGGAATCCCCGCTCTGTACTCACTGAGACCGCAGATGAGTTTGTTTTCAACTTCTCTGTACTTGTATATCTAATTCGTTAAATAAGGGGACTTGCCAAATAAGCTCGTAGTGAAATCTGATAATAATGCATGGAAAAGTATTTTGTCCAAGATACTAGGTACTCAAATGGTAGTTCATTAAAAGAAAATTTACTAAATAGTGCCTTTGATGCTGAGAAATGACATAAAATAAAGAACTGAAGTAACAATAAACTCAAGCATTCTTATCTACAAGGGAGTTGGGGTCCATTAGAGACAAATGGGCTCATATAGAAACATCAGATCTGCCATTTTTCATAGCTGACCTTATCGCTGGCAGTTTAGTTGGCTTTCCCGGAAATCCTGGGCTGACACAAAATTGTAAGTGGAAGCAGAAGTTGAGACACAGCCCCACGACTCACTATATTCCTCTCTGATTCCTGATTCTTATTTCTTTTGCAGCCAAATTGAAAGCTCCTGAAAAGAATCAAGTCTTAGTCTGCTGGGCGCCTGGTGTAGTGCTCAGCTGAACAGGCAGTTATGGTTCCACTGATTTTGAATTTGTCATTCTCTGTGCATGCTTAAAGTTCCTTTTCTTTCCACCTCCACCAAAATAGGCGTGAGTTATCTGGGCTCTAAGTGGTTTCTAGCTTTCTCACCTTGCCTATTAGAACAAAACGCTCCCCAGCAGAACTTGCAGGTCTAGTCCATCCTCTTTCCTTTTTTACTGTAATGGTGTAACATTTTGAGGAGGGAACAAAATTTAATACAATAAAATAGCTTGGAATGGGCTCTTACAAGAAAGACAATTGGAGCCTTGGAGAATACGCCCAGGGTGACACATCGGAAAAGAGAAGGAAGAGGTAACTTTGAAAGCAAGTGCTTTGCGGTAATGACTTCCAGGCACAGAGTCATTCTCGCTTTCAAAGGTGATGGTGATTCATCCCTGCTCCTGCTACATTATCTTCTTCAGTGTGTCTCCAGGCAATGAGTGGAATTGAAAAATTCATTCTCCCTTTCTTTTTTCCTTGTCCTTCTAGGATGTAGGTTGGCAGTAAAGAAATTTGAAAATAAGGCTCCTGTTCACAAACGGGAGCGAGCTACTTGTCCTCCAAAGCAGCCAAATTTCCCCGGGTGAGGAGTAGCTGGGAATAACTCTTTCATCTCCTAGGAGTTGGGGTATATGCTAGTCTCTCTTTGTTTCTCTTGAGGGCTTCATCATCACTACAATTCACCTGAGAACTATTGAACTATTCTAATGACCCAGCGGAGGACTGACAAGGGAAAGGAAATACATATTCCTCTGAAATTTTTGCACAGCTTTTGGATGATGATCACACAGAAATGAACAGCTAACAAATTTCAGCCCTAGATTAGACACAATTAGAGTCATGGACATGTCTAAAGTATGTACCTACCCCTCAAAGAGTTTACAGTCCAGCTGTTAATTTTCAGCCAAACTTTCCAAGTGGTAGTCTCAGGTCATGGTATCACCTTTGTCTGGTCTAATTACAGAGCAAGGTTGTAGAAACAACAGGTTCTCAAAGGCCCAGAGATCACTTTATTGTCTGTTTTTTCTTCTGCCGGCAATCTAAGTTCAGAGTTGCGTGATTTTATTAAATGCTGCTTATGAAACACCCTAAAACAGGAAGAGTGCCCTCATTCTGGTCTTCATTAGGCCACCCCTTTAATGCCAACTAATGGGCTACAAGCTATAGATTGGAAAATTTTGTCTAAAAGTTTTCAGTAAAATTAAACCTTATTCATTTGCTCTTCTAGTATTATAATTGCTATATTTAAAATGACAGTAGAATTCAAAGACACATTAACATGCATGATGTCACCCAGCTAATTTGGAGACAGAGCCCACGCTTTTCATTTTGCTACCTCCATATCAGCTAACTCACTGGCACTTTGGTGCCAGATCCCAGAAATATTAAGACCCACTCAGGGGAAAGTAGCAGAAGGTTCCACTAAAATGACTTAAATAATAGAAAGTTGTCTTAGATTATGAGTTGAGAGGTAAATCCAGATTATTCACTTTCACAGGTCAAACATGTTTTCAAAGACTAGGGTTCTTTCTGATAGTTTCAGCGTGTTGTCTGTTTTTAAGTAGTTCTTTTCATGGGTCCAACAGCCACACCCTTAGGATTTCCTGTGGCCGGAAGAGACTACTATATGTGTTTTCCTCTCCCACCTCAAAGAGTGAGTGATAATTTCCTAGAAGTTGCTTGTATTAGGTGGAAGCACCATGTGCCTGCCCAGACTTAACCATAGGCATGAGTAGAAGGCTTAACATATACACAAGGCTCAGTATCAAAACTGCGTATCTCAGAAATGCTTGATCTCACAAGGCTGGACAAAAGTCTGAATGACTGAGTAGGCATCAAAAATTTCTTTTATAGTAGGTGATTTAAACTTCCTACAAGGTGGGTAGTTTTTCTGTATTACTCTTCCTATACCCCTTGTTTCAAGTTAGAAGGCTTGATTGCTTCAACTTCTACTGCTTTTCCTGTTCCCTTCCAGCTACCTTTGGTCTTTTTACCATCTCAGCTCCTGCCTATCAATTTTTAAACCATTCTTTAAACCATTGTTATTTTCTCCCACCCATTCTGCACCATCAATGTCATTTACTCATTAATTCAGTCAATTACTCACTTGTGGTATAATGAAAACTCCTGATTAATGAATACCCACTATAGGACAGGTACTGAACTGAGCTCTAGGGAACAAAGAGGGCTCAAACCCTAGCTGTATAACCCAGAGCCCAGTTTTAAATAGTGCAAACACGCATACGGACATTTAGCATTTGTCATTCAGCATTTGCAGGATCTGTACAGGTCTCCAAAAAACAGGCTGAGGAAGAGCTCAAAGGTTAAGAGTTAATTTTGGAGATGCATGTCTTTAACCAGAGGGGGTAAGAGAAAAATACTGATGCAAACTGAAGCAAGTGAAATAAAGATAAGTGAAGGAAAGAAAGATGTGAATTAAAGTGTTTCCACTGTGGCCATCATTTCTCTATGAACAGCCAAGAGACACTGCCTGTCATCAGCAGACGCTTTTGCAGGCACAAAATGTTGGTATTTGTCTCAGTGGAGTAGAGGGAGCAAGTATTGTCTGCCTGTCTCCTTCCAATCTCTAGATGCTGAGCAGTCAGGTAACCTCATCAGAAGTGTGCCTTCGAACTTCTAATGTCTGATGTGAGCCTTTGACTGCCCTTTATGACACCAGATCCTAAGCTTTGTGTTCTGTGACTTCACCCAGTACAGAAGCAGCAGGTCGCTGGCTGTGTGGTTGAGTGGAAGGAAGAGCCCAGTGGTGGTAACAGATACCTGAGATGTTCAGTTTTTGTCCATTGCATTTCTGGTTTTTCAGAGAGAATGTGGATGTAATTTCCTTTTAGTCTTCTTTATAATATTTTAATCTTCATAGCCTTTAGGCTACACCAGTTTGTGATGCCAATCACTTTCCGAGGGAAACTGCCAATCCTGGGGTGCCGCTCTTACTGAAGGGAGACAATGGCTTCACCATTTCTTCCTTGACTGGTGAAAATTAACCAAACAGGTGACTATAGTGTTCTTCCGGGTAACCTTGGTCAGGTCATCTATTGTGATACATGTAGTAATATGTCCTTTTGATTAAATACAATGTATTAAAAGGAAATGCTATTGGCATCATTACTTACACTTCATTATTCAAAGCTAAAGAGGAAAACTCCATGAGGTGTCACATAATAATCACTTGGAGCACTTGTTAAGAACTAGACTGTAGAGGCTGGGCATTTAGCTCAGTGGCATAAGCACCTGCTTTGTAAGTGTGCAGTTGTGAGTTCAATCCCTGGTACTGATAAAAACAAAAAAGACCAAAAACAAAACAAAACAAAACAACAACAAAAAAAAACACCCTAGACTTTAAGATGCATCTGCAGATTCTCATTTTGGAAATCTGGGTTGAGGTTTGATGTGCCTTTCTTCCTTTTTTATTTTTTTGGTACCAGGAACTGAACCCAGGATCTTGCACTTGGCAGGCACTGTGCTGCTGAGCTGACCCCTTGATGTGTTTGTCTGATGTGATCCTAGTGTTGCTGTTGCTGTCACCATGAAAAGCGCTCATGGTTGGTGGGGAGAGGGTCAAATAATGTCTTGAATTAATTCCTTATTTGCCAGATTAAAAAAAAGAACACAAAAATTTCTTCTTCTTTTTTTTTTTTTTTTTTTTTGTCTTTTTCCTTTTTATCGGTACCAGGAATCGAACTCACGACTGTCTGCTTGCAAGGCAGGTGTTTATGCCGCTGAGCTAAATCCCCAGCCCCCAAAATTTCTTTCAAATACCCAATAATATAGTAGATGAGACAGAAAGTTAAAAGAATTATAACATATTATGGGCTAGATCTTATGTATCTTATATGTGTTGACAATTTGGGACCCAGGTGATAGCACTTAACTGATGAAAACACATCTGTCACGCATGCTCTAGAAAGGTGTGTTGGGACCCTGTCCCTTTCCTCTCTCACTTCTCTTCCAGGCCACTGGAACAGCTTCCCTCCAGCACACGCTCCTGCCCCATGGCTTGCTTTGCAATGGGCATGTGACCAGGGACTGAAACTATGAGCCACAGTAAGACTTCTCTACTTAAGTTCAGTTCTCTCAGACAATTTGGCGCCGTGAGAAAAGCATAGAGATGTACAGAATACTAATGGGAAACCTTGTGCCTGTGCAGAGGCATAAAACTATTTTCTAAGCAGAGATGGTTACATTCATATTGTAAAAGGACTGCGTAGCTGAGAGCAAGATTATCTACTCAGGGTTAAAGGAGAAGTTGAGGGTGATACAGTTACAGCCTTTAGGGCCCAGTGTACTATGTTAAGGACCATGAACTTGACCCTGTGGGGAACAGGAAGTATCTTTACTGTTCTTAGGTGCTCTGGCAGCAGGCAGCCAAGCTTTTGTTTTTGTTTTGTCAGTATGTGTTTTGTAATATATGAAGTTTACATTCATCCAGATAAGTGTACTTACGTTATCTTGATTCTTTTTGTTCCCTGCCTGCTCTCCACCTACCTCCGACCATCTCTAGATGCCCATCTGCCTGTCCTTCTTTTCTTCTTTCTTTCTCTCCTTCTCTTTTTCTTTTTTTCTTTTCTTTTTCTTCCTCTTTTTCTCTTCTTTATTTCCTTCTTTCTTTCTATTTCTTTGCAGTTCATGTTTGTGACCTATAATGATTATTTGCTGAGAGTATTTGGTCCATGTGCGTGGTGTGTCTAATCCACTCCTCCTTGGTCTCAAACCCTTTCTCATTTGTAAAAGATCTCCACAATTTCTCTTAACAATCTTTTATTTTACTATTTTTTATACTTTGCATATTCAACTGAGAGAAACTATACAATACTTAAGCTTGTGCATCTGATTTATTTTACTTAATATATTTTAAGGTATTTCTATTTCCCTGCAAATGTCTCAAGTTTATCCTTCTTTATAGCCAATTAGTATTCCATTATCTATATATACCACAGTTTCTTTATCCATTCATTTGATAATGGACATACAGGCCCCTTTCTAAGGTTTAGCTATTAAGAATAATGGGTATGTATATATTGCTGTAATATTATTTTCTTAGCTATTAATGGAAGATACCCAGAAGGTAGAATAGAAATGGATTTTCTATTTTTAGTTTAATAAGTCTCCTTACTGATTTCTGTAATGGTTGTGCTAATTTATATCCCCATCAACAATGTAGAAGTGTTCTGTTTTCACTGAAGCCTTGCTAGCACTTGATTTCTTGATGATGGCCATTCTATCTGTGTAAGATAAAATCTTGGTGTTTCAACTTGCATTTTTCTAATGACCACAGATTTCATATGCTTATTGGTCACTTGTACTTCTGAGAAGTATCTGTTCACTTCATTTGTGCCTCCACCTTCCTCCTTCCTATACTTGCTTCCATTTCTCCTTAGTTTTACCCTTGTTTTTCAACTTTCCTAGTGTAGCCCCTAGATATTTGTCACCAATCCCTGCAACTGTTTCACAAATATAAGTTTTCAAAGATATTCTTTGACTGTGAGAGAATTCCATAGGATTCCCAATAGTGGCTTGCTTCTGAGCAGTCTTCTGTGGTGGACAAACAGTCTGGATTGCACAAGTATTCTTGGGTTCCTTCCTCATCCTTGACCTTGACTTCTGCTGGGTTGGAGAGGGGTATTATGCCTATTAATCTGACGCACTGCAGCAGAGGTAAAGCAGACTGGATGTTTGTCTCTCTCTCTTCCTAGACGCTGTAAAAGGACTGTGAGAAACAGAAACTGGTGCTAGGGAGAAAATGAGCGAACTGTTGAGAATCCCAAGGTGAGAGACTGGTTCTCCAATTAACTCAGCTTGATGATGAAAGCGCTTCCTTCCATGCACTAGGACGTGGTGGGTGTGTGCCACTGTATCCTTCAGCTGGCTTGTTGGCTCAAAACAAGAATAGAAAAAGCTACTCTAAGATAATAGAGTTTTTAGAATACAAGTTTATAAATTCAGATTCTGAAGCCATTTCTGATTTTTAAGTATGTAGCAAATGCCCTGCTACATGCCCTGCAGAGGTAACAGGCACTCCATCCGTGCTGGCCTTGTTTCGTCCCCTTCGTCATCAGTCTGCAGTGCAAGGAGTCTCATGAAACCTGCCCTGCTGCATCTCCTGAGCTTCCCGCCGGGCGGAGGCACATACCATCTCACCTCTTTACTTTCTTGTTGATTCTTATCTTTGTACTTTGATGGCAAGTCTTCTCACTGTGGAGAATTCTGATAACACAGCAAGGCTATGCAGGGCCTGGGTGGACAAGTTAAGTGGATGTGGGAATGTCATCTATTCTGTCATCCATCTTTAAATCATAAAATCATATCATTGGTAATGAACAGTCAAAGGCAATATTTCCACAGTTTTATTCTTTGTTAGTGGCACAACACAAATAGGTTGTAGAGAGGGTGATTTGAGTTCTGCAGTTGGTAAATGATTGGTCTAGGAATTCAGCCAGTGAATGCCTCAGCCAGACAACTGATCTTCCTAGACCTACTATTTGTTCACTGCAAAATGGAGTCAATCATGACACCAGATATTGGGATAGGGATACACAGGGGAATGTCATATGGGGTCAAATGTTTCACTTTATAAGATTTTCAAGCACTGTATATTGGAATTGAAATGAGTGAAAGCTAAGGATCAGGGAGAGAAGTGGAGCAGAGAGACCAGTAGGGAATGGCTCCATCCTCATACTGAAGTCAACAAAAGGGCCTGATAGCTTCCACCTGAAGGCAATTTTTTCAATTTATTTTAAAGTTATGAGTGGACACTTGGAGCTGAAAGTTGCACAACAGATGTGTAAGGTTAACAGACTGAACTATTCTTGTATCTTTGTTTTTCGTATTTCAAGTAAGAACAGAATTTTGCAGAATGAAGATGAGAGATAGACAGAAGTCATAACTAGTCATTTTTTAAAAGCCTAATGTTGAACAGCAAGGAGTAAATGAGGGGCTGGAGAGGGAATGAGAACAAATGAATGAGAGAATATAGCAGGGAAAAAGAAGATTACTAGAAACCAGGGCCTCCTTGCATACTAGGCTGCCAGGCAAGTGGTCTATCACTTAGCAAAAATCTCTAAACCCTTAATTTAGGTAGGTGTGTCTTTTTCCACCCAGCGTGCTATAATACCATAAACTGGGTAATTTATGAATAACAAATTTCTCACAGATCTGGAGGCTAAGCTACTGTCAAGGTTTGGCAAATTTGGCATCTGGTGAGGGCTCATTTTGTGATTAATAAATGACACTTTGTACCTATGCCATCCAATGTTGCAACAAAAATAAGTTCTCCTGATCCTCTTCAAGGGTACTAATGTTGTTCGTGAGGATTTTGCCTTTACACCCTGAGCATCTTCCAAAAGCCTCTGTCTCCTGAGAGCTGGAGTTCAAATTTCAACATAGAAAGTTTGAGGGGCAGCGTAAATACACCAACCATCTCGAGATAGTAAGAAGATACTAGAAGAATGGGTTCTTTTCCTGGAGAGTCTGATGGGCCTACGGAAATAAGACTTCCAAGCAGAATCAGTATTTGTCTGTGATAAACCACATACCTGACAAATAAATGAAGAGCCAGGGATTGCAGGGATTCACTGCAGCTAAAACAATGCAGCCTGCAGTTGGGTGCTCATCTGAACGGAATGGTTACACTGCAGACAGGGGACTGCCCAAAACAACAGATGGGAATTCCCAAGAGATGGGAGGGGACAGAGTCCAAATAAATTGATTGTGAGGAAATAAAGCAGTATTTTCTGTACACCCAAATTCACACTCAGGTTTATACTCACTGCACTGAGTTTGACGGTAAATCATAGTGTTAGTAGATATGAAAAGAGCTGCAGGGCAAATGGTGCTGGGATCAGACAGCAGAAAAAGCACAGGGACAATTTCGCTGAAACAACGTAATGGGGTTGGTGCTCTCTGGCCTCAGGGAAGATGATTCTTTGTGTAGAGTGTTTTGATGTGTGTTGGAGGAAAAGTTTAGGTTATAAATCTAAACTTGGATAAGCTGAGCACACTCAGTTTAGTCTAAATTAACATGTGATAGATGTAAGGGAAAAAAAGGTGGCATTTCCTTGTCTCATCATTTCACTTGGGGTCATGATCCTTAGGGAAGGAGACTGTGTGTAGGGCAACAATTTCCTTCCAGGCACAAACTGGACATTTTTCCTGGAGTGTTTGTTCTTTACTTGGACAGAAGCAGATAATGAAGAGACTAAGTTGATCATTCTATTGAATTACTCTTATTCTGGGGGTTATGATCAGAATGTTATCTGGGGATTAAATTTATGAATTTTTTTACTTTCATTTAACATGAAAAATGGATTGTTATTCATACAAAAATTCATGAATAGGAAATCTTTTGGTTAAGCAATAAGGTAGAAAACTCTTAAATTCTATTTACTCAGCTCAAAAACAAAACCTAGAATATTTCTAATGGTATCAAGTTAAAAAGTACTCCAAGACCCCAAAGTATCTGGAATATCAGACTAAATTATAGTCAGTCTTTGTATCAGTGAGTACGTCTGTGGATCCAACCAACCATGGCTAGGAAACAGGGAAAGAAACTATACTGACCAGGTACAGACCTTGTTATTCTCTAAACAATACAGTACAAAAACTATTTGCATAACATTTACATTGTACCAAGCCAATTACTGGAGGATGTACAGAAGTTATATGCAAATAAAGCACCGTGTTAAAAAGGGACTTGAGTATCCTTTGGCTTTTGTCATCAGTGAGGCATCCTAAATCAAATCATCTATTGATACTGCAGGATGACTGTATAACCATTACCAATTTGGTAGCTATACTGAAAGCACATTAAGTAGTCACTGTGTCCCAGGTATAGTTTTAAGTGCTATAAACACAGCTGCATGCTAAGACCTTGCTCTTATGGAGCTGTGTTCTGATGGGAGAGATAACCAGTTGTTCCTTTCCATTTGTGGTGCTATAAAGAGAGTACGTGGGTTATGGAGACAGTCACAGCGCAGGGTGCTGTTTCACATATGATGATTACAAATAGCCCCACATTTCCCTCTGCCCTGCTGACTCTCCCTGTTGCTGTCCGCCAATTTCTCTAGAAGTTTCAAGATCATTTGGGATTAGGGATTTCACAGTGTTTCCTGTCTAGGCGCCTTTCTTCTGCCTTTCAACTCTTCCCCTGATGGCTCCTTACTGTCCTTCAGATCTCTGGCCCAAAGCACTTTCCTCCGGAAAAAGCTTGTCTGGCCTGGACAAGTCGTGTTCAGGTTCCTTCCTGGTCTCAGCACTGAGTTTCTTTATTGTACTGAGCACAGTAGTAACGACACATGCAATGGATAGTTTAATGCATCTTCTCCTCTAGACTATAAACTCCCTTAGAGCAGACTGTTCTGTGTAGCTTGTATTTTGCAGAGTAGGTACCTGGGAAATGACTGTAGAATGTATGGATGGTAACTGAATATTCTGGTGTGGCACAGTTAAGCACGCGAGGGTCCCGTGCATCTGTTTAGAAAACACTGCTTTATCTTATAGGCCATATATATTACTCTGGGAAATGTTTCATGTAGCAAGGTCAGGTAACATAAATTGGCTTCATTTGGTTACAAACCTGAACAAAGACTTATGATGTTACCTCATTTCAACAATTTTCATTACTTACGGAAAAGTGTGTAGACTACAATTTAATACTAAGAATTTTTTTATTATTTGTAAAAGACCAGGTCATAAATAGGCAGAATCAACCCATGCTTTTATTTTCATTGCATATAAAAATTTCATATGAAGGTATTGATTGATGTACAGTACTATCCCCATGGGCTGTAAGAGAGGCTAAGAAACCACTAAAAGAAACATTTGTAATGCTCACACACAATTTACTGCTCTGAAACATATCCAAAGAAAATTTAAAAACAACTAAAATCAGTAAGGATGTATTTTGTAGTTATAGTGTCCCCTTTGTACTATTTAAAACAAAAGTAATCAAATACCTTTGGGCCAGGGCTGCTAAAATCTACAGTTTGTGTCAAAAAATAAAACAAAATAAAGGAGGTTCATTTTTCCTAGAAAAACAATCTCCTTTCACCGGTAAGTCACATGTTCAAAGGGCTGGGCAGCCAGCAGCAACAGATTTCCATACTGTCCACCAGGAATTATAACTTCCAGGAGCCACTGTGCAAAGTTAAAAATTCTAAATAGATACAAACTTTGCACAAACTGGAGAGTAATGAATCCTTTATGCTCTGTGAAATGGCATCCTACACAACATGGTATTTAAAAGAAATTTGATTTCAGTCCAAATTCTAGGGTTCAAATAACGACCTTTTCTACAGTATATTACCTAACCTAACAGGATGACTAATCAAGATGTGACCTATAGGCACCAATTTCAAAACAAGTTTTTCACCTACAAGTTCATTTTCCTATAAAAGAGAAAAAAAAAAAAAAAAAAAAAGACTTTCTATACTCACTGGACAAGAATATATTTCCCCAGTAATATCTGAAAGTAGAAACAATCTAAGGTTGCCGGAAGTGGCTCCTGACCCACAGCTGGCTAATAAATCCTCACACATCCTGTGCTGCTCAGTGGCAAGGAGTACGTTATGAGTTTGTATCTCAGAAGGGCTAGAGAATCTCGCAGAGATTGTCTGTGGTTTTGTCAAATCCAACTATTGCCAGAAATTTAATTGAGAGCTTGGATATATACTGCCCAGCCCTAGCTCTATCTTTATTTTGAAATGCAGCAAAAAAGAAAATATTGGTTTAAGTTAAGGCACAGCCCTGGGACCAAAGACCTGCAGCTATGTTATTTAAATTTATATATCTTTATGTATTTTATAGTTTTCTCGACTCTTTTCATAAACAAGCTCTAAGGTGACGAGACTATATTACAGGAGAAAAGAAAAATGTACAAGGAGTATGTATACACACCATTCATTCTCTCACCAAGAGTTTCCAAATATGTCAACACCATCCCATCATGAGACGATGTTTTAATAAGAACTGATAATTTACAATTAACATTACAGTATGTACATTGCAATAAATACATGGTTGTAAACAGACAAACAAGACTGTTATTACAGGTAAGGTCATTTGGTGAGAAAAAATGCATGGCACAAAAAATAAATAATGCATTCAAAAATTATAAAGCTTTCTGTAAAATCCATTTCATTCAAGTTTTTTTCTTTGCTTGTTGCAATTTGTTCTATCTACATTATCTTCTTGTGAATTTTAACTGATGCAAAAGAAAACTAAAACAGCATTATTGTGTTCAGTAACTTGCAAGCTGAAATGTACTAGTATTATACAAACTTAAACATTTCTTCCCCATGCAGTACTCAATATTGCATTTTCTTATGGCATTTTAGGAAATGCAAAGCCACTTGTGTAAGGATAATCTTTTTAAAGCAGTGTGCATTTCTGAAGCACATTTTGGTGAGAGAACGTGGGGGAGGGAGAAAGGGGGGCAAGAGAGAAGGGAGAGGGTAAAGAGATTGCCAAGTGCATCAGTCCCTAATTCTTGGATATTATGTCTTTTCTGCAATTTGATTGTCCATCGGCAAGTATCTTTACAACCTGGTACCATTAAAAACCAACAAATTGGAAAGTCTCTTTTAGTGCAGTTACAAACCCTTTCATATCAAGATCTGTTTATGACATATTGCTGCTGATGAGAGTTCCAGGCACTCTGTGGGGGAAATACCATGTGTAGGCATGGGAAGGAATGAGAATAATTTGGAAAGAGAAACCCTCAACCCTTTGTTTTTTTTTCTTCTAGACTTCCCTCAGGAACAGATACAATTAAAACAAATTCCCAAATGTTCTCGGGAAATCATTTGGTCAAACACAGGTTTCTACTTTACCCTTTTGGGTTTCTACAGGGGAAAAAGGGGGCAGCAATCCAACTCAGTAATTGGCTAATTCCCATTCTGCTCTATGTAAAAGAAAAAAATCAGAATTTTTCTATCAAAGATGCTAAGCATCAGCTGGATCTTAAAATAGAATTATGTTCAGCTTCAGTCATTTCCTTGACTGATGACTTAGTTATCTGGCCCCAAAATGCTCTTGAGAAATTCAAATTACAAATTTCTTCAGGGTTGCAATTTTTCTTAAATGTTTTATTTACCTTCAACATAGGTGGATATCCCTTCTGTCCTAACTCACTTATTAGCTATTAATGCAAAAAAGGATTATGTAGGTTCCAAATTATTCACACAGGAGGTAAACTCTTTATTTCCACGTCAGTTATTAATAAAGTCCACGTTAAACAGCCCATGGTATCAACTGCCAACAGCAGATAGACACTGGTAACTTATCTCTAAAACTGCAATACAGTTTTTAATGCTAAAACCGATGGGGAGTTTTTACTGATTGCTAATTTTTTATTTAGGCAGAGTACTTTTACTAATCCAGTATTGTAGACGTTACCAACCAACTGATGCTGGTGGGCACATCAACTGCTCCACCCTGTGCGCTAGAAGAAATAGTTCCCTCCTCCAACACATGCTGCGGGTCAGTCAGTGAGAAAGCAGTTCCTACAAGCTGCACGTCTCTCTGCTAAGAAAGAGTAGCTGCTAACTTAAAAGTTTGTGTTGGGGATATTCTCCATACAGCCTCCCATCCATGGTGAAATAATAGAAGGAAATCATACTGGTGTTTGATATTCTTAAACGTTACCTGGTTAGCTGTTAACTTTTGTTAACGTTTGTTTGTAACCCCACAGTAAACCCCAGTGATGATGGTCAACCTCGGGTAGAAACAAATCCTGCCCCTAATTTTATTACCACTCCTTTTCATCAATTAGAATGGCAGAGATAGATGTATCTGGTAAGACCTTGTCTAGCAAACATGAACAGAGATTCAAGCACACATTAAAGTAGCACAAGAGAAAAACATTTTTCATATTCTGACTGTAAAAAACAAAAATGAACATGAAATGTGTGTGTTACTACAAGGACATGCACTTGTGAAATGCAATAGACAGTAAAAAGTCATCAGAAGACACTAAGTAGGAAAATATCTAAAAAAGACTGACTGTTTTAACTACAGGGTATTTATATAATCTTCCATTTGCTTCGGGTAACACCCACTGATATTTCTGTGAGGCTTAAGACACTGGACATAACGCACATTAAGGTATTACAGAACAAATATTCACTTTGCACACCATGAAGAAAAATGTCGGTGGAGAGCAATTCTGCTTATTGGAAAAGGGTGAAATAAAAAAGCAAAGTAAATAAAGACTTATAAAAAGGCTTTCCAGCAACATAAAGTTGTTATTCTGTTTTAAAATATGGAAGTTATTGGTATATAAAACAATGAACCACTACAAATCAGTTAATTGCTATGAACTATAAGGTGCAAGTAAAATTCGTAAATTAGATTTATCCAGTGTAGCACAGATTTGTACTGAAAACTTGCAAGTTATTTCTTAGAAAAAAATAACCAGTGGCAGATGAAATTCTGAACATAGTTTTTTTTAAATATAATACCTCAATACATTTAATAAAAGTAAGCTCTACAAAAAATCTTGTACATATCATACAAAATGTAGAGGTGAGTGCAGCTCACTGAACTACACTATTCAGTCATGTATCAGGAAGACTGGAAATTAGAAAATTATGCAATTTCTGTGGCTCCTGTCTCTTCTGGGAACAGATTCATGCTGCATTCCGTTCCTGACATGTTTGCTGCTTTATCCACTAAGTTCACGTCTTCCATGTAACGCCGTCTTTCTCCAGAAAATATTGCAAGCAAGTAACTCTGAATCCAAAACACTTTTGGGCTGCCTGATGAGCCACGCTCCCTTGGAAATATTTTGGAGTGGATTTTATCTGCTTTGTCAGCTTGACCAAGCTGAAATAATGTTAAAATGCTGTTCATGAAGATGTCCCTCTTACTCTGATGACATGGAGGTGAAGAAACTGGAGACGGTATTCCTGAGCGCCAGACTGAGTAGTCAAGGTCAGTTTTGTTCAACAAACGTCCTGGCAGATGATAGTGAGGTGTGACCATGGTTGTGGCATGTGACATGCACTTTGGAAACAATTTTTCTACTTTAAAAAAAAAAGTGAGTCTGCAATGTTACGTGTCAGGAGAACAGTCGTCTATGACACAAACTTCAGGCTGACTTTCCTCTTCCCCCACTGCCTCCTCTTCCACTTGTTCATCAAGCGGAATTTCAGTGGACTCGGAGTCTTGAGTACACAGAGTTTTAGAGTCACTGCAGCTTGTGTCTTCCTCCACCTGACTCCCACTGTCCTTTTCGGTATCTGACTCACCATCTTCCTCTAAAGTTAGTTCAAACTGGAATTTCTCAGTCTGGCCCTGCTGGCCCTCCTCTTGCTCATCAGGTGCAGGAGAGGGGCTCTGAGGGATTGTGCTCTGGTACCATTCACGATTGTCCTCCAAAGTGTCCAAAATGTCTTGGGCGTCAGGATGTACAAGGTCTGCCCATGTCTCCCAGAGAGGATGAACAATATAGTCTATGAAGCCCACCTAGGTTAAAAAAAAAATCAGTCTGAATAGTCCAACAGCACCAGCACAATGGGAAAGGGTAACTAGGTCCTAGTCCACATATAAATTACTAAACAGAACTACTAACCTTAGTTGGGCAAAATAATCACTACTCCAGGCAACAGATCACATTCACGTGTTGTTACCCACTGGGGAAAGTTAGCTTCTGGAACTGATTTCAAGAGTATATTTACATGGTACACGGTAGGGTATTTACAGCCTGGACCATATTTTAGAAGAGTTGATGAATGTAGTATGACAGAGATGAAAATTTTTGGATTCTAAACACTAAGGTAAAAGTGGCCTTATTAAAATGAAGTAATTTTGCTAATGAAACACTGTCAGATGTGAGTACTGTATAAATAAATGCTACAGCTGTAGCTCTGATCTCTTCCAAAGCTGTATGGACTCAGTCATGCGTTACCTGTGATTTTTCCACGGATGCATTGTGCTTGTCACACATGGGACTTATCTCCATGCCACGCTCCCTCTCCCGGTCACCCTGGCGGAAGAACTCCTCCATGATCCGGTCTGTCCACTGGCGGTACAGCTGGAGAGGCTTTGTTGGGTTGCTCAGATCTGCACAATGCACCATATTCTGCAGGACCTAAAATAGATAGAGGCATTCTCTATTCAGCACCTGCTCTTTTTTTTAAGCTAGAAATTCACATTGGATGACTGTGATACTTAAAAATACATGTAGTGTAAGATTTATTCCAAGTAGCTCAACCATGATGTGTCTCTGTGTGGTTCACACTTGTATTAATAGTTCCAAATTATGCCACTTCTACTGCATCTAAGTATCATAAGAGAAACTGTGCATGTACATGGTAGATTACATTCAGAGCTACTTTAAATGGCTGGTTTTCTTTCCTGGGGTATTTTTTAAAAATGTGTATGCAAATGAAAAGACCAACAACGTTTTAACTTGTTAATTTATAGCAATAAGAACGTGGGTAAAAATCTTGCTTACAGTTACTAAAAGTGTAACATGGGAGAAAGAAAATACCTTATTAAAGTTGAACACACACACAGGACAAGAATACAATAAGGATTTACCTGGATCCTATCAGAATAGTTATCAAGAAGGAGAACCCCAGAACTTGTCACTTTCTTGGTTTCGACCATAGTTTTCAAATCAGCTAGTAGATTCATGTGTTTCGACATATCTGTTGCAAGTACCTTAAAAGGCAAAGAATATTTTATTAAATAAAGCCCAGAGGAAAAAAGTCAGAATTGCACATGGTAATTAAGGACTGGAAGAAACTACTATGACACCCAATGACAGATGGAAATTAATCCTCCTCAGGCAGTCTTTTCCCACCAAGTTTTCTGGAAGCTCAGAAAAGCTTCTGGAAGCTCAAATTCCAGGAGCATAAGGCATTGACCACCACTTTCACCGTGAGAAAAGGGCTGAGATCTGTGTGGCTAGGTTGAGGTTTACTTCACTCTTTGAAAAGTGGCTGTTGGACTCTAATGAACTGACTCACGGATGTTCACAAATCACTTCAACCATGTTTGGTTGCCTGTATTATGTACAGGCAACCATGTTTGGCTGCCTGTATTATGTACAAAGCTTAAGGGAATTTTTGAATAACCAGGGGTTTGTCTTAAAGTCACTGTGAAGTCATGAACTGGTGGAAAAACTCATCTGAACTGCAGCTCATGTCCTGTGCTCTCTGCTTATTCATCTTTCTCTACCTCCCGCCTGTCAAAAGGAGCTTGAAGTAAAACTTCAATCATGGTACTTCAATCCAAACTGCTGAAGTAGAAAACTAATTCGGGAACACTAGTGCAGGGGCAGCTTCTAGAACTGAAAGGGCAATAATAGGTTTGAAAACGTACTTCCTTTTATTTGAGATTCATCTCATTTTTATATTTTCTTGAAGCAACTTACACCATGGTAACTTTTTCCCCTTTGTCTTGCATTATAGTTACTTACAATGTCAATGACCATTTTCCTTAAAGACTGTCTTTGCTTTTTGGTCAAATTCTGGAAAATATCACAGTTTTCTTCCTGAAGCAATTTAAAGCCCACAGCCAAGTGATGGTTCTCTAAGACAGAGGAGTCATTGTACATCAAGGCAAGTTCAGAGTCTGAAAGAAAATGACAGGAGATCACTAAACCACTCAATCAGAAGTACATTTTGTTCTTTAACGTGTATGATACTTTTGGTTTGGGACCAACTTACCTTAACCTTCTCTAACATCTTTACCATTATACAACAATATCTGAGAAACAATGTATTGGGTAATGTAAGAGCAGAAAGAGCATTGGAATCTTGGGAGCACTAGAATTCACTCCTGACATGCAGCAGGTCATGTTACCCTGTGGGCCTCCACTGCTTTTGAGGTGAAAGACAAACCACATGGGTTTTACACTCTTAAGATCTGCTATTAATTCAGTAGACTATGGCATTGTTCCTAACATCTGCAGAAGGTAAGGCTTCTGTCCTGATAACTCTAGATTACCTACTCTGCAATTTATGTAACACAAGGATCACAGGATGCAGAATTTCTAAGCTTTATTCATTTTCTTCCATTTCCTCACCTAAGTATCCTGGCAGTTCATCACACACAAGCAAATTTCACTTTCTACCTGTTTGCTCATGAATTTGCATAGAGATGCTGTACCAGCTGTTACACCCGCAGGTGGAGCCTGCACCATTCTCTCATACTGCCCTGGACCTACATGTCGGGCAGAAAGCGATCTTGCCTTATCGCTAGTCCTATCATTAGCAGATCCAGATTTAGAAAGTAGTCATTAAAAACGAAACTTTCATGCTTTACTGTTTCCACATGTCACTGGAAAGGCTAAAAGCACACACGCTTGGTCCTCTGACTAACTCACAAACATAGACTTGGAGAAGTGCCCAACGTCACTCACTTCTTTGAAGGAGCTCAGGAGTGGCTCAGGACCCGTATCTACTGAGAAAGCCTATGATTTTATTAGAACTATACCAATAAAAATTGGTACATCTAAATTTTGGCTCCTATCCTTTAGAAGCAGGAATGCTTAAAGGAGCAGGTAATTTTGATTTGTTTATAAAGTCTTACTTTTAAATTGTCTATAAAATATAAAGGCTTCAAGGATGGATAAAATATGTTAACAATAAAAAATCTGAAACTATGTAGGATCTTACATGTATTTTCATAGAAGAATCGTATTAAATACACCTATAATAAAAGGAAGGCATGTTTTCTAACTGGGAAAATAATGCTGAATTCATCTACTAGTGTCTTTTAAAGAAGTAAATACGTTTGCAGATAAAGGTATCCTCAGGACAACTAGAGGCCCTAACTGTATGATGTGCCCCGTAAAGATAGATACCAGAAATAACAGTTACTGAGCCTGAAAAAGAGCAGGCTGAGAGCTGCTGCTGCAAGCAGGTGGAGGCCTGCAGTGGGGGAAGGTGCACAGGGAGGCCCACAAAATGTGAAGATGTCCAAGGGTGCCGCTAAGCCTGCTTGGAAAGTGGCTCTCTCTTCAGAAAGAGTCCAGATTGACCAGAAAGACAAAAAAAAAAAAAAAAAAAAAAAAAGTGATTCCTTGCTGAACTGTTGGTTTCTACAATCTCTTTAGTCTCTCTGTCACAAAAATGTGTGAAGGGGTATTAGTTGGGTTTTTAAAGGAACAAATGTTAGCGTTTAAAAACTTGAATCTCAGGGTAGTCATTTAATATTCTACTTATCTTTAAGATTAAAGATATATAGTCACACTTCTTAAAAGAGATAGTCATATTATGTAGCTTCTCAGTCAATTTCCACAAAGGATGCTAATCTAAAACTTCAAACAGGAGTTCTTGAAAGTTTATGAACAAATCGCACTTTGGTTCAATGTTCATTTCAGCAAAGGAGGGTGGAGATGCTTGCTTATACACTGTTTGTGCTGAAACCCTTTCATCTTTAAGTACACGTCACCGAAGCCTTCTCTTATTATCACAAAACAATTGCATACTTGCTCCTGTGAGTTAAATATTTACTTATCACCTTTTCCCTTATCAGTCCTAACTCTGTACCAATCTCTTAAAAGTTCTTCCCCAAATCTCCTCAGCTTATTTGAAGACTTAGGTTAATCTTGACTGTCAACTTGATTGAACTGAAAAGCCACTAACAAGCATAATTTGGAGTATGTCTGGGAAGGTGCTTCCAGAGATGACTGGCAGGTGAACAGTAAACTGAGGCAGGAGGGCCTCCTCTGAGTGTGCACAGCAACAACCAACAGGCTGCTGGCTGAGATAGGACACACTAAAGGCGGCTTTTTCTCTCTGGTCCCTGGATGCTAAGAGGTGGGCAGCTTTCCTCAGCCATGTACTTCTGCCAGGATGCTTCCAAGAATCAAGAGGGAAAATGGAATGAAGCACATGTTCTCAGCTGTGTGGTGGAACCTGCCCACTCTCCACATCCAACATTAACTGAGAAGGAAAGAGCACATGAATAAAGTCGGTCTTCTTGCCAGCATCAGTAGTATTACATTGGGCATAATTTACTTTATTCTTACTCTTGATTCCTGGATCCATGAATCCTTGCTATAGGAAAAACAGCAGCCGGCACTGAACATTAACTGAGAGCATATGTGATCTGAAAAACTCTACCTCAGCCTAGCAAGGTACAAACACCTAGCTGGTGCTATAATGAAGGTTTCAGGTGGCCATTCCACCATTCTTTCAGGCCAGCTGCTTTAGGACTGTGGGGACCACAGATCAGTGAAACCCATGATCATGGACTTATGCCTGTACTTCTTTGGTTATGAAGTGAATTTTCAGGCTAGAAGCAATGCAGTATGGGATACCAAGTCAGCACATGAGGTATTCTCTTAATCCAAGGATGCTAGTTTTGGCAGAAACCTTGTCTGCATGGAAGGAAAGTCTGTTTTCAGAGAAAGCACCTATTCTCCTAAGGATAAAATGTTGCCTTTTCCATTATGGAAATCGTCCCAATGTAATAAGCTTGCCACCAGGTAGCTGATCCATGACTCCAGGTAATGGTGCAACATGGGGGCTCAATGCTGGTCTCTGCTGCTGGCAAACTGTGCACTCGCAAGAGGCCATGGCTAAGTCAGCCCTGCACAGAAGTCTGTATTTGCTCAGCCCATGTGTGACCTCTATCCCTGCCACCATGGCCACTTTGTTGATGAGTCCATTAGACAGTGACAGTGATGGCTAGGGAAAGAGGCTATTTGATATCTATAGAATAGATCATCCATCCCAGCCACAGGATTATCAAAGCTCTTCTCTGCTGAGGCCACCCGTGGGTGAACATTCACATGATACACAAATATGTCCCCTTCTTTTTTTCCCATTCAGAGACATTCATCCACATACCTCTTGTCTAAGCATGTTTGTACCAAGTCACTGAGCATCCAGCCAAACCACTGGCTATGATCCATGACTACTGTATAATCATATATCTGGACCTGCTTTCTTCTAAGCAAAGTGTATTGCCCACAGTTTTTCCCACTAAGGTTTCTCCTCTTAACTGGCCTTTAAGGGATATCAGAGAAGGTCAACATTGCTGCAGTTGTCCACATGTGGGTAGTAACTGTATATTGTACAGGACCATCTATCGACCAAGCCTTCTCAATATTGGTTTTAAAGAATTGTAAGACTACAAGTGCATGTAGGAGTAAGAAAACAGTAGAGTAAGAGACGGAACCACAAACATTTGGGCCACTTCCTGAAAATTACTTGAGCCTTCAGTCTGCTTGGGGACTATCCTGTATATATCACTACCATGTGACGTTAGAGTGTTAACATGAAAGATCACCTTTGTGACTTGGTAGCTAAGAGTTCACAATGGGCAGCCTATGTCATATGGGTGGACCACAGTCAAACACTCAGTGTGGTCTACTAAGCTGTCTCAAAAGGAAAGTAGTTATCTTGAGATGATGGCAGGCATTTCTCTAAACTGAATGTGTGTGCCCTGATTCACCTCTGAGGCATCCCTAATGGCTCCCAACACTGAGCAAGACTGGATCTGCAGAATCAAAGCGCTCCAGCAGCAGAGCGGCCTGGCCCTGTTGCAGAGTTGCTTTCTATTATTTTGGGATCCATTCAAAATTAACAGTTTTTCAGGTCACTTGGCAAATGGGGCAGAGTAACATACTTGAATGTGGAAGATGTCCCTAAAACCCAGGCCTGCTAGTAATTGTGCCTCTTTTTTGCTTTGTAGAAGAGAACAAATACAACAATTTAAGCTTTCACTTTAGAAGAAATAATATCACACACCACTGGGATCTTAGAATTTTGCTAAGGTAGGAAAGCTTCTGATTTTTAGCTGGATTTTCCTTGCTACTCTATTCTCTAAGCTTGAACAATAGATACTCTACAAAATAGGAGTTCACTTTGCATTGCAATTCAGCCAATTCCAGGTTGAAGTTCTACCTTTGATTTTCAGGAATTTTAGCTCTACTGAGAAATCACTCTTTCTGACACACCTAGAAATACTTTGGCCACTTATGCTGTGCTTCATCTGGAAATTCCAGTTCCTGACCTCATTCTTTTATTTCCTTTTTGGTCCAGTGACATTAGACATGACCAAGCAATGTCATTAGATTCCTGAGTTTTCTAAAAATATTGAAGGTTTCATGTACAGGCTCAGTTATATTTTTGCATCTCATAACTCGTTAAGAATACAATGGATATTTTGTGTGTCTCTTAAAAAAGTTCACACTATGGACTACAAGTGTTTTCTCTTCTCTACTGAAACTAATAGTATCTTCAGATCTACAGAGATTACGAAGCTAATCCTGAAAACTGCAGAACAAGTTTAGAAACTCATCTTAGAATTCTGTTACTTTATAACCAGTCTCAAAACTAAAGTCTGTATTAGTCACAATACTAATACAGTAGTCATAAGACATAGATATATATTCACATATATTTATTTCAGGAATTGGCTAAGGTGATTATGGAAGCCAAAAAATTATAGGACTTGTAGTCCAGAACACAGAGAACCATGAAAACCAGAAAACATAAACACATTTTTATGTATAGTATGCCTTTCTCTTGTACTTTTGCCAGGTCTGGGTTTTTTAATCAGGCTTTTTGGTTTTATTTTTCAGTAATATTTTGGAAGTATCACATTACTCTCCCATATTTTAGAAGTAGCCTTTAGTGACAACCCTTCTAAAACGAAGTTATTTTAATGTATATAAATTATAACCCAGTCTACAAGAGTACCAGGCTGAAGGCCTGAGAAAGAGAATGGGAGGGAGTGGGAGAGGAGAAGGTTAATGATGTTTAAGTCTCAGTTCAAGTCTGAAGGCACATGAGTCAACAGTGTTTGTGTCTGAGAGCAGCAGTCGGATGTCCCTGCTCAAACTGAGACAGCAGGACTATCTACTCTCGAGTACTCAGTGGCCTGAATGTCAGCCCCTCACACGAGATCCTGCTCAGTCTGCTTCAAGTGCCAGTCTCTTCTCAAAACTTTCTCATGCACTAGCCCAGAATCATGTTTTACCAGCTCTCAGGGAAGTTACCAGCCCAGTCAAGCTGATATATAAAATTAACTCTCATAGGCTCTTAAGAGCGTTAGCTCTTGGAGATGCGCTTTCTCTTGAGTATCAGTCCAGTACTTCACACACAAGGGCAAGCAGTAGGTACCTGGCAAATTCTTACTGATTAGATCACAATTTATGTACAAGAAAATAACTATTTAGACTATTATAGGTTACTTTCAAATAATAAGAAAGTAACTTCAGAAATATTCCTGCAAAATAAACTCAATTTTTTACCAACAAATTTATAATTGTTCTTAAAAGTTTAATTAAAAAAAAACCAGAGCTAGCAAGAGTATGAGGAAAGGGCACACTGCTGGTAAAAATGTGTAAGCTTTCTGGAGGACTAAATAAACAGCATCTATATACCAATACCTAAAATTAAAAAAATTAAGATTTATCATACAAGTTGAAAATAACACACACAAAAAAACAACTTTAGTATCCACTAATAGGACTAAAGCTAATTGAACTAAACTATGCAAGCTAGGCTACTGAGCAAACAACAAGACAGGAAAATCCCTACATTTGAGTTTCTACATCTCTCCAATTTGTCCCTGTGCCTGTGTATAATACCTCGAGAGAAGTATAAATGGTGCTCAGTGAGAACAACACCTTCCAGGGAAGAATTTTGGATGATTTTTACTATCTTCTTTACTTTTCATATTGTTTCTATTTTAGAAGAAATACTTTTATAAAAGCTTAACTATTAAAACATTTTAAGCTTTTCTTCTATAAAAAGGCAGGTATTCTATGCTAAGAGAAACATAGGGTCAAATCACAAATTGACCATCCCATAGCATGTAAATAAAAGTATATTCTATATAATCTCCGCTTATCTGCTCAATAAAACACACTTTTAGGAATTAAATCCATATGCATTATATCAGCTTTGTGATATTGTAAAATCAGTGTTTGAGATGAAATGATCATGAGTTTAGTATGGCTTTGAAGTCAGCATACTCTCTCCTCTTTCGTTCTTAACTGTAAAGTAAGAACCACCGGCATGAACTGTGGTGAGGGTTATGTGACATTATTAACATAATAGAAATGTGGGTTCCTGATAACATACACAGTTTCTTCTGCAAACTGTCACTGGATAGAGACACAGTGGCAACTGACTATAAATATACTTGTAGTGGCTCTCAATCTAAGAGGGGAAAACAGGAGGGAAAAGGGGAACATACTGGCAAAGGAACAGCCTGTTTAAACGACATGGCACGGGGGTAAAAAATGATTGGGTCTTTATGTAATGGTAAGAATTTCCACAGGGTGGGGTGGAGCCAATAGCAAGGGTAAAAAGTACACTCTTACTATGCTTTGGCTTGCTAGGCTTCCATAAGCAGAATGAGTTATCTTCCCAGTGAGGCAGGTTACTAGAAAAATGACATCTCTGGCCACTGTCTTTGTGTTTCTAATCATTTCTCAAATGTCTCTTTTACCCACATCAGTACCTCTCAATTTTTTTTAAGTTTTTATTGGTGCATAGTTGCAGTACATATATTCCTTGTGGGGAGTTAGTGCACGTATGTAACACTTCTTATTTCTCTTTATATTCCTCTGCCCTCCCCTCAATGCCTGTCCCTCCATATTTAGTATCTCTCAAATTTTAGAGGCTATTAAATTTATCTGTGGACTAGGGCTGTGTTACTTTAAATGACAGGCTCCATAGCTGCCCTAATGCTCACCGGCATCCTCTAGGGGATAACCTAAGTCAAACTGCCCCTGGAGGATTCACAAGAAAAAAATAAAATCAGTCCTTATTATCCTTTAAAAATGTATTACATTACTTAAAAACAATGGCCTTTATTATTAGTTATTTCCATTTTTTTCTATTCTTACATTTAGTGCTGTAATAAAGGAACATATAGTACAATGATGATGAACCTTTTAGAGATTTCAAAGGTAACAAATAGCTAGCTGTGTCATGCGTGCCATGGATTCCCTACTACTGGTACTGTATAATAACAGAATGCAAAGAAAATATACCAATCTGAATACTCAGTGTTTTTTTTTTTTATACTCAGTGTTTCTGATTAAAACAAAAACAATGTCTTTCTTAATATCAAACTTAAAACATTTTTATGTATCTGTTAAAAATATGTAATATTAACATACTAAAAAAATGCATAACCATCAAAATACTAAATCAGGCCAGGGGTAGAAAGTTCCAGCATACATTGTATAACACTGTACTGTATGACCTGCCTGCTATTCTTAGGAAACAGCCAACACCAGACACAATGCAAACTCAGGAAGTGGCATCCAATGTGTATTAATACTTATGTGTTTTGATAATCCTGAAAGTGCCCATTATGAGTTTTCTAAGGTGGATGAAACATGAAATACCTTGTCCAACCCGCATAAACAAGTTTCTAAACCACACTTTTAAAATGCACTCAACTAACCACACATCTCAGGAAACACTTGACTTTTCCAAGCCTTTTCTATATGAGTAAGTCTCTAAATTTTGCTGTTATAGCAGAGTATGAAAGCTAATGAAAGACATAAAAATAGATTTAAACAGTCCTAGATATCTGAGTTAAATCTCTCAAAGCAAGATTATATTTAAATTATCTCTTTAAATCTGGCTATGGCAAAGTATGAAGTATATGGTAAATAAACATCTATTACTGTGTAGCTGGACTGCTTTAGTGCACAAGAAAAATTTACACAAATTCAAACAGTGAAAAAAATCTAGTCTTAATATGAAAAAAATTTTTAATAACTGCATTTTTCACATATAAAATAATAATCTACCATAATGGGAAAGGATTAGCTCATAGTACACTTGTCACCCCTCTGTCACCTTCAAGTACCAGATAATTTCTGTGACTCTAAAGCACTTTATAAAGGTTGAGGTCAAGCATTACCTACACATTCTCTACAGAAATTTGCTGTATGTCACAGACAACCATCTTGAAGTATCCATCATTGCTTACATTTCCAAATTAATTTTATGGTGAGAGGGCACCAGTTGGAAAAAAAATCAAATGACTAAAACATTAAATTAAAAGAGAAGTCTTGATAATTGACAAATTTTAAAAGGAGAAAAAGATGAGCAACAGCTTCTGAAGGGAATTAAATGATGATCTACACAAGGTAAGAAAATGTTTGTTCACTCCCATAGTGTTTGTTCATTTAAAACTTTACAGGCAGTATACTCAAATCGTTGTACATATTCGCACTTTTGATTATTCCTGTCTAGGAACAGCAATGCACTGTTTTTACAGAAGTGTTCTCATACATGTTTTTTAAACATCATATGCCTTAAAGGAACTAATGGTAATTTTCAGAGACAGATTACATTGAAAGATACCACTAAAACATTTATACATCTTTAAAGAACATAACTCGGGAAGGACCACAGTTTATAAAGACTTTCAGCCACTCACAAATGTAGATAGAAAAAAACTGTCTTATAAAAACAGATGAATTTTGCTTACTTGTATTGATCAGAAATTGATTTGACACACCAGGATGATCTACATCGTGTATTGCACTGGCAAAAATTGCTGCAAGAATCTCCAAATCTGTAAACACAGCCTGGAAAAAAGAATAATAAATTAGTGTTCTATAATGGAAAAATATAAACAATTGAGAAATAACTTTTTAAAACTCAGATAAAAAATAAATTCTTACAATATACCATGATGTATTAAAGGCTTACAGAATGAGATCTACCAACTTTTTAAGTATAACTTTTAAAAATAATTTAAGAAACAAAATATTTTACAAGTATTTTATGTTTAATAATAATCTGAGGATGTACATAAAATTAAGACAAGAGTTATTATTTTCTTCCATCTAAACCAGAGATGCTCAGGCTCAGCACTACTGACACTTCTGTGCCAAGTAACACTTTCTTGCAAACTGTCCTGTACATTTTAGGATTGTTAACAGAATTTCTGGCCTCTACCCACACAATGCTAGTAGCACGTATAACCAAAAACATGATCATTGTGACAGCGAAAAAATGTCTCCAGACATTGTCAAATGTCTCTGCTAAATGGTGGAATTAAAAAAGGAAGTGGCTAACCATTCACCCATGTGACACTTTATCACAATTTTATAATGAAAACAAATCCAAACTATACAGAAAAAAATCTATTCCCTCAAACGATTATGGAAATCAAATTGTTTTAGTAAACACTGGAACAACTTTCAATTTGGAGACATTAAAGTATTCCCTTCTATTATGGTTTGTGTCCTGATGTCCCCTGAAAGCCTTATGCAGTCATGGGTATGTTTCAAAGGCTGCTGAATCTATAGTATGTGATGCTGGGATTAAGAATGTGTGATTAGTAAATCACTCCGCTGACTGGGTTGGCATAGTTTTGACTAGGATTAAGGGAGTGAGTGTGCTACACCTGCCCTACCAACACCTGCCCTACCAGGGGCAGCCAACAGAGTACAAGGGATAGACAGAGTCTTGTCTCCTCTCCCTTGTTATTTTTGCTGTTTGTGCTGCCATGAACTTTTACCCCTCTGCCAGTTCCCTTGTCCTTGAGCCAGCCAATTAGGGACTGAAACCTCTACAAACTGTGACCTAAACAAACCTTTCCTCCCTTAACTTTGGGTGTCAGGTATTTCATCTCAGGAACAAGAAAAGAAACTAAGACATTTTCTAGTAAATTTTACAGGAAATGATGTATTCCTTACACTTAATGGTCAGATTAATATCAAATTCTTTGAAATGAAAATATAGAATTCACCAGACTATTTCAAGAAAACAAACCGACCAATAGTCTAAAAGCTGGACATGCTTTATGAAATGTCCACTGGATCATTTTGAAAAAGCACTATTACAGACAAATCCCTAAATCCCTGACCAGCTTTCACAGGTAAAATTCATCATTCAACTGTTTATTAACATTTTTTCCTCTATTAATCAATATACTTCCCATGAAGCCAACTGTTGTTCTCATTGCAAACTCTTCAGTTCACAAAGGTTTAAGAGACCTTTATGAATCGCAAATTAGTATTCTTGAAATTCTAGATAAGAAATTCACCTCCAAAGCAGGTGTGGACAATAGCACATGAGTAGACTGAACAACGTCAGCAGCGTGGATGTTGTTGTGATACGCCACATCAGCATGGTAATGGTCTTCCAGAGTCATAAGATATGTAATTAAAGTGTCTACTGGAATTTTAAAAGTTTTTAATAAATCCCGCTCCTGAAAGAAAAGAAATCCTATTAACATGTTTGTCTTTATAAAAACAAACAAAAAGAGGTTCTACAAACAAACAACAAATCACATATCAGTGTTCTCTAAAGATAATCCAGAAATGGAAATAGTACTTTTACATGTCTCCTGAGGGAAATGAAAACATTTTGGAAGCTCCAGATCCCGAAAATGAGGTAAAACAATATATGAGAGCTGCCATTTTAGATGCTGAGGATGCTGTATCAAAGCTGGTGGAGTCAGGAATGAACTGTGGACTTTGAAGGTTCCTGTGTGCCTGGTCAAGCAGGTGCTGCAGAGGAGCACCGTGGGCCAGTCCATGTCACATCAGTGGAACTTTAACACTTGCATGAGGGGCATAGCTTCCTACTCCACCTGAAGGCATCAGCCACAATCTCAAATTCTCATTTAAATCCTCTCCGAGCTGCGGTACAGCTCCACAAGAATGCCACATGGATATGGAAAACACAGCACAATGCCAAAAAACAGACTGAAAAAATTACAGTCCGAGATTATCTCTTCTATTATCTATGCAAGTCAGGGTCATGGAGATGATTTTTAAACTACTGTTTTAGTAGATTGCTTTGGAACAAAGATAAAAAAATTCCACCTTTCTGTATCTTTATTTGCCCCTTGATAAAGGAGCAAATAAGAACTTAAAAAGTATACAAATAAGCAAAGAAGGGTGAGTATTAAGGAAGACAAAATATACACACAATCCACAATCTAGACAGCAAGTCCTGAATTTAACATGGCAGAAGTCAATTCCATTACCTGAAAAATGGTGTGCATGATAACAGTCAGAGGCCGGTTACCAGATAGCTCTGCTATTCTGAAAACATGAAGACCCCATTTGTTCACATCTTCTAGTTCCTAAGGTTGAAGGAAGATACCGAAAATTAAGAGTGGGGCACAACACAGCATTTAAAATTACTGGCTTCAACGCAAAAATGGTTATTAAATTATTTCAAATAAGGATTTTAAATGTAATACATGTAGCATTAAGTAAGATAAACTTTAGGTAAATTCACTTAAATATACTAAAAACTGAACATTAGTACTTGATGGTTTGGACGACACATCAGGGTCACATACTTTGAATATCAATTTACAGGACTTCTCTAGTGAATAAAATTTACACACAGAAACTATATTGTTCTAAGATCCAGAAGAGGTAGTAGACTTCTAAGATCAAACAACAATAAAGTTGCAAAGGAGAAAGAAGAAAGATACCAATACCAACCCCCCTATTAACTCTATACATTACTAAAACTTAAATAATTTGCAGAGCTTTATAAAGTATGTTTCCATCTTCAAAAAAAGAAAGCCACATACAGTAATGAATTTTCCACTTATGTAAAAGGCATCATTTTGTACATATAGTAGATGCTCTTTGAAATCATCTTACCTTGGCCAGGACATCTTCTTGTTCTGTTTTAACCCCAAACCTTGGGATACTTGAATTAGTCAGACTAGAGCTATGCATCAACTTCTTGACTCCACTGATCTGAGACATTGGTCTTTTCTTTTTCTCTTTTTCCTTCTGAGTTGGAGAAGGAATTTCCACTTCATGTTGCTTATCTTAAGAAATTTGGAAAATGGTCTACATTTATTATGAATTCTACTTGTTTTTACCATCATAATGAGTAAATCAAACAGGTTTAAATGCTCACTATGTATTTTAGGAAATGTTTCAAAGTAATACATTTCCCTGTAGAGTATTTACAATTTGATGTAGATTTATTTTGAGAACTTCAAAACATCAAGTTAAGCAAATAGCAAACAAAAAACACAAATCACTAAGTCACTAATATAAAATGTGCCCAATGGGTTACCTTCTGATAGAACGTACTAACAAAAAATTTGCAAGACCTATGACAACAGGTTTGCAGAAAGCAGAACACATCATTACTGCCACTGTTTACCAACTGTATTTGTTTGAAATCTACTTAGTGTCTTGTAAATTGCTCTTGCCACAACAAAGGACTTCAGTTTCTACATGGACTTTAACCTGGTAAAACTTCATACACAAAAATGTAATCAAGATAGAGATGTACGAACCTAGCAGCTAACTAAAATAGGTCACATTGTAGGGACAGAAACAGCGTTTCTGAATGATTTATTTCTGTTGCTTTTTATTTCTATACTATAGCGACATGAGGCCTGTGATGTGACTAAGCTTTATGGGACCACAGAACATCCCTTATTATTCAATAAGTGAGTTTTCACATATACCACTTACTTTTTTACTTACAGTAAAAGACATAAGATATCTCAGTATATTCATCCACCACTGAAGGCAGTGAGCAATCTTAATTCATCTGTGTACCTGATATATGTTCAATAAATCACTATGTAATCACATACTAATTAGTTGTTAAGGGAAATTGTGGTTTGAAGTAAATCCAAACAAAGAAGATATTCAAATTACTGACTCACATTGATTGCATTTTATTTTTGCAAATGAGACAGCGGGGCTGTCCCTAGACACTGTATTCTTAAGTATTACCAGTAAACTTTTCTCCAGCAGTTGTGCTGTCTTTGCCCACCATAGTTAGGCTTAGTGTCCAACAGACTTTCCAGTCATCAAGTGCAGAGACCATTTCTCATTTACCATCAAATATACAGCACTCAGCTATTGTGGCATTTGAAAAGAATCTATTAATCTATATCTATATAAAAATACATTTTACAGTTTATTACTAAAAAGAAAAAAAAACTGGCTGGAGACACAGCTCAGAGGAAAAGTACCTGCTTAACATTTATGAGACTGTGGTCTTAGTATCTAGCATCACTAAATGAATAGGTAATGAAAATACACTGTCATCTCATACTGTTAAGTTTTAGAGGTATACAGTCTGAAATTATTCACATAAAGAATAAAAACAAATGGAATGTAAAAATCTATCTGGTTTCCAAATAAGCTACCATTCCAGTTTGCCTCCAAAAACAAGAAAATAATTTTAAAGAAAATTCAAAATTCTGTGTTCTTCTTACCTAAGAATGTATTTGAAATATACTCTGATACTTGATTTCCAGACCGACTCATTTCAGAGAGATGAGTGAGCTCCCGATTAAGCATCCTTTTAAACTGAAAAACAAAAAAGCAAAATGAACTAACAGAAGAGGAAATGTTAAGCATACTTTGAAGCACTGGAAGATACACTGACAATTTTGAGCAGTAATATCCAACAGAACTTTTCAGGCCATGGTGGTAAAACACCATAATCTCTGCTGTCCATGACAACAGCCACTATGTACACATACATATTAAAATACGGCTAATGAAAATGAGAAAATGAATTTTGAATTTCATTGAATTTTAGTCATCTTTAATTTGAATAGTCACAAGTATCTTGTGGCTACCAAAAACAGCACAGACTTTGACATCGACATTAATGGTAAAAAGAATTTAAAAATTAAGAGGTATTATTAGCATTTACAGAAGAAAACTGCAACTTATAAACACAAAAGTACTACTACAAAATCAACATGGTACAGTGTTACCACTTTGTAATTACCAGAACTTAATGTATAGTACTGGTCAAAGGTTACAATCTAGTCTCTTACCCAGGGGAAAAAGGAAAGATTTATCTGAATGCTTTTTCAGGATTAGGAAGAAATATACTATTTGAGTAAATTCTGTATAATATTTCCTTTAAAAGTTGTCTTTTTCAATTAAGAAGTATAACATTTAATGGGTTTCAGAATCCAGAGAATTTGCCAATCCATTTCTCAAGCCACAACACAGAAATCAAGTTTACTTTCCAAATTCCCGTTACTTCACAATTTATTTTTCTAAGGCCACACTGCCTATTTTATCCAAAGATGCACAAGAATTCAATCTACCACACCAGCATATGACATTCCCATATTGAAAAATTCTCCCAGGTTTTATATTTCCTTATCAGCTGCTTCCTAATGTCTTCCTTTAATTCTCAAATAGCCCAACTAAGAAACCTTTTAGTAGTGTTCTTAACTCACAGGAACAATTTTTCAGTATATTAAATGTTATTACTTAACCATAAAATTCAAACACATTTTAGTCCAATCTTTACTAGCCTTGAAATATTTAAGTTTCACTATAAATTCTCATTTAAGTCTGGAAGAGAAAGGTGAGTGTATTTAGAATTTTCAAAAATACAAAGATGCCAAATTCAAAAGCAGTTTAACAAATCTCTTCCAAAGTCAATCTTATAGACCATCTAAATTAGGCATACAAATTTAACTATAATCACGAAACAATAAAGGTAACAACAACAAAACCCAAACAACTGTCTGTTGGATTTAATGAATGCATATTAGCATCCACTTGCAGTCAAAAATGAAGAACTGGCACCTATGAATACACGTTCTAGTTTTTCTTTACAGTTCTAGGGATCTTACTCTCAAATCCAGGAATATGTGTTTGATTTTCTTTGTTTATAGATTTCATAACCTGTTAATTATAAAACGCACGCATACGACAGAAAATCTAGAAGATTGCATGAAAAAGAAGCCATGTAAATCTCTGCTGTTCAAAGATAACCATAGATATTTTGGTTGTATTTTTTTTTTCTTTTTCTACCTTTGTACATATACTGACATCATGTGATATGTACCAACATGAGTTTCTGCTTCTTTTTAACATTATATACTACTATTTACTGGAAAAATGTGAAATTTAATGGTTAAAAATATTCATAAAGACATGTACAACAGTGTTGAAATATTTTCTGTCCATCTTCGCAAGTTACATTTTCTTCGCTTATTTACCAGTTAGATGAAAGTTTCTTGTATTTAACCTGGGACATAATAGGTGCTCAATACTATTTGAGCTCTCTCTCCTAGTCCCCTTTCTAACATTCAATTCTTGGCTTCTGGACCTTTTTATACTGATGGCTGATTTGTATCACTACAAGACACAGATGAAGGACAAAGCATTGGGGCAGCATTCATCAGAAAAATGTGGCTGTATTTCATAACCATTATATCATGTGTAATCTCTCACAGGTAAGAAAATGCTTGCCTTAGAGATGCCTTACAATTTATCCCTGGAAAAAAATCTATTCATTAGACAAAACACATTCAAAGAAGAGTGTGTGTTAACTATTTTAAACACCTCTTCAATAAAGTGCCTCTTTGACCTTTAGTTTGGTAAAGAAAAACATCTGGTAAGAAAAACATGTTTTATGCCCAAGAAGAAAGATTCTTCATGTTACCTATAGATGTGCTATGCAAATAATTGGATTTTTTTTCTGGATGACAATAAAGAACGAAGTACAGTTTTTTGAGCAGTTTGCCTATATTTCATCAAAATAGATAGCAAAGACCAAAAAATGGTAATCAATGGTAGTAAATCTATTATGAGGACTGAGTAAATAACAGACTACATATTTCACTATTTCTGCATCACGTATATCATTCCTACACAACTATCCTGTTCTCCATTCAAAACTCAAAAATATGGTTAGAGAAATCCTTGATAACACACGTCTTCCTATCAAGGCTTGCACAATGCTTCAAGGAAGTCAAGATTTAATTGTAACATAAATGTAAGAGATAATATTTAAAATAACTTACTCTTCCCAACAGAAGAAGGTTGCAGGATTTCCCAAAGACAATTTTCCAAGTGTCAATTAAGTTATAACATACAGGTACTTTCTAAAATGAACTAAAAACGTTTACCTTATGGCATTGATATAAAACTTTCAATCTAGGAAAGCCAAATTAATAACCAAAACAATGATATGATGCCTTGTCAACTGCTACTTTATTTTATGAATTGATTTTGGAAAATATTGTCTGATGTACTAAAAAACTATATCCTAAACCTTTTTTAAGTGTCTGTGGAATTTCTCAGATTTTGAGAAAAGTATGTAACATTCATTAAGATAACTACAAAAATTACCATGGGTGGGGATGAAAAGGGTAATTCAAAAGCTAATACAATCTCCCTGGAACACCATTATACAGTGTTTCTGCATTAATAGATTTAAAAGAGATAAAATATAGACTTGCTTTTCCATAAAAACTCATAGAATGCAGAATAATTTTATTTAGCACTTTTTCAAAAGTGACCACTAAATATTTTCTGCTTATGAAATTCTCATAGGTTTTGGCCTAACTGGATTGGAAACAATATATGATATCATGGTTGGGACTAGGAAAAAAAGAGGAGACTTGTACATGAATGCTTTCAAAACCTTTGTTCTCTATGCAAGAAAATATGTATAGCATTTAAGGCATAAAGTGAAAATGCAGTTGAATCTGAATGCCGCATTTTGGAACTGCAGTTCTTTAATTTATGTTCTGTACTTCAGACTGCTGAAGAAGCAGAATATATTAATAAAATTCTCTGAAAAGCAATCCTTTGTAATTTTGCATCATGTCAGTGTGTATTACATATCCTCCTAGTATATATTTAAAGAGGAGGCATAGATCAAAAGGTTAAAAAAGCTTATTGATTTTCTCCAGAATTCTCTGCTAAAAATCATTTAATATGTTATATTGCAATGTACTATAAGTCTGATAGGTATTGATATTAAAAGCTATTGAAATGAATACTGCATTGGTTTCATAAAAATCCTTTAAAATGTAGGTCAAACACATCTGTGTCAGCCCTTCCTCAAAGTTTTTACAGGTGTAAGTATCAAAACTTACACAAAACTGTCAAGCAAAAATTTTCCTCAAAGGGATAAATACTAAAATTTTACATTTAGAGCCTTGGAGGAGTTGTTCATAATCAAGACATAAACACAAAGCCCTACAAAAATGCATCAAATATGAGTTGGCTAAAAGCTAAACAGATAGTTCAGGAGGCATTATAGGTGCTTCTTATATACCTTAGGGTTAAAAATATTTGGTCATGAAATTATTAGAATTCAAATAAGAAAAATCACATATTTAAAAACATTTTAAAAATCTAACCAATCATAAACTTAAAAGGAGATGAAAAAACATGACTTGGACAACCATACTTTGAAATACATATTTCAATTTTCTTCAAATTAAAACACAATAGTAAAGGTAAAATTTGCCTTCAAAATGAAACAAAAGAAATTTCAGTCTGAGAGTCATCAAAGTAATGGAAAAAAAATGAATCTTTAAAAATATGTTGTGATTGGCTCATATGTCCAAAGCTAAATCTCACTTTCTAAAGTGATGCCTCATTTGACTGAAGGTTTTTCTACCTCAGGCTTTCACCATGGAAACAGATGGCGATGCTAGCCTTATCCCAGGGAGGGCAAAAACTGCCAAGCCTGGGCACAATCTTATCAAATGCAGTGAATTAATTTCTTTCTTGAAATTAGTAAAACATTACCATATAAATTTTCAGTTTTACAAGCAGGTAATCGAGTTTTTAACAAAATATTGGTTAAATCATCAAGTAATATTAGTTTTTAATTCCATCTATAGCTCTTTAATGGTGAAAAAAGATTCTTCATCAGGTTATAGTAGAGATGTTTAGATAAAGCCACAAATTAACTATATAATGCTACATCCTGGCCAGAATCAACCAGTCAGAAGAAGCTATTTAGTCCAGTAATTTATTTGCAATGAATGTAATTACCTTGAAGTTTAAAAACACAACCCAGAATTATGCCATATGACAAACAGAAGCACTGCTACATATCAAAATGCTATTTCAACATGCAAACTATATCTGATTAAAAACTTAAACACTAAAAAATACATATTTCCTAATTCATGTCTAAGGGAAGAATATAAAATGTTTAGAAAGCTTAGATACCATTCTAATTTGCTAAAACCATCAGTTACATAATCAGTAATCACGAGTTTTCAAAGGCACAATAAATCTTACCTTTATGTAGCCCCACGATACTGACAATAAATAGTTTGCTTCAGGCATTTTTGATTGATTTATGTGTTATGTCGGTAAGTTCTAAAATGTATATCTTCAAAACACTGATACTTCAACAATCTCCACAAGCCATGTTACATATGAGAGTTTAGAGATATCTGATAATTAAGTGTATGTAAGAATATCTCCCATTAAGTCCCATCCAGCCGTCTTCCCATTGAACACATGCCATTTGTAAAACTCCAGAACAGAACAAAATTCAAGGACTACTCTGAATAAGGAACATCCGTATAATAAAGGAACAGTTACAGATCTAAGGGTCTGCATCTTTCTCTCCCCAAGCTCCAGGGCTTAATGAATAATGTATGTCAAGATGCTCAGCTGCAAGAAAGACTAGTTCTGTCAAAAGCTACCAAATAAGGAACTGCGGGGAAGCAGTCCCCAGTGACAAGAACCCCTCCCAATGAACTTCAACTATGTACCAATCACATTCCATCCCTGCTCTGCGAGAGCAGGGGGCATGGATTTAGCGGAGCAGGTGGCTTTGTGATTGGCTGGCAAGGACAAGCCTCTGGAAGCTTTCTTCCTCATCCAAGAACACCATTTGACAATGGTCTCCCTGCAGCTCTGAGACTGAACTGTGAACACATGAATGAGGCTTCCCCACCCCAGACAGGGATAATGACCACTATACTATTCAAAACCCACTCTTAAATAAGAATGCCAGTCCTTGTGAAGCTATTTAATATTCTCTGACTTCTCTCTCCTTCTACATAAAAGTGGTTCTGAAAATGGCAATCATGCATTTTGGTTGCTTCCCTCTTTAAATTCAAAACAAGTGGTTTCCTAAGTGACACAGCTATAACTATGGTCTTTTCTCTGTCCACCATAAAAGCACAGTGATTATAAAACAGGACCAACATTCAGAATACAGATGGAAATGATGCATTCCTTTACCTGTGTGCCTTCATTGCATCAGGTGATTTTGTTTTTGCTATGTATGGCTAAGCTCTAAAACTTTCAACATGGACATAATTTCAAAATGTGGACATAATTTATAAAAATCTGACTGGTTAGAAAATGAATCTGAAAATTTATATGCTGTATATGGATAAGGAATGGGGATTTTTGTGCAGATTTGAGAAACTGTAATTTGATCGAAAAAAACCATTTTTATGGCTATTTACAAATTTGAATGGTTTTTAGGAATACAGAATTGAGCTTGAGAATAACTGCACCTTTAAGGAGAAGGTCTAATCAGAAATCTAAATTTTCTTCTGTTTGGTTTTGGGTTTTATTACTCTGTAACATTTATTTTAATATTCTCTACTTTACTAAGGAGAAATCTAATTTGTATCCTACTTTAATGTAACATTTTGCCTATTCAGCCTCATCTCCAACTCATAGCTTTCTTACTCTGTGCTTCTGTACCTTGCTGATGAGTATTTCAGATGGTTCCTTCCACTTAAGTATTTCTGAACGAGGACCATCTAGTTTACTCTGGGCTTATCATCAACTTCCATAGAACACAGTGTATCCCACTTATCTGCAGTTTTGCTTTCTGCAGTTTTGTTTACACTCAGGCAGCTGTGGTCTGAAAATATTAAACAAAAAATTGTAGAAATAAACATAAATTTCAAATAACTTTGATTATAATATACTGTTGTAATTCTATAATAGGTTTTGGCATCTTATTATACCCTATTTATATAAATTAAACTTTAACAAAGTTATATAAGTATAGGAAAAAATATACCATATGTAGAGCTCAGTACTATCCGCTGTTTTAGGTGGTCAGTGGGGACTCTGAAATATATCCCCAGTGAATGCAGGAGATCACTGTCTTCTCTGCCTCTTTCAGTTGCCATTAGTCCTTTGCTGAAGTTTTCAGTTGCCATTCATACCTACTGTTCTTCTACTAAATTCCTCTTAATCCTCTATTAAAAAAGCTGAAAACTCTAATACCCAATTAAAACTTGTCCTGGAAAAATACTGACCATCCTCCTTTTATCTGGTCTTTCATTTTCCTTACCTTCTCTGAAGTGTTGGATTTTGTTTGATCACTCTTAAACACTCTTCCTCAACTCCCAGGATGCTAAACTGCTTTGATTTTTATCTCCACTTCTCTGGCCATGTCTCCTTTGCTTTCTTCCATTAATTCCTTAACTCAGAATCGCTACAAAGACTCCGTCCCCAGCCTATACTCTTCAATGAGTACTTCTCACTTGAACTTTAGTACCATTCTTCCAAGTATGAGATACTTTACCTTTTCAAATGCTTTGGTAGTCACGAAAAGCTTTTTCAAGACTGTGAAATATTTTTCTATTTAAAGTAGTTCTTATCATAACTATTTCTACTCATTCAGTGAGCTTATATTTCTTCCAAAGTCTCATGAAATTAGTGACACTTTCCTACCATTCAGTAAGGTCTTACATGAGTCACACACTATCAGGTGTTTAATATAAATCATCTTAGCCAGCCCCTTAAATAACCCTGTCATGTTGCTTTCTCCCGTATTTCTCTCCCTCCTTGACCCAACTTTGTGACTAAGTCCTTTCCTATATAAAATGCTGTTTCTTTCAGTGTGTTCCTTTCCATTCCCATCACTTCAATCCAGATACTCAGAGTCAGAGAAATAGTATCTTCAAGGTCACGTCTTCCAATCCCCTATTTCTACTCAGAGCAAGATTCAGAGATAAAAAATGATTTTCTACGTTCACTTAGGTACTGTAAACATGGACTCTAATTTCAAATCCTTTCACATGAATCCTAACTTCTAAACTAGTTACCATGGCAGCTAGTTTGCAAAGATGCCTTCTAATGAGCCACCACACCCTACAGTTAATGTGAACTGGCCTTTGTAACCAACAAATAACAGGGCTTGCCCAGGCTAAATAAGTCTGAAGCCTCAGACCTTTACCCTTGCCCTCTGTGAACATGGCACTGGGATCCCCAAGCCAGCATGTAGGGAAATCTGAGACTGCCATGCTAGTAGGAAGTCTATGCTGACTCCACGGAAGTGGAGAGGGCAGCCCAACCAGGAACAAATGCATATCCCTGGCCAGCCTGCAGCCAGACCCAAAATGAAGCCACATTCGTCATCCAGCACAGCTGAGCTTTCAGATGACTCCTGACTTGGCCATCATCTCATTGAAACCACATGAGGAAACCCAGATGACACTGTCTAATCAAGCCCAGTAAATGCACAAAAGCATGATAGTGATATTTCCAGTCAAGTGATATTTCCAGGCCTTAAAGTTGAAACTATTCTATTAAATGTATGCAGCAATTAATAGAATAGTTACTATGACAAGTAAATGAGGTAATATAGGCAAAACACTTAAATGACTCACAGTAAATTATTAACAGATATCAGATGATAATAACAGTGATTATTTTAATGATTCCATTCTATTAAGTTTTTTGAACTCTCAAGTTTATTTTTAAAAAATATATCATGTTTCCTTTTGGCTAATCACATCTCAAACCCAAAACACTGTAACTGCTTTTTGTCTCCGGCTCCTCCCTGTCAATCTCACACTGATCTCTACTGCCAGACCAACTCTCCTAAAACCCAGCATAACACTGTGACTTCAGAGTAGTGAGTGACAAACAGGCAACAGCTTCCTCACATCAGCACTACTCATGAGCTCCAGACCGCTAACTTTAACTCCCCGCAGTGATCCTGTTTCCAGCTGTTCTTTTACACCTCTTCTGGCAGGGGGAGATGCCATCCCAACTTGAGATAAAGCAGACGATCTCATTCCTCCATCTTCACTAGCTCAGTGCTTGTAATGATGCCCTTTTCCAACTCTGCCTACTGCAAACTGAGACTTTCAAAGTCAGACTTAAATCAAAGCCTATCTCAAAACCAGATATTTCAGCTTTTTCGCAAATTCTAACTATTCTACATTTTCCTTTCATTCAGTAAGTATCTATTAAGCCCCTAGTACATGCAAAGCAGTGCCCTTGGTGCTGGGTACTACCATAACCTAACTCAAGACTTTTCACCTGCAGTTTACATTCAACAACAGAGGTGGTGAGTGCAATGGAGGAAAACAAAAGGTGAAGAGGCTACGAAGTGTTAGGGACATGGTTTCTACACGTTAAGGTAGTAAGGAGGAGCACCTCTGAGAAGATGATGGGTTACCAGAGAGCTGGCTAGAGGACGCAAGCCAGGGAGATGGGATGAGGGGGCTCCTGAGGAGCACTGGAGGAGCAAAGGAACCCAGGCAGGAGCAGGAGGTGTGGCCACAGCTGGAGGATCTGGTGGGTGTGTCACACCCTGTCGTTTAAATCCAAGTACCCATTATATGATAATTTCCTAAAACAGATATAATTATTATGTATTGCAAACATATACTAATATAAAAATAAAATCATACTGCCCAACATAACACAAGCACTAAACAGTGGCTATTATGAAAAAAAGAAATGATTATAAATCCAATCACATCCCTTCTGTCCTCACTCTCAGTAACTTCGGGGCTTGCTACCTTTCCTTCTTTTGTTAGCCACCATCAGCTATTTGATTCTTTCAAACTTCAATTTTTTCTTTCTGTAACAAATGTTCTACTATCCTGAAATCAAATTCCCAAGTATACTTTCTATATACATACTTTATTAAAGACATACATCAGATGAAGCACTCCCTACATATATTTTTAAAAAGTAAAATGGTTTATTAGTAACAGAAAGGATAAATAAGTTTATGTCAAATAATACAAAATGTAAATATTAGTACACAACTACAGTAAAACACCAAAAGGCTTAGATCTCACTACCTCTGACTAGCTGTGTGACTCTAGCCAAGAAACTTTCCATTTATGTTCCTAGAAAATGAGAATTGTAATAGTATCCACCTTGTGGAGTTATTGTGAGAAACTGTAGATACATATAAAGCATGTAGAAAACAGAAATTGTTACATGTTTTCTATGATGTTTGTGATATTTGTCCCAATGCTTCTAATAGACAGTTGCATGAAAGTTATATTAATATGAAAATGAATACAACAACATTATATTAGGATAATTTTTTCCCTGAAATGATGCAAATGACTCTTGGAAAGGTTTCAACCATAATAAAATGCATTCTTCCCTTCATATGCACTACTGCTGAATTGATAAAAACCAAAAGCTGCTATCGAATAAAACCATGTGGAACTATTTAGTGTGTACATGTGAAAAGTAGATACACCGCCGGCTTAGGAAGTATAGTATGTTTTGTCACCTAGGAATAGTTGCCTAGCCATTTTCAAAGTTTGGCAGGACCACCTCTGCAGTGAAGGGCCACACCATGTACTCCAGGACGTTTAATCTCCCTGGCCTATACCCTCCCAACAAGAGCTGAGAGCACTCCCTGGTCAGATTTCCTAAATGTTCCCCGTGGGGGCTTTCACCCTCAGTAAAACTGCCATTTAAAACAAGTTACATAAGTAACAATTGGTCATAAAGTTTATGCATGCACACACATGATTACCCCTCCCTGCTCCTTCTCCCTACTGAATGTGACGGTGCCTTCATTTTATAGTTTCTATTCAGCAATGACTGTGTCAAGCTTCTAGTAGGTGCTACATTTGAAATGACTCAATTGTAAATCCTAATCTTCTGCAAAGAACATTATAGGACAGTGTCAAGGAAAAAGTACCAAGGAATGTTCTGTATTTGTAGCAAATCTTTTCATCCCTAAACCAAATTACAACTGTTTCCATTTCTCCATTGCAAGACACAGAGTAGAATCTCTTTCCTACTGCCATTGCAGGAGCAACCTGCAAAGTCTAGACAATCCAGAGAGAGGCCAGAATGACACAATTCTTACTGTCATACTTGATATCTACCAATTTTAGAAAGTAACTGTAATAAGTTACAGAACTTATTAGACGCCTACTATGCACTAAGAGCTTTATAAACCTTATTTCTGATATTTGTAATATCCTAACAGTAGTATCTGAATTTTAAGGTGAAAAGATGAATTTTTCTTTTCTTTGTATTTTTTTGGGGGAGGAGGGGACAAGACTGGAGGTTGAACATGGTATTTGCATTGAGTTGCAGCCCCAGTTCTTTTTTATATTTTTAAAATTTTGAGACAGAGTCTTGCTAGGTTGCTCAAGCTGGCTTGAACTTTGGATCTTCCCAGCCTCCACCTCCCAAAGTGCTGGAATTACAGGCATAAACCACCACCCACACCTCAACGGTTTTAACCATCAGTAACTTGCCCCAAAGTGACAAGATTGAGATGCAAACACAGATTCCCTCCTATCTTTCTTCTTCATGGTGTATGATAGCTTGTCATCTAATTAGGTTGATGGAAATGCTAGGATAACTGAAATGGATTTAGAGGCAGCAGACTCTATAGTGTTTGAATTAAAAAACCACAGTTATCATCAATATGATCAGATTTCTGGACAAGGCAGATCCTATCAACTAGGGAAATCAGGGACCAGGTGGTCCAGGGACCCTGAGGTAAGCATCCATCCATACTTGTTGGGAGACATGCTTACATGCGGGTGTGTACCACAAATAAGTCACTGATGGCCTGACACACAGACCAGTGAAAACAACACATTGAGAAGAACTGAGGTCCAAAGAGTCCTGACAATATACCTTGAGGTGAAGCAGCCAGCTAGGGCTCAAGTATCCTAGTTGTAATCTGCAGCTCTCAAATATCCAAATGATTTCACACACATATATTGAATGAGAGAGAACTGAAACAGAAAAAATAATTTTCCTTAGCATTCGGTTCATTTTTGTCTTTTCCTAATAATCCTCCTCAGAATTTCTGTATCCATTCATCTTCTGGTTCTCATTTTCTTAGTCCTTAATAGATATCCCACGAATCAATAATCATTCTGGACTATTTCAGCACATTTTAGGAAACTTAAAATTCTGCTGATGGAGTTGAATCTTTGACACATTAATACATTCTGTTCATCACTGACTTTGTAACATCAGTCAAGAGAGGGAAGACACAGTTTTGAATAGAGACTTAAAAACCAAAATATAAGGAAACTGGGGCTCACAATGGTCAAGTACCTTGTTCAAGGTCATAAAGCCAATTAAGTAGCAGAGCCAGGGTTTGAACTCAGATGGTCTGGCTTCAGAGTACTTCAAGTTGCCAAAAACAGGATTTCATAAGCCAGACACAGGCCGGCCAGTACTACATGTTCTCTTTCATATGTGGAAACTAAAAACTGTTGACCTGAAAGTACAAGAGTGATCACAACAGACTGGGAAGGGTGTTGGGTAGGTGGCTGAAGCAATTTGATCAGTTCACAATGTACGGATATATGGAAATATTACACTGAAGCCCACTGTTAGGTGAAATTAGTATGTGTCAATAAAAATGGCATTTTAAGCTTTGTTCTGTATTTAGCCTAGACTATACAAAGTTCTATTACATAGTTAATTCTAAATTGTACATTTTATTTTGTGCCTGAGCTATTTAAGAAATACTATTTAAAATAAGTCTATTTCCACTTATACTTCTCCAATCTAAGGGGATTTGCCTTATTAGCACTGTTTGCAATAGGACTTAAATCGCTGGAAAATATTTTACCCAATAAGTGGTCTACATTTATTTATACTTCTCTGCTTAGAAAGGCAGTTCTGGTTGTTATTAATCAAGGACAAATACAAAGTAGGCATCTTACACTCACTATTTCTCCTTTTAACAAATACAAATCTGATTACCAAACACTCTTGGAACAATTCTGAGGAAAAGTTAAACCTCAGACATTACATACAATGGCTGCAGCAAACTAGCATTTCTGAAAACAGTCTATTTTCAAATACCTTAAAATATGTTAGAGACAAATAATAATCTAGAATTCATTTATAACCAATTAAATCTGTATGATTAAATCTCAGAACTTCATATCTATTTTCAGATTATAAAAACTGTACTTACTGTGATTAATGCTAATATTAGCGGAAAAAAATGAAAAATCACCTCAAAGCAACTAAGCCTACTACATCTGTTTGTGTTTACTGCCCTCTAGTGATAGAGGATCCACATCTAATTTAAAACAGCCCTGTTCCTAGGGAGTCATCACATCTCAGAAAATAAAAATGTTTCTTGCTATATCACAGAGATTTGAGATCTCCAAGTTCATTTGCAAAAATTGCATGATCACTTGAAAACTCTAAAAATCATTCTCTAAAAATGCTTTATTTAAAATAGGAAACACCTGCAACATTTATTGAGAAAAGAAATTCTAATTTTTTTGAGCAATTCCCTGAGACTGAAATAACAGGAGATGGATCTCTAGTTGTGTTATATTTCTCTTCTACACTGGCTTTTATTGAATGTTAGCACAGCATTCTGTAATTGTTAACACAGCTTGAATTCATGTAGACAGACTTCTGAATCTGTTTGAAACCTCAATCTCCCTGAAACCATCATCATCATCACTGTAATCTACCAAAACTTTTGTTACAGTGAAGAGTAATCAAGGCAGTTACTGCATACACAAACTTCACATAAATGAAGCCTCACATCAGTAACCTCATATGAAATGATACTTTTTATATATGGAGAAAATTATCATCCCCAGGTTCACTATAGTTGGCCTGAGTTAACACTAATATTTCATGCTTATGAAGGCGATGATAACCACTGTAAAATTTTCACTACATACTCACTGGTATGCTTTGTGAAAACAACCTAAACATAGAAAGTACATGTTTTCAAAAGCAATAGTAACAAGTGCATTTAGGCTTACTTCTGGAAATCCATACTTAACACACATTTTACATGCATGTTTTTGATACATGGATTTTAAGGTTATTTTAACTTATAAACTCTGAATTATAATTGAAAAAATTAAAAAATTCCCTTCAACAAGTATTTAAACCATTAGACAGTTATTCATAAAACGAATCTCAACTTTTATTTTTTGACATACTAATGTCTCCTAGATACTTTGCAAACTATTTAAGAAAGCTGAAAAGGAGGAAATTCTTTCCAATTCATTGTCCAAGGCAATAAAACCTCAGAACCCAAGTCAGATAACAATGCAACAAAAAAGAAAACTACAAATCAATATCCCGGATACAAGTGGATGAAAAAATTCTCATCAAAAACTAGCATATCCAACAGCAAAGCAAAAAGGAAAATATTATACACACAAATAAAAACACCACAGTCAAGTAGGATTTATCACAGGAATTGCAAGAATGGCTCACATGAATCAGTAAACATCAAACCCAGTTCACATAAAGAAAATGAAGAAGAAATCTATCTTAATAGATGCAGAAAGAGCATTTGATCAAATTCCACATCCCTTAACTATTCAAAATGAAAACAAGCTCTCAATAAATTAGGCTTCGAAACAACTCAGTATACTTCAATATACTAAAGACCATAAGTGACAACCTACAGTCATCACACTGAATGGGAAAAAACAAAGCTTTTTTTTTTTTAAAGATCTGGAACACTACAGGGATACCCAGTTTCACTACTTTTACTCAACACAGCATTTAAAGTCTCAGCCAGAGTATCACTTAGGCAAGAGACAGAAATAAAGAACATCCAGTTTTGCATGGAGGGGACATACTGTCCCTGTTTTCACATGACATAATCTTATATACAGTAAACCTGAAAGACCCCCTCCCCCAAAAAAACCTTTTAGAACTAATAAATGCTGTAGAGTTTCAGGATACAAAATCAACATGTAAACAGTAACCTGCGCCACTGTTAATTTCTCATCACTGAACAGACAAAAAGTTCAGTGTATAAGTCTAGGCCAAGTTTTTGTGCCAGTTACTAGAGAGAGAAAACTGCAGTAAAATGAGTGTCACTTTTTGTATAGAACTGAATAGTCTCAGCAGGTATATCCATTCTGTCACATTTTATTTTTCTAGTCCTTGCTTGAGGGACTATTTTCCTTATAGGTAGCATAAGTTTGCCCCCATATAATCAGTAGGTGACTCACTTCCTCCTATGAAGGTACATTTCTGTCTAAGGCAGCACTTCCCAGAGTGTGCTGTAAAGAGTAGCACTCACCGCAATACTTTGCAAAGACAGCTTCCCCTGTCAAATAAATTTGTGACATAGTGCTAACCTTTATGGACATTGTGTACATTAGCATAGTTGAGGCTTTGCCAGGAACTGTAAAATATAAACCTTATTTTATTTTGTTTAACATAACATTTCCCAAACTTATTTTACTATTGAACTCTTCACATTATTAACAAGTAAAAACAAAGTGCTAGAGGGTCATAGAAAATTCTTGTGAAAGTAATGCGCTTTAAATACTACCAGAAGGAAGGTTTTTTTTTTTTTTTCTTTTTTTAAAGCACGGTTTTTTACTTATTCATTCACTAGGTATTTTTAAAATGGCTCTATGGGCCAGCATAGGGGACAGAGTAATCAACAAGAAGACAGTTCCCTGCTCCTCCATAGCTTGGACTCCAGGGGGTAAAGACAATTAAGAAGCAGATTTTAAAAATGAGTGATAAATACACTGTGATTGAAAGAAGTGGCCACACACTAAGTAATGGTGTGCTGTAAAACTGAGTATTTAGGAAGGCAGCCCATATATGAGAACACAACCACATAACTATAAAGAGCCACCTGCTGCAGCACTACTGACAACTGTGAAGATATGGAAACAACCTAAGTGTCCATCAACTGATGAGTAAATAAAAGTGTTACAAACACACCATGGAATACTACTCCCCCCAAAAAAGAGTGAAATCTGCAACAACGTGGATGGAACTATAGGGTATTAAGCAAAATAAAGCAGACACAGAAAGATAAAGTAACACATAATTCACTCCTATGGAATATAAACAGATGAGGGTCTCACAAATGTTAAGAGTAGAATGCTGGTTACCAGAGGCTGGGAGAGCAGGAAGGAGAGAGAAACAGAAAGGCTGGTCGGAGGTACTGAGTTAGAGTTAGATGGAATAAGTAGTCCTACTACTACTTATCAGTTCTGTTGCACAGCAGGAGAACTACAGATAACGCTAAGGTAAAAATCAAGCTTTATTACATACATGAGCTCACTCTCCATTACTTAGTGCGTGGCCACAAGAAATCTGTAAACTGCATGTACTGCAAACATGTACAAATAAAATTTAAAAAGATTTAAAAATTAAGATATTGTGTATTTTAGAAAGCTAGAAAAAAGGGTTCTGAATATTTCTACCATTAAAAAATGATAACTGAGACAGAAATGTTTAACTTGATTGACGTATTAACTAATTTATACATGTACTGAAACATCATACTGTACTGTATCATTATATATATATTTTTTTATGTATCGGCTAAAATTAAATTTAAAAAGAAGGAAAAATGTGAAGCAGAACACTCTCAGAAAGGGCTAAAGGAACATAGCCTTCGCTAGGGACAACAGGGACCCAGAATAAGACTAGAGGCAGGAAAGGACAAGACTGCAGGACCTCATCAGCCTTCTAGAGCACTGCAGGTTATGAGCAGGAAGAGCCATGATATGGTGTACACTTTAAACACGAGGTGAAGCACATGCTTTGAAAATTGCTTCTGCAGAGGACTGCAGAGGGACAAAAGCAGGTGCAAGAGCTGACTAGTGCCAGATTGAAATAGTAAGAATAATAAACACTAGACCTCTGGCTTGATGAACATCTGCTTTGGATAGATGTTTGTGTCACACTGAGATGGGGAAAATGGGGAAGAACAGATTTGAAGGACGATGAAAAGAGAGAAGTCCTAAGTCAAATGTAGAAAGATTTAAGTATACAAAGGTTTTGCACATGTATATATGTTCTTAAAATGTTAAGGGATCTCTGACTCTTTCCCCCGAAGTTCTTCAGAGTTCTGGATAAAGAATGCTGCTAGAAAAATGAGTTCTGAATAGACAGTCACTTTCAAATACTTCAAAGATATTATCTTAAGACAGACCACTTTCATCAAAAATTTCCAACACATTTTAGAATAGTTCAGTAGAAGAAGCATATACAATCTATTTTTTAAATTCTCTCTTCATAGAGATTAGGAATATGAAAATCAAAGCAATTGCTCACTGAAGACCATATAATACAATCAAAATTAGAATCTAGTACTCATAGTGGGCAGTATTTTTATAAAAATCTTCTGTCATATTTAAACATTTTAGGAAAAAAAAACTAACTGAAGGCAATAAACAACAATATTGTGAAAATGAAATTTTTTTTCATTTGCAACAATGACTCAATAGCAGATTCTAAGAATTATGGGACAGACAATAGCATAGAGCTTCAGTTACTTATACTGGCTTTACGTGATTGAAAATCCTAGCCCTCAGAATCTGCCTAGCAAGTGCCAGTCCGAGTACCAGTACGAAAAAATAGTCTTTGCCCTGCCTCCCATGAGTACTGTATTAAGTAATATGTTACATGGCCTTGTTCCATGTTGTACAGAAAATCAAACTTAATGTGGGGGATCCAGCTAAGTGTATGAAGCATGTGCCAGGAGTTCAGTGTATCATTTGTATGGTGAACAGGAACACTGAAGCACTTCATAAGGAAAACAACTTTTTATTTTTTTGTTTTTTGAGGCAAGATCTCACAATGTAGTCCAGGTCAGTCTTGAACTCACAATGATCTTCCACCTGCAGCCTCCTGGGTACCACCATGCCTGGCACGCAAACAATTTAATTAAAACAAGTGCGTAAGATTCCTACAGTAACAGCTATGTCTACTATGAGACTCATGACAGAGAAGTCATTCACTAGGCTGCCAACTAGATCCAAGGTCTTATCCACTCTACTTTTCAGCTAGATTGCCATTCCTAATCTGTGAAAGGATTAAAGAGTCTACTTTCCCTCATTTCTATTTTCACTAGGAGGTGACACTTAATATCCTGATATGAATGAATATGTGACATTAATTATAACCTTGATATTACACAGAACCAGAACAAGCATTTGGAGGGGCCTTGGATGTCACTGGGGAAGGAAAAACCAAAACATAAGGACCAAGTTTTAGACAGCAAAATGAAGACCCTCAAAATATAATAAATCTTTTTGTAGCTACCTTGATATATATTCTTTCAGAGTAATCATAATTAAGAAGTCGGTGAAAGTGATAGTAAAAATATGCTATCTTAGAGTGCTAGGTAACCAAGTTAGAGCTTGGTAAACAAGCTCAGTGGACATCACATATGTAAGCTAGTAAGGCCCCATAAATCACTGTGACTAGGTATCAGGGTTTCAAAGGCACACTCTGTAAGCTTTCTTCTAGACCTGTTGATTCAAGTTCCTATTGCATTGGGTTACCTATATAGCAGCATATAATGTTGACCTTTAAGTTTAAAAATAGTTCTAGTCCTCAGTCCTACTAAAGATAGGCTATAGTGCCTATCACATGCGCATAGTATACTACACCGCTTACATAAGCCTTCATTTAATTTTCACAATAGCCCTACGAGGTAGATTACTTTAGTCATGATTTACAGAGAAAACAGAACTCAGAGAAACTGAACTAATTTTATTATCCAAGATCGTAACTCTTAAGTGTAATAGATTTATACTCAGAAGACAAATTGCCAAGCTCATCCAAATTTAGAAGATTTAGAGCTTACTGAAAAAAAAAGTTCACTTTTTTCACTGTCTGTTGTTCCATTTTATACTTCTAGCACTTAAAGTAAGTTTCAATATATTAGCATGAACTAGCCTATGCTTATTTGGACACCGAGTGTTTCCACCCCACCACAGCCTGCCTAGGCTCCCAGGGAATACTCAGCATTTCGATTTAGCAACCTACCCACACTGCCACTGGGCCGGGACTCAAGCAGGCCACAGGTGAAGGCGGCGACTCCAGCTGTGAGTGCTAAGTGAGACTTAGCCTCTGAAGTACAACACATCCACATAAATCTCCCCTCCACAGGTACCTATGTACTCTCCCCACCACCACAGCTGACCATCCCTTCTTAAATATTCATACTCTCTGGCTGACCAGTCCATTTTTTTCATCAGTGTTGTATTAAAGAGTCATGACAACCAGATTACACCAGGCAAATTCTGAGATAGAAGGACAGCAGGAACACAAACTGGTCAGTTTGCCCCAGGCAAGGAGAGCTCTGACCCTAGGGAGTCCAGACAGACATTACACCTTCGGCCACCCTTCCTCTTCCTCATTTAACATTGCTAAAATGCACCTTCTCTCTACCTTTTCTTCAGTCTTCATCTCTCACCCTCTTCAGGAGTCTGTCTTCCCTTCTTCCCATTTTGCCCGTCTAGTCTAACCCTCCAGTCTTAAAGAATTAACAAACATACCAAGGAATTGAGAACTACAAAGCAGACTAGTTTTTCAAACCTATAAAATTAAAATAACACACCAGGAAACAGGAAGATAGGAAATCAGCTCAAGCTTAAAGACTATATAGTTAGCAAAATTATCGAGAAGCCAGAACGAAGAAAACAAAACCAAACAAAATTCTAAGATTGTTAAAATCAAACCACTGAGGCAAAGGAGAGAGACCTTCCTGGCTCAAAAGTCAAGGTAGAAACTTTCTCAAATTGTAAGAGGCACACAGCAGGTATGTAGGGATGAATTATCTTTACTTTGTCAGCACAGTAAAAGCCACCACCTAAGATATAGTTGAGATGTGTCGCACGAGGTAATGAGACATGTCCCATGAAGAAGTATGGGGAAGAAGAGCACACGGTAGGTAAAACTCCACCTCTGTATCAATACCGCCAAGAGGTTGGGTACTCCACTCCACAGACACCACCAAAGCTGTGCACTTTTAGTTAGGGTTCGATTAACTTGGGTTCCCGTGGTTCCCCCATACCCCACCTCCTGCTTTCTCTCTAGTGCTTGAGCATGAGAATTAAAAGCTTTATTCCCGTGACAAGGTGCTTCTGTCTGATTCTTCTGACAAAAGCACAAGAACCCCCTGAGTTGGTAACATTCCTCCTAAGAAAAGAGACTTCCAAGGCAACATTATCCTAATAGGCTGTTTTTTTTAAAATTCTAAATGTTTATATCTTCCATGAACTTATTCTGTCTTCTCTATTTGCTAGTGTCCTCCCCATCATCTCGCTTCATCTCCAAATTTTCTGCCAGCATGGCATCTCATACCTTCTTTGGGCATTCGTCCTCCTTATCCCACTGACTCCATTAGCTTTCCATTGATATCAGTCCTGTTAGCTACCTGCCTGCTAGAGTGGCTGCCCTCCAAACACTGTTCACCAGCACGCTCTTTCCGGACCTGCAGCCAGCTGAGCTTTGCTCCCATCTGACATGAGTAAGAAGGAAGGCAGAACAAGACAGACTCAGGGCTACCATGAGGAATTCGGTTTTGCTGAAACTACTCTATCTTGGAATCTAGCACTCATTAAATAAATCATTATTTAGGATATAAATATACCCTCAAAATGCAGCCTAAAAACAAATACTTGTTCTATTTTTACACCCTGCCTCAATGACATATAGAGAAAAATCATCATTTTTACACCTATAAAGAGGTGTACAAGCTGTGTATGGAGGTGCAGACCTGTAATTGCTGCACTCGAGAGGTAAAGGCAGAAAGATCCTTAGAAGCTTGAGACCAGGCTGAACTCCATAGCAAGACACTGTCTCAAAAAGACAAAAAAACAAAAAACAAACAAACAAACAAAAAACGAATCTTGGACAAATCTATTTGAGCCTCTATTTTTCATTTCAAAAAAGGAAAAACTTTTGGCATTTGATATTTGATGTAGTTGTTTCTAGCACTAAATTAAAAATTTAAGGTTCGAGGTGTGAGAAAATATATGAAATCATGCCTCACATTAGAAGGTAAGGTACATACTGGAGTTTTCTCACAAGTTATAGACAGATTGCTCATATATACCAAATAAATAATAACGTGTGACACTTAGGCTAATGAGCAAAAGGAATTAAGTTTCTGAGCGGATTTAACTTTTCAAATAAATTCCTTTCATATACTCAGATTCAGTCTGTAGTAATGGAAGCTCACAGTCTTTTGCCTTTCCTTCCATGTACCCTTTCATCAGTTTAGCTTAGAAATTATTCTAGGGCTGTGGTGGCGGACCTGTGGCACAGGCGCTGCAGCCTGCTGTTTGGAATCACTGGCAGCTCTAAAGAAGCACACTATCACTGTGCTAGGCTATCATCTTACCCCATTGTTTTATCAATAACTCTAGAAAGAAAAAATAAGAATTAGAGTATGATTTAGTTTCCAGGAGAAACTAATCTAATCGTTTCCTTATGTATACCAAAGAAATAGGTTTATTTTTACCAAAATATTCATTATGAGTTTTTAAAATACAATTATCATTTACTCTTTTACAGATCTAAAACCATACTTAGAATACAGGATTAAGAAAGCAAAGAATAGAAAATCAAAACATACAGCCAAAACATGTTAACTGGTTTCATTCTTATCACAACATTTGATATATTTAAAAGAAAAAAGAGATAGGTTCTTAGTTTTAAAAAAGGGAACAAACTTGTCAAAAAATGCTTGCTGAACACCTAATCTAAGAAAGGCATGAGCAAAACTCTGCTTTCCAAAACAACTAATATTTTAACATTGCTTTAACAAATAGTTTTGTTCACTGTCTACAGTCTTTAATCTCTTTTGTGAAATGGGATTTCTTTGCAAATAATGAAATGACACGTATATTTAATTTAAATCACCTATCTGTTTATATCAAAAACTATGGATGCCCTTTTAAATTGTGAATTTGTTCCCTAAGTTCTTACTAGAAAGTCCACTGTTAAAATTGTAGTTCATTTTAAATTTCCTATAGCATTAAAAAAAAAAAAAAAAGAAAGAAAATCAGCAAACAGAGACTCTTTCTTGGTCAAAGAAAATACTCCTTTTCTAAAACATGGAGTTGACATAAACATATAAACAACATGCCACCTTACTAGAAATGTTCTATTCTTTGTAATTCTGTATAATTCACTATAATTTATAGTTCTTTAAAAAGACATATAATCTTTTTGTATGGGTTGTTTTCCCCTCTAATTTTCTACTGTATAAACCTTTTTTAATGAGTTGGATTGGAATGATCAGGTAAAACTAAAAAGTGAAAAAAATGGAAAAAAATGAAAATACTCTCAAAAGTCTTGAAAGAGTATTTCTTTAAAGATGTACTTACTCATATTGGTCTAAAAGAGAAGCAAAGCAACAAAAATATGATTAAATATAGAAAAAACAGTGTTGAAATCAACAAGCTACTTTCTGAAATGCAGAAGGCACACGTTGGCCTGAACTTATTCCAATATGGCAGCTGCCTCTTTGCCTGGTTGCTATGGACACATCCCCGTCATTCCCATACTTTCTACTCTCCAGACCTGTTTATGAAGGCCGAGGTGTTTCCTATTATGGTGCCTATGTCTGCACAGCACACAACCTGCCAGGAATAAGAGCCAGAGGCCGCCACTATAGGGATTATGGTGCAGCACAGCCTGGGTAAATGCTGATGAGAACACAAGCACAGCCTGGGCAAAACTCCACAGAGTGCTCACTGACAGATAAAGCCAACTCCACATCCTCTCTACCCAGACTAGCAGAGGATGCATTCAGAGAGATTATTTTCACACCAGTAAGATGCTACGACTAAAATAAGCAAAAAAGAGAAAAGTTTAAGACTACAGCATTAATGTTTTTCTCTGTGGACTATAAACTTTTAATTTAAATGAGACTAAACTAGCATATGTTGTGATAAAATTTCTGAGAGATGAATATCCATAAGCAGAACTCAGATTCTTAAGTGAGAAATACTTAGAGGACTTTTGTCAGGGAGAAAGAAACACTTTCTTAAAAAGGAGGATTTATAATGCTTCAACTCGCTCAATCCATAGCAAGAAATGGAATTTATATTAATCAATGTCATGTATCTTATATACTAATTTATGTGACCACTGATAAAATGTTACATCAGCACTCACTGGATGGGGCCTAAAAGCAGTATAGAAAACCTGCTCTAAAAAGTAAAACAAAAACAAACTATTACTCTAAATAAGACAATCACAAACAGAACCCTTTGAAAGTCAAAACAGAAAGACTATAACTAAGAAAAGGGAGGTTTAGAGGTAGACAGGACAAAATTGGCTTCACAGAGGAGGCAGCATTCCAGATGAGCCTTAGTGGATGGTCAAAAATTTTTTACATGATCTCCCTGTCTTAGAATAGTGTTAGATTTACGGAAAACTTATGAAGGAGCATGGCGAGCTCCCATGCTCTCCACATCCAGTATCCCCTATTATAAACATTTTATATTACCAAGGCACATTTGTCACATTATTGAGCCAAAACTGATATATTATTAACTAAAGTCCATACTCTATTTAATATCTCCTTAGCTCATATCTAATGAATGTTCTTTCTTCTACTCCAGATCCAATCCAATATGTCATGTATATTTACTTGTCATTTCTCATTAAGCTCCTCTAGGTTGAGATTTTCCTTGGTTTTGATAATCTTGAGTTTTGAGAGATTCTAGTCAACTGTATAGTAAAATGTTTCTCAACTGGAACTTATCTGACATTTTCCTTATCAGACTGGAGTTATATGCTTTTGGCAGGAAAAAGTCACAAACTGCCATTTTAATCAGATGATGTAGAGTACGTACTACCAATGTAATTCATCACTGTAAAAGCTGATCATCTTTTTATTTTTAATTTTCTGGTGCTGAGGACCAAACCCAGGACCTCCGTCTGCTAAACAAGTGTTCTACCACTGAGCTAAAACCCCAGCCCCAAGGCTGATCCCGATAACCCGGATGAGGTAGTGTTTGGCTGGTTTCTCACTGCAGAGGTACTCTTTTTCCCACTTGCATACTGTACCACTTGGAAGGAAACCAGAATACACAGTCCATATATAAGGAGTGTAGTCTCCCTCCTTTTGGGTAGGTATCTGTGTAAATTATTTAGAATTTTACACAAGAGATTTGCCTATTCTTCCCTCATTTAATTATTTATTCAATCAATTATATTATTATGGACTCAAGTATATTTGCTTTGAAAATTATCACAGAGACTACTACATTTTTTTTTTTTTTTTTTTTTTTTTTTTTTTTTTTCTCAAATTGTTCTAGCTTTAGCTGTGGGGAACTTTTTCAGTGTGCTCTTGCATCATTTTAGTATGTGGTCATCAATATGAGGTTTTGTTTGGCCATATCCTTTTAGCTTCTGGCACTACCAGATGCTCTAGGTTCATCTTGACATTTCCTATGTGAGGTCCAAGAACGAGCTATTTTTCCAAGGAGTCATGGTTCCTTTTACTAGAAAGTGGTATTAGAAAACCAAGATATGAGTAGCGCTCCACTGAGGTTTGTCTGACATTTTTCAGGTGTGCTACTAGAGGATGATTGCTGCTAGGCCATCTTTTTTGACAGAACAAGGAAATATCTGTAGCATACTATGATGCTTAATGTTGAAAGGTGGAATGGAAGACTATATTCTTAATAGACTTTTCTTAACATAAATATTAATAAAATACTTTGTGGGCTGCTTTCAGACTCATTGGGAGGAATAACAGATACATTCACTTATGTAAAATGCTAGCTAGACTATTCTTTCCCACTATTGTAGACATTTCTGCTACAAAAAGCTCAGGGAATATTAGATAATCACATAAAAAGTCAAGCTGGTTTGATGGAATATGTTGTAAAATTACAAATTAAAACAAAAAGATTAAAAGATATACTCTAAAAATAGAAATAGAGAATAAAAGCCATACAAAACAAACAGACTTTGTAAAAACCACTGAGGGTGGCTGTGCAAATGAACCACCACAATAGTCTTTTCTGGTTAGTTGACATCATTAAGCCACCATTAGAAGCCCTTCAAGACAGGGATCAGGATGGCAAACAAACCCTTCTCTCCATCCCTCCCTCCCCAAAATATGAAAAGAAAGGCTAATGCTATTCTTTCATAGATGCAAATATGACATATTAGTACCAACTGTGTTTCAGTCTTGATAATTTTCTCCTTTTAACTCATCAAATCATCATTCCAACTAAGTACCAGACAGTGTTTCCCTGAAATAAGACCTAACTGGAAAATAAAATTGTAATTAATAGCTGGTCATTACCATAGTGTTGCTCAGTGTCCTGTGAAAGATTATAACTCACTAGTGTCTTGTTTGGTGGCTGCTCTGTAATGGCAGGTAAGGCAGGGACAGGCTGATTAGGGCTGACATTCTTTATCTATAGTTAGGTCTTATTTTCAGGGAAATAGAACAGATGAAAAAACTGAAGCCTGGAAGGTAAAGTGGTCCAATTTACATCTAGCAAAAGGCAGATGATAAATTTAACCAAAGTAGCCTTGCTAAAGATAAGTGCTCTAAAATCTATAGACCATTTTTCCTGAGGAATGGCTACCTAATTAATAGAACATTTCTGCTAAAGAAAATTGTCACTTCTTCTCTACCAGTGAAATCTAATTCAAAAAGAAAACTCTTAAATTGTTTAAACCAAACCTATCTAACAAAAAATGTGACAATACTGTTCTTGCTGCTGAGTTAATGACTACGTCTAAAGTATGTGCAGTGTCAAACAGTGACGAGCAAAATCCTTTAAAGGTGACCTACAGAGGAATGTTTTTCATTTTGTCACATATTAAATTCAAACTGTTTTAGAAAAAAATATAAGTAGAACCTCAAACCCATGATTTCATGTATATCATTTTTAAAGTAAGGCATTCAGGTAAGTAGTTACATTTTAAAATAAATTACCTTAAAATCTGTTACATATACTAGAAGATATGAATATACACAGAAATGACATTTGAGCAGCATCATCTAGACTATAATTTCTTATGAAACAGATTAGAATTACTATGTTCTTTTACTTAAAGGAATATAGGATTTCTGTGTATAGTTCAAACAGGTAAGCACATATTTTATGGAATAGACAGTATGCGTTCTGCATCAAGTGAGTTTTGCATGTACACAGCTAATCCTGTCAAAGAGATTTAGAAAAGCATACTGAGCTTCAAAGAAGGCGTACTACCCAAAATATCAGGTAGGAAGAGAACAGAGCTGGAATCTGGAACCCAGATTCTACTGACCAAAACAAAAAACCAAAAACCTACTTTCTTTAATTCTGCAAAGTTGTCATAAGAATCACTGGCTAGGGGCTGTGGATTTAGCTCAGTGGTGTAAGCTCCTGCCTTGCAAGCAGGCAGTTGTGAGTTCGATCCCTGATACCGATAAAAAAGAAAAAGACAAAAAAAAGAGCTGAGAAGAATCACTGGCTAGTCTAAGAGTAGCCTCGATATAGTCTAAGAGTATAAGCATATTATTAGTAATAGCTGGTAATCTCATTTAATTTCCTAACAAACATAGAAGAATTACTTACTGAAGCAAATACAAAGGGATATGGTGAACAAAAGAAAATGCCTTCTTAAATAAATGCCTTTCAAATATACATGAATATTAAGATAAAAGGTGGCTGCCCATTTTTCAATTTTCTATAAAAATCTCAGACTGTGACAACCACCAGAAGTGCCAGGTAGAAACAAGTGTCAGCAATGTATAGTTTTAAAAGTGAAGACAATGGTGGAATTTTGGGGGAAAATATTAATAATATATCATAAGTTACTGAACTAAGAGGTCATGAACTCCAGCATATGAATCAATAAATCCCAAATTTTTGTTATACTGGCATACTCACATGAGGCCTACAAACATCAGGTATATGTATACATATATGTGTGTATATATATGTAAATATATTTGTTCACACATGCTTCAGCAATGGCCTCAAGCTACCTTGAACTAACTTAAAAGTATTGCTGACTGTTTTCAGGAATATTATAAGCCAGTTGTTAAATGTGTTCATTATTTAAAATTGTGTAAATTTATAGTTACACTTTAAAAATGAATTGTTTTCTCTGGTTCAACAAGAAAAAATGAAACTATTTTATTGAGCAACTGAACATCATGAAATAAATCATACTTCCATATCTCTTATATATGTGTATCTTAAGTAACAACTACAATCTATGTGACTGTTACAAAAATCTTCCTGAATTGAATCAAAGCATTATTAATTATCTTGCTATGTATTTGGGGGAGAAAAATTTATTTTATTTGTAACATTGGTAAATTTTATCATAACTGAGTCTCAAACTTTGAAATTTTTTAGAAAACAATAGTTCACAATGCTTTTGAACGGAATTTACCATTTTTCCATAAATTAAAACATGTAATAAATGAAAGCAATTTTTCTAGTAGATTGGCTTACTAATCATAAAAATAAGAGGTTTTAAATAATTAAATTTTAGGGACAGATATTTAAGCTTCCTGACATAGGAACTTAGCTGATGGCAATGGAGACAATGCTGTTTACAAAACCTTAGTATCTTGCTTGAAAAAAGTCAAGGTCTTACTATTCCATGAAAAAAACATTTTTACAGAAAGCATTTCCCTCTTTCTATTATTAAAAGCAAACATTTTTTTCTAATAGTACATATATAAATAAGGACTCTCTTTGTTCATACTCACTTTAAGGTACTATATACAAGCTTTACAAATCTTGCCCAAATCTACCTTTATTAACTAGATGAAAGATATCCAACTTAAATAATAAAAGGGTAAGTTCCTATAATTATAAAACATGCTCTTTTAAGAGTCAGACGTTTTTCTTTGGATGAAGTAACTTTTAATAACTCTCTTGTTTCAGTTTTAAATACAGTATTTTAATATTTTATAACTATTGTTGCTATTTTCACTGCACAATGTGTCTTTCCCACCTTCCCTCTTCAAAGTTCAACATTTACTTCTACATTATCTTGTACTTGTGTGATGCTACAATACCTTAATATTAAGCCACTTCCATGAACACCCCATATTCCCTCAAGCACCCCTCCTGCCTGCAAAACAAATTGATCAGCATCACAAAGTGCTCATCTATTTTACGCACTGACCATCACGAAGCAGCAGGGGGAGCAGCCAGAAAAGCACTAAGAAAAAGCAACCCAGAAAAGCACCTCTTACTTATGGGCAACAGAAGCGTGCTAAAGATATTTGCTAAAAACAAAAGACAGAATAAATTCCATAAGAAGTCACAATCACATTTGCAAAACTGGCCTACGTACCTCTAAAACGGACTACAGAAAAACCTTAAGCGTCTCTGAAAGAGGCTTACATCCTAACTTCAGAACAGACTTTTAACTTGAAAGCCAACAGTTTCCAGTAATACTAACATTCAGAACTGTCCCCCCAAACTAGAGTAAAAGCAAAATACACTGTTTTCATGATGTTATATTTTAGGGAGACTCAAAATGATTTTGCTTTCTCCTTCAAACATCACTACATTTACAAAGGCCTGGTGAAATGTATGAAAGGATTAAATTATAGAGCTCTAGGGCATAAAGTCTTTGAAAGACCTGATGTCTGGACTTCTGTCCTGTCCTCCAAGTTCCTTCCTACCCTCATAAACCTTCTATGACTGAAAAGTGAAAACACTATGAAACTATTCTGCATTAAAAAGTACTTTACTAACAAAGTACTTAGCTTTTCAAGACTTACACATAAGGATAGAAAATTGCCCACCAACATACATGATATTGTACATATTCTAAAGGTACATATTCTATAAGGGTTATCTTTTCAGTTTTATAGTTAAGTTTGTTTAAATTCATTTAGCTTTTCTGCCTGGAATTTTAAATTTAAGAAATTTAAAATAAATTTAAGAAAACACTAAGCTTCTAACTAAAACTTCAAAATGTTCTATCAAGTTATTTAAATTAAGTAAAGATGGTTAAGAATTATACTTCATGAAACTTATATCTATCATAAATTATATATCAACAAAAACAAACAAAACCACTGTAGCCAAAGAAGAAATAAATGAAGTTTCAGCTAAACCCCACATAATAAAGGTGTAGTGCCTATTCTTGTCAGATATTGTTTTAGTTACTGATATATATATATATATATATATATATATATAATTTTTTTTTTAACTCTCACGTTAACCTTACACCTATATTTTGCCAAGGAGACTGAAACTAAAAAAGTTTAGGCCGTTTTTAAAAATGTAACTCAGGAACAAGTAGAATAAAACCATGATTGAACTTTCAGGTCTGCAATCTGCAAGCCTTAAGATATCTCCCTAAAACTGCTGTCAATTATAGCAATGAGGTTCCAAAGGAAATCTGCACAAATCTCAGGCAGATCAATGAGCTTATGAGGGTAAATGCTGTAGATTTAATCACTCAAATTAAATGCCATCTGGAGTCTCTTATCCTGTTGGTACAAGCATCCTACATGTGTTTCAGCTAAGCAAAGGCCTTATCCAAAATTTCAGTAATTTTTCCTGCCTCTGCTACATCAACAAGCACTAGGTACACCGCAATTTTAACACAGAAACTATAGCCTGTTTCTAACATCATCTTTTAACTACTGTTTTAGATTTCCTCAAGATTTTTTAAAAATTTATGTTACTTGTTAATTCAGTTTGTTCAGTGGATTTCGGGAATCAATTTCCTTCTCTTTACTCCCAAACCCATTTCACTAATAAGTATTTTCTGCTATCACTTAAATTTGTAGACTTCTTACTAATGTTATTAGGCTTTTTAATCTGTCAGAAGTAAAATTTTTAAAAAACCCCAAGAGAAACAAGCACAGGGAAAAGTATCCTAATTTTTCAAAACAGAATAAACTGAAAACATCAACAGAATGAAAGGCAATAAGACTAATAACCGAAAGACAATGTTTCAGATTTATTCATTCACACTAAAAGACGTCAAAAACTGAGCTGACATGTGAATCAAGCTGTGTACATTCCCAGTCAAGAAAGAAGGTGACATGCGGCTCACAGAGACCTTCCCATCAGTTGCCCCAACTCAGTTCATAGCTCTTGTGGCTCATCTGTATCCTTCTTATCAAGCAAAAGGTAACTTTACTACCATTACCAAGAGCTTTTCTTTCTAAGCTAATCCTTCTTCATTTATCAAATGTCATATGAGCACAACACTAATCTAGAAATGAATGAATTAAAGAAGAAATGGGTGGCCTACATATTAAGTTTGATCAGTAGCTCCAGCTGTGCTAGCCTTCATTTTCAGAAGTGTCATGTCAATAATCTTTCAACCACAACACAGAAACACAGCTAGAATGACCGCATTTTGAAAAAGCATTTCTCATTTATTTTATTTTAACCAAATAAACCCATTTCCCCTGTGACCCCTGTGAATTAACTCAAATTTTAATTTGGATGCCTACACAATATTTAAAAGAAAACAAAATACCCCTCACTTATTCGGTGCTGTGAAAGACACCATTTGAGGAACTACTGTGACCTGAAGTGTTTTTAATCTTAGATTAAACTACTTCAGAGATGAAGTCATTTAACAATACACTGTTAGAATGCACATCAATTTTCACACTAACCATATGGATTTTGGGAAAGTAGCAGCTGAGGTGCACTTCACTGAAAAAGTATTGTCAAAATATCTTGAAAACATTAACAAAAGTGTGTATTTTGCTAGATGCCTTCAGATTCGACTCTGCCTTTTAGCACAAAGAATCAACCAGGCAACTGAGAACTCAGGCCCACTGCAGAAGAGTTCCCCTGAGTACTTAGAACATTGGAGATAGCAGCATACATGGAGTGCTACTATAAATCAAATTATGAAAAATAACATTTTATAAAAATAAAAATTTGAGTCAAATGAGAATAGGACCCCCTGCCTATGGGGAGAGGAAGAGTCCCAGTAAGAAAGCAGTAACCCTTCATTTTAAAAGAAGAACCATGCTAAATTTAGAAATGAGTTCCAAATGACAAAACAAACACTACAAAATAAACCCTAGGAATCTGATGGTCATATGCACCTGGGCAGGTCAATGTGCATATGGGCAGGTTAGTTACTTGCAGGCAGGGAGTAGGGAAACTCCTTTTACTTATTTGAAGCCTACTTTTCATTTAAACAACAATGCTATCTATGTAGGAAATGTTAACAGAAAAGATAAGCAAGTGGCTCAATGCTATGGCTTTTTTGCAAAAACCACAGGAGAAAGAAACAGGTGAGATAAAAAATTACAGCAAGCATTTGAAAATGGTATCACTCATCCCAGACATATACATATAAAACAGTAAAATGTCATAACCTTCTTGACCTTGCAAATAGGTGGCCCAAAACATATATTTATCCTTTAGAGACAACTATTATTGTCACACAACCTGACCAGTTCTTACTAGCTGAATACCTCAGCCATCTGCATCAAACATGGTCTTGCTTCCTTTCCTGTCCCCTCCCACAGTTAGTCATTAAAAACACACAAAGTCCCAATTATTCCTTTGCACAACTAAAGACAAAAAGAACAAGAATTCTAAAGAAATAGAATATGGCAAAAGTAAGACAGTACCTTGCCTTCCAGGTTATGTCAAGGTTGTCTCAGACTGAAGTTTATTTCTCAGGCCCCAAACCCCATTTAATGCCCAAACCAAAGCCTTAGTACATATGGCACAAATGCCCAGCCAAAGCCTCATGGTAACTAAATGACCTCAGACTCCAGGTTTGTCTTCTAATTCTGAAGGAAACGAAGGTAATCATCACAATGAACCTTCCAGCTTCCTCGATGATCCCATGGACATGTGAAATATAAAAAAGTCCACTTCCTGCAGGCCACCCAGACAACTACATTAACCTGAGTGAAGGTTCCAAGTTCAGTAAACTCTTGAGCTTGAAAGCAGTAGTAGGTGGTGGCCTCCAAGTGATTTCATTGACAAGCAGCAACTCTTATTTCCAACCAGGAATTCCAAGAATATCTATAAATATGCACTGCCAACTGACCCTACTGGATTTCTGCTGCAAGGGCAAAGTGTCACTTAACAGCCCTGTGTCTTTGAGCTACTCAATCAAATTATGTCAAAGTTGCTTTTGCAAAATGTTTGATTTATCTATAGTGAGTGGAAGACAGAAGGAAGGCTTGGAAACAGAAACCTCCCCCCAAGGGAGCAAATCAGCTAATATGCAGTAAATGTGACTCATATCTCTAGGTATTTCCCAGACCACCAAGCCTGGTTCTTCCCCAGTGTGGAAATGGGCAGACAGGGACATAGGTGACAGCGCATCGAGGGCTTACCTTGTTCGAGGCCATCTCACTGACGGAGTGCCTGGTCTGCAAGGTCTCTAGCTGGTCCAGACACCAGTCCAGCTCCTCCAGGGTCTCGCTGGCCAGTTTCTGGTAGGCCTCCTCTGCGAAGAGATAGGGAAAGTGGGACTCAGTTCTCAAGCGCTTCACGGGGCCGCCGGCGAGCTCAAAGGGGGCCATTCTGCCGTACCCCGCCATGCTCGGGTGCCCGGTGCCCGCACATGAGGGCTGCTCCTTCATATTGCCCAGCCCGGCGGCGCGACGGGGGCCGAGGCTGTGCTCGCGGGGCAGCAGGCGTCGGGGAGGTGCAGTTTATCCAGCTTGACGTTCGGGTTCGGCCTGCCAGAGGGCGCGCAAAGTGAGAAACGCCAACTTTCGCTGGGGGGCGCGGGCGCCAGGAGCCCGATGCGACTTTTGGCGGCGCGGCGGATAGGCGTCCCCGTCCCGGAGCTCGCCTTCCCCGCAGGGCAGCGTGTGGTCCCGGACCCGGTCCTCAGGTCCGCCGGCCCGCGCCCGCCTGCCCGCCCGCCCGCTGCGAGCCTCCTGCAGGGCGCTCCAAGCGAATGAATCAGCCGCGGCGGGGTGCGCGGCCACCACGTTTCCTGTTTTCTTTCTCAAGTCCTCGGGCGGCGGGCGCAGCGCGGCTCCATCGCGGCGGCTTTCCGGGAACACTCCCCCTCACGCCCCCCGCGGGCGGCCGTCGGCGCGGCCTGGCTCCTCCTCAGCTCCCCTCCGCGGACTCCGCCAACTGCAAAAACCTGCGTGCGCCCCCCGCCGCGTCCTTCCCGCAGTCCAGCCGCCTCGCCGCGGCATCCCCGGAGCGGCCGGCCGGCCGCCGCGGCTTTGAAGCGCAGCCTGAGGGCGCGGGCGCTCGCGGGTGGCCGAAGGGCCGACGTGGGGCCGCCGGCAGAAGGAGGGCAGTGGAAAACCCGGCGCGGAGCGCCCGACGCGCGCCACCGGCCACCCGCCGCGGGGCTCGGGGGGCACCCGGCGCGCAGGCGCGTGCGGCGCGCACCTGCCCCGCGGGACCCCGCCGCCGAAGCCCCGCGCGCGCACCCTCGGTTCCCGACCGGACTCTAGACCCGAGTCCCCGCGAGGCGGCGTGCAGACCCTCGCAGTCTCCTCTGAGGGATGACGTTTAGAGTTCCCGAGGGTTCCTTTCTGAGGGTTTGGGACTGACTTTAAAGGAGCAGAAGGTGGGAATAAGGACATTTCCATTAGGAGCAGATACTTTCCATATCCAGCCCAGGCCCTAAGTACAGACTTCTAAAGTTTGGGGTGGACAGAAATAACAAAACAAAACATCGTGTTATGGAGTCAGGGACGCCTTTGCATGGTGCGATATGATATGGTGCAATTTCATATCCAGAATGACCTAAGAGTTATCTTAAAGGTGCAGCAACGTGAATGAACCAAAGGGAAGGAGAGTTTACACCTGACCTGCATTCGTGCTTCCTTGTGGATCTGCATAAGACCAGGATAGCCCTGTGATACCAAGGAGCAAAGTGTGGAAGGGCATTACAACCCACCAGGTACAAAAAATGACAGATGCTGAAAAGACCATATCCAAAGGTTCTGGGAAACCTGTTCAACTTTTAAAAAGCTGACTAAGGGGACCAAGAGCACTCTCCCTACACTGATCAATCCTGGAGAACTTAAAAACATTACCATATGGATAAGTAAACCATCTGTAGGTGAAAAAAATCATAATTCCTAAGGACGGGCCCATCTTATAAATATTTGTCATTGTCAACTAGAAAGACATTGAAAAGCAAGAAGAAATAAGGTCCCTTTTTTGGTCTTCCAATCTATAGGATTGTTGGAAAAGAAATTCTGCTCTTGAAATTTAGGCTCCATAAATTATCAGTAGCATAACAAGAGTTTCATGAACTGAATTTCAGGATCCTGGAATTTTTCAAATAAATTCTTAAACACAATTTGAAAAAGTTACAGTAACTTTCAAACTATTTGTTATGTGTCACCATGCCTTGTATCAACTATTCTTGAATGAGTTACTATCCACTTTAGGCTCTTTTGTTCTACTTTTTTTTCCTGCACAAATTTCTGTAAATACATATTTTAAGTGTAGAAGCAGCTGCTGACCTTGATAGGTGAATTAAAATTTAAGGGTGAAGTTCTTTTCCTTCTTAGAAAAAGGAACAGCGTTAAAGATAATTTTAATTTATTTTATGGTCTAATGATCCACATTTAGCATATCCAGTATGTTAGAGGCACTGTCATGTGGGTATTTGTTCACTGTCATCTTTTCAGTCATCAGGAAGCCAGGAGTCCCCCATCTACATCTCTAAAACCTGGAGGTCTAACTCTCTAGAGCATTCCTGAAGCCCAGGCAAGGTCTCAGCACGTAACTCCCTCACACTTTCCCTTGTCTTCACTAACTTTCTTAAGCCTTTTTGAAATCAGAAGTACAAATTCAGACCTTGGACCGGCAAGATAGACTCCACATATTATATTTCAGTCTTTATTTTTTAATGTGGAAAAGTAATTCAGGTTGATGCTTCAAGACATCATGGTCTTAGATATAAGATTTGCTCTTCAGAAGGTGGTATAGTAACTAGAGGGGCAGTTTATTTCATTTTCTTTCCAGATCATGGGTTACCATGTTGAATATTAAAATTTGACTGTGATCTGAAGGAAAGAAAAAAAAGATGATCCAGAACATATGTACTACCAGCAATTAACAAAATGATTATTAACAACAGAATGATGAACTGTTTTTAAAAATTGGTGCCCCAATAATTATTATTGCTATTAGTATTGAGCTGAGATTGTTACTTTTTTTTTTCAAATTCCCGGGTTAATAGGCAATATGGTTAGCTGCAGTTTTTCAGGATCATTATTAAGCCTCCACTTTTAGAAATTTTAACACCAAGTGTTTTAGGATATCCAGTAACTGACCTTTTCATCCCTACCAAAAAAAAAGGAAGAAAGAAAGAAAGAAAAGAAACTGCTTCACTGTGGAGCTGCCAGCTATCCTACAGGAAATTGAGTCACTACCCCAAGCAACACACCTAAATGTCATCTGCAACTAGCAGGACAAAAACAGGGAGCCAGTTTAATTTTGGCTTTTACCAAGAACACATACTGCATTCATTAATAAAATACTTTCACTCACAGAGAGCAGTATGCACTACAGCTCTGCTTCAAAATACATGAAAACTCTTCTATTTAACTGTCCAAAATCTTGTGTTCAGGAACTGAAGAGAGAAAAACACCCAAGCGAAAACTGTTGGCTACCTGCCATACAGGGTAGGAGAGGGCAATGGAACGGTAACTAATAACTTGAGCCTTTGGCAGTCCCTTTCCGCAGCAGCAGCATCAACTTTCTTCAAGGTACCCTTGAACTATGTGATGCTCATGTTTCTGCTCAGAGTCTCCTGTGAAAAAACAGTCCTCAAGATTTGCAGGCCAGCCCGTGGCTTCCGTCACAGTGATGCGCGCAAGGGTTCCCCTGACACATGGCCTAAAACCTTGCCAGGGCCTCCAGGAGAGGATGCTGAAGCTGCAACTTCCCTTTGCAAAGGAAAAAAGCCTCAGCTGAGAGCCACAGCAGTCAGCTAGACTCTGAAGCTGTTTTCTTGTGAAACCTTCTGCCAGTTACTCTCACCCACTATTTGCCAGGATATTGACCAGTGAAGTAAAAGGGTCCATCCACTCTGCAGGACATATGACTGTATGGGTTTGTTTTCTTTGCCAACACTTGTAGGGAAAAGGTTTGCATGTATTTGTTGTAATTCCTAGACAGGCCTAGTGCTACAAATGAGGAAAACAAGTGCCCCCCCCCCAAAGGATACTATTTACTTGCCTTTAATTTAGAAACTCATAAAAATATCACTACCAATTCAGATCATTTTAAAATTTTAAAAACTTCATTAAACAGATCCTATGAGACAATACTTAAGTATGGATGTTTCTAACCAGTTCTAATTTCTCCTTTCTTGATTCCCGACAAAATCCCTTCTCTGTTCCTAAGGAAGGAGATAGCAGTGTCTGAAGTAGGCAGAGCTGGAGAGAATTACTTCTGCTTCACCATTCATTGTTCTGAGCTAGTCACTGCCTGACTTGGCTGTGGAAGATTTGTGCAGGTTAGCTCTCACTTTTGCTGACATGAGTTTTTTTCCTCCATACGTTTTATCTGATGGGAAATACATGAAGACCTTGGATTCTCTTTCAGTGTGTACATACAACAGGTTTAAGCAAAGCTTGCCAGCGGCAAGCAGCTGTCATGCCCAAGTGTATTATTTCTGGCATCAAATTCTTGTTTTGAAGTATTTGAAAATATATAAACTTTCACTTAGTACTTCAAAAATTTGTCCAAAGAGAAGATAATTTTGTGAGCGTTTTTTCCTTTTATCTTCCTACCATCTACATTTTTTTCTAGTGCTGCCTAAGGTGCTAGTAAAATATTTTAAATAAGAACAGGATTGAGTTTCACTGACTTCTAGTCCCCTCTACAACTCAGCTTTTATTTAGCACTGACTCTTCATTATCCATTGAGTTCACACAAACAAAATGACTACAGGAGTTGTGTCCCTTTTCTAAGAAAAGCCTGGAGTGAAGTAGTGGAGACATTTTAGCACATCCGATAGTAGGATGTACTCTGAAAGAGGAAGCACGTGTGCTATGGGACAATGAAGAGGGGGCTAATGAAGTCAGACTATACAGAGGCAGAATGGGAAAAGGGTGAGTTCTACACAAGGAAACAGAAGGCCAGTGAAGGGGGTGGGAGGATTTAAGAGAAAACAGTATGAGCAAACCCCTGGCTTACAATCAACAAGATGGGTATGTGTGTGCATGGAGAAAAATGAACTACCAGGAGTAAAGCTTGGTTCAGGGGAAAAGAGGCTAGCTAGGAAAGTCTCAGAAGTTCCAGAGATCTGCCGACACTGACCATAGACATCTTTTCAGGCATTGGTACATAGAAGCTTTGAACTAGCTTCAATATAGGAGCTGCTGAGTAACTTAATTTTCCAGGGAAATTTGGGGAATGCGCAACAACTGGGTTGAAAGAGGCAAGGCTGAAGTCAGCAGGACCTGGGGCCACCATACTATTAGATAAAATTAGGTAATGTTGACCATTGGCTTCTCTGACAATTATTCTCATCTAAGACAGTCTCTCTACTAAAACCTTATACAGGCAGTGTTTTCCCCCCAATATATCAGGCAGGAGAAAGACGGCCAATGTGACTTAAGAGGGCATAAACTACCCCTGCTAAAAAATGCAGTCTTCTAGTCACTGAATTTTTAATTACACTGTAATGAGATGGAGGAAAATCCTGAATTCATCCAGAATTTCAGGGAGCGAGTGCTTGTGACAAAGTGCTTCATAAATCTATTTACGACAGAAGATAAGAAACTCTGGTTTGGTAAAAACCAACCTGTGGCCTGTTCTACCTGAGAATGTGGAAGACTAGGCTAATTGCTGCAGAGTAAGTGTGTACACAAGTGTGTGTGTGTGTGTGTGTGTGTGTGTAGGGAGGCACTTTGGTCTGTAAGGTAACTCCAACCTTTAATAATGTACAGCAGACACAAAGTGCAGAGTTGTTTTGCTTTATTTTATTTTACTGAAGGGACTTAATTTGAAGTCCAGATTGGTCCAAGCAGAAATGTCTGCCTTGGCTGACACTGCAGAGCACAGGAAGAGGAGGAGAGAGCTTCTGGAACTCATTGTTAGGACATGGAAGGTTTTAGTCTGAGGAACTCAAGCTTGAGCAAGTTTAATCAGACATCTGGGTTGGGGGCTCCATGTGACATGTGTACACTGTAAACAATACTAGTCCTTGAAGGAAATTGGAGAAGTGGCAGAAGTTTCCAGTCTCTATTCCACTATACACAAAGGCACACACTCCAGACAATTCACAAATCTTTCAAATCTTTCTAGGGGCCAATTTTTTTTTTTTTTTTTTTTTTTTTTTTTTTTTTTTTTTTTTTTTTTAGTTTGTACATTGGAAATAATAAAAACTTTGTGAGTTACTTTGGCGAGGAATGTACATTAATCATGCATTGCTTAACCAGTAGATTATTTCTTCCCTTTCCTCCATTTTATCTTCCCTTCCCCCTAGAGCTTTCTTACATTTCTAACTTAATCCTATCATTCAAGTAAATCTATCAGCTAATACTTCAGGAAAACATAGAGGTCCAGCTATAATAGTTAAGTAGGGCAGTTTTTAGGGTGCTAAGAAAAAAGAAATTCAAGAAAAGGGGTGAAAGTTCAATCTAGAGATATTTATGTACATTTTACATCTGCTTTAGGAAACCCTTGCTTCAAATCCAGTACAAAATTTACATTGAATTAACCATGGACCTCTTTGTACAATAAATCTAGCTTAATTTTGACATTCACTACATTTGTGATTAAAATAAAACTTATTTCTCCCAAACAAGGCAAGAAATATGAACTATTGATTTTGGAGCAACTCATTACTCATTTGAACCAAGTATACAGAAGATGCCCTGAGTGAAACTGACACTAATCAAAGTAGTGAAAATCTCCTGCCTAAGCTCGAGTTTACATTTGCTTGGTTATGATGATGTTTTCGTTATAATAAAGATATGTTCATCACTTGCCACATGTCAGGAGCTGAGCATACTAAAAGAAAGACAAAACCTCATGTTTCAAGGAGTTGATAGTCCAAAAAAGAACACAGGCACAGAACAGTATGTGTGTAAGTTGTCCTCTGAAACCATGCAGTGTGTACACATGCGATGTAAATACAAGGCAGAGGTAGGGGACAGGGTCGGTACCACCCGCACAGCCTTGGCAAGATCTGGAATAGCTTTCTCAAAGGAAGAGTGTCAACTCTGACCCTCCAAGGACAAAGTAAAGAGTTGACCAAGCAGAGAATAGGAGGTGACACTTAAAATAGAGAACAAACGTGCTTTGGTAAGGTGAATATAGGTTTCAAACTTATACGGGTTTAAATAGGCAATGGACAAAGACCAACCTTGAGAAGTAGATTTGGAAGATGTATTATTTTAAGAGTTTCTGGCTTTCTCTAAAAGATCCTAAGCTATGCGGTCATATGATTAAATTTGCCTTTAGAAAGATGTCTCTGGGGATAGAGTAAAAGGAAGGTTGGGAAATGACAAGGCCAGTAGAGAGGCTGGTGACCAGATAAAGAGAAAATCCTAAGTGATGTCTGGAAGGACTTGAGGGGAGAAGCTGCAAACAGCAGGAGAAAAATCTCTGAAGAGTAAAGAGATTCAAAGGAATACTGCTATAAACCAAATATTTGTCTCTCCCTAAAATATATATTGTGAATAGAAAGAGATTTAGAGATGATGGTCTATGGGAAGTAATTAGGTTAGTGAGGCAGAGTCCTGCTGCATGGAATCAGTGTCCTTCTAAGAAGAGGCCAGGTACCCGGCTCACTGTCCTCCTGTCATGGGAATAGGCAATGTGTACCTTACAAGAGCTTGACCGTGAGTTTATTTTTCTAACCATCTAGTATATGATGTTCTGTTTTAGCAGCTAGAGCTAACTTGGACAAACATTGAGGTTGGACCAGGGTATATAGATCCATGGGTTGGGGCACAGTTAATTTTCATTCCAAACTAGTATTTGAGCAACACAAGACTAAAGAGGGTATTAAAGAATGTTAATGAAGTTTTTGTCTAGGAAATCACTCCAAGAAAGTAAGAAAAATATTACAAGCAGGTTTAAAAACAAGTGTTAGAGCTGGGTGTGTTATTTAAATGCTTTTGTTACAACTTTAGAGAACAATTTTATTTTTATCTGTGAGTCCATCAAATACAATCAAACTAAGTATATACCAGTCTTTGGACATTTATCTTTGTCAGTTACTGCATGAATCATTCCATATGCCTACCCACCAACCCTAACATTTCTTCATCCTCTAATTTCTAACATGCCATTATATTGGTTGTGCGCTAGTTTTCAGGTTGCCCACTGTCCACTGTCAGATGACATGGATACTGTCAGCTGTTATTTTAAAGTAAACTCCTGAACTAACCAGAAGCTGACAAAGATCCTGCATACCACCACAATACTAGAGTTCTGGGAGTTTAATCTGATACCAAGTATGAGTGTATTATATTTGGAATTGTTATGTTCTGAGAAATTTAAGTCATTGGCGATTAGGAAGCCTTGCGCTTTATTTATTTATTTATTTATTTATTTATTTATTTATTTATTTGGTACAAGATATTGAACTCAAGATCTTATGCTTACCAGGCATGTACTATGCTGCTGAGCCCCAGCCCCAGCCCTTTGGGCTATATTTGTACTCATTTTTCTTCATTTTCTTTCTTTCTTTTTTTTAAAATCAGTACGGGGGATTGAACTCACCTGCTTGCAAGGCAGGTACTTATGCGGCTGAGCTAAATCCCCAGCCCCGTTATACTCATTTTTGCCTATCTGCCCTCTTGCCTCAACTCTATTGCCATCTAATGCTGAATCAATACACTTACAAATTCCTTACAAATTCCTGTAATTTTCACCTACAATCAAATCCTCATCTATTCATTGCTAGTTGTACTAAGAAACAGCCCATTTGCAGATCTTCTTGGGTTAACTTTTCCTGCCACAGTTCTGTATATAAAATCAGAATAGTATTTCTTAACCTGGCTGTTCAATATGTCATTCCTTTGGTTAAGAACCTCATCTATAAAATTTGTCCTACTTATTGTATTAATGTTATAATTCTTGTTTTCACATAAGACTTTTTTCCAGCTGGTTTTTCAATACATTTCCAAGCTATCATTTAGTCATTATCTTATCCATGGCTATCCTGGAAATAATTTGCTGTTTTTTGTCCCTCCAACTTTTTTCCTTAACCATTTTTATATTCATACCTAGCTCTTTCTTTAATATCTAGGACATTTTCTGATATTTATAAGTATTCAACAATTATTTGTGAGTGATTAATCAGTGAGTACTTTTGTTTTCTAACAAATAGAAAGAGTATTTCTTTCCAAGTAAGAGTCAAGTAATAAAACTGTTCTTGGTATAGCTTCCTAGATGTCTTCATGTTTATTCATCTCCTTGTTCTCAATCTGTTGTTTTCAAACTCTGCTCTTTCACTCTTTCTCAAGAGTACCAGGAACTAACACTTCTAGGATTTAGGATGGCTAAAGCAGATAATAATGTCTTGCTGAAGTGAAATATTAAAATTGAAAAGAAAAATGGTAGCTATTTCTTAGAATGGAAGGTGAAAATTTAAAAGAATCTATCAATACACAAGGATGAAGTATGGGGGAAAGAGTTAAATACAGTAAATGTCATGTGCCATGCTCCCAAGATCAAAGAATGGATTCTCCATGAAAATCAAAGTGGAAAGAATAGTTCAATCTATGACCTACTCAGTCTATAGGGATCATTTTTTATTTTCTAACAATGATATTTATTTAAACTTCTGTTTTCTCCCAATATAACAAAACCCAGTATTGTCTCTTCCCTTCCCTATGAGATTGTTCTGTTTTTACCATTCTGTCCCCACCATCCTGTCCTCACTCAAGCTGCTTCCCGAGGCCTGCTTTAAGTACCCTCACTCTGCTATTTTCCATTTTAGGAGAATTTAAATTCCAATCTTGTATTAAGATTTTCTGTAAAAATTCAATTTTCTGACTTAAAAAATCTTTTCTCAATCTTTATAATCATATGCTCTATACACCTTCAATTTCACCCTAAACTGTACCTGAGGTATTGCTCACTATAATTTCCTATACATATCGTCTTCTCCTGATCCTTGTTCTGACTTCTTAGCAAGAGCACTTTCTTGTTGTGCACAAACTTTTTAACAAGATGATATCCCATTTTTTATTTTTTGTAATATTTTGCTTGTAGTATGGATTCTGTTCATGAAGTCTCTGCATTAGATTAAAATTTCCATTTTGTTTAGAACTCTATGCTCAGTACATTTACTATTTCACTTGTTATTCCTATTAGATAAATTTTGTTACACATCTAATCAATGAAAAGCTTCTGGATATCTCACTTTGCATTCTACTTTCAATCTATACATATGTATAGCTTTTTCAATTTTGTGTTTGGGAGCTCAATAATTTTACTCGACATTTTAAAAGTGACTTGTCTTTCACAGGCCCTAAGTAAATAGACAATTCCTTTCTGATATTCTTGGAGATCTCCCAACAACAGACCATTACGGGGAATTTTAACTACTGCAAAACTACTGTTATTGCTAATGCCCCAGATTCCACACATACAGGGCTTGGAAGAAGATTCAATGAGATTCAATGGCTTAGAAAGGTTATTTTTTGTGAACGAATCACAGTAAAGATTGTTTTTCATATTATGACACATAGAGATGTGTAAAGTAGAAGGAAAATGATTACCATGTTTATGTTTGTTAATTGTGTTCATTTTCGAAAATGTGTGAGTCCCAATGCTTAGCAGTATAAAAATGTGTAAGGAATATTTCAATACCTGCATTTAAAAGGGATGTTGGCAGACTCCTACAATTAGCAACTCTGTGTCATATGTAATAATAATGGCAAAATTTTTTCACTCTTTGTTTAACAAATCATGCTTTTTAGTTTAAGTGAAAGCAACAAAAAATTACTACACACAATGTCACAGCTATATATATATATATATATATATATATAACTGAAGCAATAGATAAACCACTTACAAACAAATATAGATTTGATCCATATATAGGGAATAGGAACAACTTAACATGAAATATTATTTATTCTTACTCTATATGGTTCACTCTGTTTCATATTCCACTTAGTCTAAAAAAATGTTGTGACCCATTAAGTTAATTTTGAAGCCTATCAATAAATTTGAAAACAGTACTATAGGAATCACTTAGCTTAATAAATGTTAGTTTTGTTCTTATCTCTCTTCCTTTTACTTTACAATAAGACCCTTCAGCTACAAGTAAAAGTAAATAAAACACAAAGAACTATAATTTATGAGCTGTCTAACATACACATATTTTGTAAACAGTTTCTCCTAGATGTGTGTTTTCTCAGGGCACTATATGTTTGCCAGTTGGAGATATAAAGAACCATTCACTGAAATGTCCATAGAAGCCACACACATCATGTGAGTGAATGAATGAATGAATGAATGAATGAATGATACAGTGGGTAGGGGACCACAAAGGGCAGGGTAGATAGACACAATGCTGGCCAGCTGTTGTTAGATCTTCAGATTCTTAAAAAAAAATCTCTATATTGGAATTTTTAAAGCAGCATTTAAATGTAAAACATTTTAGCAACTAATTTTTTTAAGATGTTATATTTTAAGGGACAAACAAAAATCAAGTGTATGAACCTTAATGGCCAGTTTAAATCTCTTATAGCACTAGTTGCAGAAGCTTTACCATGCATAGCACTTTAGAAAAGCCCATTAGGACTTTATAATTTCCGGGCAGAGAAGTTAGGAAGTGTTTCTGCGGGGCACAGTGGTGTGCACCTATAATCTAAGCACACAGGAGGCTTAGGAGTGAGGATCAGCTGAGCCTAGGAGTTTGATCCCAGCCTGTGAAACTTAAGAAACAAAGCAAAACAAACAAACTAACTAACTAACTAACGAACAAAAACATGTTTCTGAAATCTGGTATGTTAACACAAGGTCACTGAAAGACTGTTTTGGAGTCAGAAGACAGAGATTTCTTTCCTGGATCCAACAGTTAACTAGGAATGGTCTTGGCCAAATGATCTCAAGCTGTCCCTGGACCAAGTGGATGCTGTGAGATTTATTGGGAGGAACATTTCCTGAACAAAAATATCTCGTCTCGATGACCTAACAATGACCAATGACCTAGCCAATCAGAAGTGCTATACTCAAAGACCACTATCCATACTAACCCTTTCTTTAATGGCTAAATAGGAAAAAAAAAAAAAAGAAAAACTTTTGGCCATCATTTTCCTTTTAAAATTATTATGTATTGTTACTGGTATTTATTTCCTACAGTTCTAGGGTACTTTCCCCATTTCAATAACTTTATATAATCTTATATTCCTAAAGTTGTTCTCCAATAATAATAGCAATAGGAATAATATTATACCTTATTCAAGACAGAATTGTAGATTTTTAATGCCTATAGTTTTAATCCAAAGTTCAGTTAGTTTCCTCACGAGTCCTCTAATTTCTGTCTCCCTCCTACCTCCTGTGGCTGGACTGTCCTCCACTACTTCAGCTTTTCAGGCAGTTTCTCAGTCTCATCTCTGTGTATTTGGTCATGCTGGTTTAATGTTTTTTAACTTGACTTTTTTTTTGCCACTTTGATCATCGAGATATTCAAGTTCCTGCCTTTCATAGCCTACTTCCTTTATGTGGAAGTTCCTTCAAAGGAAGACTCTGATGACGCAGGTGACAAGCAATACAGGAACAGGCAGGAAGGTCCAGGCTGGAGAGAGTCCATTCTGCTATCACCACGGGAGGGAAACACTTGAGAGGAGATTCAGGCAGTGACTTCTGGAGTTGGGAGAATTCACAAAATTCCTTGGTTGTGGTTTTATCTGGGCCCAGTCTTTTTCCACAGATAAAGCTGATTCATCCTTGTCTACCTAACTGTTACCTTGACTCACTGCTTGTCAACAAATACTTGTTGAATTCACCAATGACTGGAAGAGGGGAAGGAAGCTGATAGTCTATGAAATTACAAAGCTCAATTAAGAACATTTTTGGTTTCCAGTAGTCCACAATTCAGTGGTACTCATTGAAACACTTAACAATCGTAGTGATCTCAAAGGAAATTCATGTATGCCACAGTAGAGACAAGCATGGCAGGTCAGCAAAGCTCACAGGATCCAGCTAGGCTTCCTGAGAAAGAGGTCTGTGTTTCCCTTTGCTTGAGAAATCACAGTCAGAACTTGAAAACAGGCTGGTATTTAGGGAACAGCATGTGAGCCATAAGAAAGTAAGTTTAGTAGCTTAGCCAGGGTGAGAACCGGCTCATAGTTCTAAGTCTCAGGGATACCATGCACAGATTTTTCTTTCTCCAACTTGCTGAAGTCTCTAAGTAGAAGCCTAAGTATGAGGGAAAGAAGGATTAGGCTGCTTTACCCACAAGGTGCAAAGGAAGGAAGAAAAGACACAAAAATTACACCAACTAGAAGCTAGCAATAAGCAGAAGGCAATAGTTAAAAACAGTAATTAAAGAGGAAATTGTGGGATGCAGAGCAGATAAGGGTGTAGCAGATAAGGGGCTGAAGAGAATTCAGCACTTTGAAAGCTGGATTCAGTTTCATGGCTTGAATTTTCCTTTTTCTGTTCCCATTGCCTACCTCTTACTCTTCCCCAAGAACTGGGCCCTGTGGCCCCAGGATCTTTTCTTCTCTATGAGACATTAAACACTTAGTAATGATTTTATCTGGAGCAGCACCCACTGCTAGTGTAATTCTCCTTCAAAGTGAAGGTGGCATTTCAATTAAACCTCTTTGGTTAGATACAATTGGTTCTGATATGCTACCGTAACTCCTTTTTAATTACTTTTTTTTTCCAGAAATAAGGCCAGTGGGTCCCTTCCTTATATTTCTTGAGGGTACTACCTGCTGGTCCAGAGAAGGATTGTACAGAGACTGAAATTCAGGAGAACAGTTTTGAAATAAGGCAGCTTCTTTATACCAAACCTAACCTCTGCCACCTACACCTTCATATAAGCCAGAGACCCTCATATAGACTAATTGACTTACCTACACTTGGTGTCTAATTCATGAAATGGAGAGAGAAGGAATTATATCTTAGCATGCTTCTGAAGCTTAATTAAGAGTCTGGATGCAAGGCAGAACCTGCAAATAATGTGTGCTTGAAAAGTTCCAAAAATGATGAATTTTATGTGCAAGTATCTAGAGCATGTTAGGAGTTCTGAAATCACTTCCAGATTCTCAATACTTGCTCTTCACCAAGATTCTGTTATCCAACACTGCCTGACTAAGTTTTCACCCCAGCATTTTTGGTTGTTTGTTTTTAAATCAATATGATTAAGGATACAACTCCTGGGAGGTACTTTCAAATCATTTATCTAATTAAATAAGCAAATGCTTTCAGCCCAGACATTCTAAATCCTTTGTAGTTTGTCTATGTTGATTTGGTTAGAACAACTCAAATCATAGGGAAGGGCTTTCTGTGTGGAAAAATATATAAATTAGCAGTCTGGGAAAAAAGGCCCTCTGGGTTAAAAGAGCTTCAGCAAACAACCTGACTAGCCTATCTTGTTTTTTGTTTTTTGTTTTTCCATATTGTCTGATATTAGAAAGGAAGTAGGATAAACCCAGGTTGCCACTTGTAGGAGATCTCTCTAATAGGCGAGACTGGCAAAGGCCTTGTTTCATGCTTTGAAGTCAGATCAAAAAGTTCATTCTTCAAATCTTCAAATTCTTCAAAATCTTCAATTCTTCAAAATGGTTAGCATTGAATTGATAATCAATGTATTACAATGAATTGTTTGCTAAAGACTGTATTTACAGGCTTAGAACCACTTCAACTTTGTTTTTCCATCTGTTTAGTGGTGCTAAACACTGGATGTTGCATACCAAGTGGTATCCAATAAATATTTGTTAAATTGAACTGAACTGAAAAGGGATGGCACATTCTCCCTATTAAGGCTGCCTTTCTGTAATGTTTCTGTATCTTTCAATGTATCTGAGCATTGATGAATGGACGGGTAGAGGAGTATGAATCTGAATGACAAGCTTCATACTCAGAACCATCGAATGATCAGAGTAACTTTTGTGCCAGAAGAGAGAAATCACTGGCAGAAGTGATCTTATTTCCATTTTTCTCTCTCCAGGCATCCTATCAAATCTTTTATTCTCCAGTTACACATAAACACTATCATTTATTAGCTGAGATATTTATTATCCCCTATTCTTTCTAGGTAATGGGTACATTAATCTCAATCAAGCTGGAAGTTTATGTCTCTTTTCCTGGCATAATTCTGGGTAGTACTGCTTTTCTCTCTCAAAAGTGTCCTCTGTTTTATGCTAAATCATGCTGACATCCAACTTACAGGTCAGTTCATTGTCCATCAGTCAGCCACCCAAGTCCACCCTCCTTGCAGTCTGAATGTTACGTCTTGTCTTAGGCTTTATTGGAGGCAGTTTTCTCAACCACTGCATGCAGGAAGTTTAGCCCACTTCTGATGCACACAAGAAACAAAAAATTCCCACTAATTACATTCCTAAAAATACTGAAATCTAAAAGGCACACCCCTTTGAAAATTCTAATCTCATGATTAAACCTTTCAGGTTAAACTATACCTAATAATGTAGCTTATTTTGTTAAAATCAGTTAAGATCCCCTAATGTGCTTAGGAATAAATGGACAGACAAAAATTCAAACGTGGCAGGTCAAGGTAATCAGAAAGCTCACTGACTGAATGAAGTATTCAGTCAGTAACAATGGCCATTTAACGGGCTCTTTGTACGACTGGATGTAATTGTACTTGGTTTTAATTTCTTGTAATGACAGAGCAAATTACATTACTTCAGTCTTTTAAGGATATTTGGCTACGTCATGTTTTGGTACTTCCATAAACCCAATTGGAAATTTAGTCAGCTCTGTAATTGCTCATTCTTCCCACTAAACAGCATGTCTGCCTCGTGTCAGCAAAATGGTAACCGTTGTCTACCTTAATCCAAGACATTGCAGTAGTGGTAAAAGAAATTAGCTTCCCTGCCTCTCCTTTTACATCTCCGTATTTGTAGATATCAAAGTTTGGCATGCTTGCCGGAGCACGATCTTGTTAGAACAAGCACAGTAATTCTCGTGTGAGACTCTAGTAAGGTCACAATGTACCTGTGATTCAAATTTAGATGAGGATATGAGTTGGTAAGAACATGAAGAGCGTTACAGAGTTTTAAGAACTAAAACTACTTGTATTTTGTGCTACCAGTTTCTTTTCCTCCAAATTTAGGTGGGCATACAAACTTTGACATTAGGAATCTATTGCCATATGCCATTAAAATTAATTAGCAGAGGGAAAATAGAAACAGAACTTTCTTACATACTGTAGCTACTAAGCTCACTCAGTAAAAAGTAAACATACTATAAGGTACATTGCAAATGGAGTACAGTGCATTAACGTTAAATGGTTTAAATGCTAATAGCACTATTAATAAGCAATACTGTGGTAAAAACTATTGGATGCCCTTTAATACAGAGGCTTTTCCTCATCAACTGTATTAAAATCACAATTTTCACCTAAGTGTGTAACTCCAAGACATAGAGAAGATTTTCAGACTCCTTTATAGCCAAATTTTGCCACTTAACTAAATTCTGATGAAAGGATGGTTCACAATAGAGATATAAACATTCCAGGAAATTTTCTTAAAAGACATCTGTCATGTGCCTTTTGCCTGTTTGTATTTATTCTTTTTTTTTTCCCTACAGGATAGAATATGAATTTGATAGCTGAATCTGAAGCCCCATATTAGATCAGAATTTAGTCATAAAATTCACATTTCATAAAGCAGTAAGATGGAGGGAACATATGTCCTTGAAGACTTTATGGAATAGTGTTGGCACACTGGCTCTGGGATGCTTAATTTCAAATTTTAACAGGAGGAATATCTATTTTGTTTAAGACACTTCTATTTTAAATATATATAGTTATAGCCAAATGCAATTCCAACTAATATAAACACCAATTAAAAAATTTTCCATTTCACATAGGATTTAGGACCATAGCTTAGTCTTAACAAAAACACGTATGTTTACATAAACCAGGATGAGATTTGGATACTGGATAACTAGTGTTCAACTTACTGTGATTCAAACATATTGTGCAGTAATAGATTGCTCATTCACACGTTTCTTGTGATGTTCAGAAAAATATGCCAAGCAAAATCCTGCAAGAACTACCCTGGAGTTTCCATCAGGCTTCAGTCACTTGTCTTTCTACTGTGATTTAGAAGTTTTTCCAACCTGGAAGCCATTGTGAGAAACCAAAATGTGATCTCCATGCTATGAAGAACATTATCCACATTCCCGGGGGTTCTCCCTGTCCCAGGCCCCTTTTTCCACTCATTTATACAACTAAACACGTGGACATTTGCAAATTTCTTCCTACTCAATAAATAGTCTCCAAGTATACCACTCTTAGTAAATCATTAAAAGCAGGAGGGTCTATTCAATATTATTTCTTTCCATGATTTGTCATTGTTCTTTCTCCTTGCAAATCTGATAGCTTTAAAACTGAATTCTTGGGATCCACATCATGCCTGAAAGGCTTATGGAATGGCATATTGTGTCGGTATGGTCAGGGTACAAATACATTTGAATAAACAACGTTGTAAAGCAAAACACTTTATGTGTATACTCTATGCGGTTATTTAGATTATGACTATCTTGTTGAGTATCAAATCTCCAGCTCTTAGAAGAGTGCTTCTCAATACAAACCTGTCATATGAATAAATGAAGGGTTTATCTGCGGAAGTAAACCTGTTGTTTTTATATGCTTGAGGCCTCCTTAGTGTGCATGTTGTCAATAGACCAGCCTTGTGAATGCCTTTCAGGACTATCTGTACGTTGTCCACCACAATCACCAGGGATCCAATTATCTTTCATATAGTGTTCTAGCATCATGCCCTCCTCCTACAGAAAATCTTGCCACCATTTCTACATCTCTGAAGGGCCATCATTCTCATTTAGATGCCCCAGTGTAAGACTGAAAATATATATGCTCAAGCCCTCTTAGGGGACAAATGGCAACTGTCATAAATGTCAGCCATAAAAATTAGCTGCATAGATTACAAAACATAAATCTCAATCCTATTTGTTCACAGCAGTGTAACCTACATACTTTATTAAGATAGGAAATATAAAACAGCTGTGAGCACCATTTAGGGGAAGAGATCTCCATTACCTTTTCATGTGAAGGAATGGCTGTGGTGCAGTACCCTGAACATTACCTACTGCTTCACCCAGGACCCAGTGCAGATCACCAGTGCCCCTCTACTTCTTTACTGCCTATTGGCAGGCAGGAAGAAAGTAACATTTGTCTAAATAGAAACTACTTAAATCCCTCAGAACCTGAAATTATATGATCACAAAAGGGAAAACAGGATGAAAATATGGAAAGACAAGATATACTGGTCATCCCAATAAGTGCTACCTGACTCTAATACTGTTGCTTATTGCATCTCTAAACAGATAAGGTTTATTAATTAAAGTCTGAAACTAAATATGACCATAATATATCATTTGATAAACATTCCAGGCATGAATTGGATTCCTAAAGCCAGAATTTAGTTATTTATCATTTACTGTTGTATCATGTATGTTTCAGAATGTTAAGTGCTACCAATATGAATTTCCCCTTCAAATACTTGAATTGTTCCTTAATTAACAGTTGACTTATACCTTCAAAAGTTTCGTATCTTGGTTAGAGTGTAAGATAAAAATGTCTGCTATCAAATTCAAAAGCAATCCAATATTTGAGAACATAGTACAATAATACAGAAAAGGACACCTGTTCTTGGAAGGTTTACCTTAGAAAGTTTGGGGATAGCAAAGCATGATGCGTGCTTCTCTCAGATACATCAGAGAAAAATACAATGTATTCACATGCACTTGTGTGTGTTTCTATGTGGGTGTGTGCAAAAAGAGAAAGTGATATAAAGCAAATGAGGCGGAATGTCAACAGAGGGTGAATCTGGGTGAGGGATATGCATATGTTCTTTACACTATTTATGAAACTTTCCAGTACTTTTTTTTTTTTTTTTTTTTTTTTTTTACCAGTATCAGGGATTGAACTCACGACCACACGCTTGCAAGGCAGGTACTTATGCCGCTGAGCTAAATCCCCAGCCCCTACTTTCCAGTACTTTGAAATTATTTCCCAATAAAAGATTTTTTCAAAAAGGTAATCAGAACAGTGATGATAAATAATTCCATTATTTCTTGTTTCGGCACTCCTTCTTGTACTCACTTTGGGCAGACATCATATACACACATACACTCATATGAGTGGCATTTACTCTACTTTTGGTTCCTATGAGTGTCAACAGTATATGACAGGAAATTCAGTTTTCTAATCTATCTATGCAGTGAAACTCTATCTAACTCTAATATTTGTGGGGAGGCTGTGATTTGACTTTCAAGACAACAGTTTCAGAGATGTAATATAATGTCATCTCTTATAAATGAGACTGCCCTTTTGTCCTTTCAGATTTGGTTCAAAGTGGCCCACAGAGTACAACTACATGAGAACATATCCTTAAGAAAGACAGCTGAGGCACAATGCCCAAACCACAGGCTACCGAAATCTTGGCTGAAAATGACAGTTCTGGACGGCTGACCTTTAAAGTGCTGATGAGTACAGTGAGCTGTGGAGGGTTTATGATTTGTTTTGAGCACATTTACTGTGATTGATGGCCCCGATTTGGCAAGTTGTTTCAATCCCAGTGGAGATGAAAGTTTCACTGCTTTCCCTCTTGCAACATTCCTGTTGAAACAAGTTTCACTCATATTGGCCAATGCAACAACAAATCACTTACATTTTCTGCATAATGAATTTATCATGGCTATACCATGGATCAGTGCTGTATGTGATATTCTTGAGTCAACATAAGGAGTTAATTAAACTTACTAAAATGCCTCTGGAAAGTTTCCTTCACATTACTGAGCTTCAGGACACAAGACTTTTGGTTTAAACCAGTAATTATGTGTGTAACTTTTTGAGATGGTTCACTGCTAGGGCCAGGGTGAGTTTAGGGAGTGACTTATCATAAAACTTAGATATGTGACATAAAAAATGACAAATGGACTCAAACTATTCTAAGGCTCAAGTTATTCTGAGATGTATCAGCCTTCTGAGTAAACTAATTTCAGTTATAGTCTTAAAAATCTAAAAGGAAAGATAAAATTTGAGATAAAGATATTTGTCAGAAGCAAGGGTACAGAGTATAAAAACAGAAAAGGAACCTAAGTATTAATGAGAATAGGATAGTCCTAGTACTATATTGTGAAATTCTTATTTTAAATTGAGGATCATGCAGAACTACAAAAAATGCCAGTGAAGGTCAAGAACCTAATTCCAAGCTAACTCCAAGGAAGAAGCAATTTAAAATACGGCCTAGATTATGACTACACTTCAAGAGTTTGATTGCTTTTGGTACCATTATTGTTTTTTACATTAAGCAAAGAACCATGAGAAAGAAAAATATATTTTCATTTATACATACCAGGAAACAAAAGTGAAAGATTGAGAATTAGGGAGATGGGCGAACAGGTTACAACTGACGAAGTGTAATTTTAACTAAGGTAACTTTTTTTTCATGTTTTATTTTCCCATTGTTACCAAAATCTGATTCAGTACATCTATTTTTAAATTTCAGTTTGAAAGCAAATATTAAAAGCAGTATTTATTAAAATAAGAAAAAACACAAAAATTCAGATTTAAAAATTCTAAAGTATGCTATATTTTTGCTCTCTTCAAAATATCACATTTTGAAAAAATACACTGGAAATTTTTTAAATTTTCATTTTTTAAAAATGGTATACAATTAGACAAGACGTTTTCATCTTCGTTTTTTTGGGTTACCATCAAAAAGCTCTCACCAACCCTTGTTTGTCCACTTTGTACTAATAGACTATATAACATCTAAAATAAACCACACAACCCTGATGCTGCTCCTGCGACAGCAAGGTTGCAATCTAGTCCAATAGGCTACTCATGTCGCGGTATTTTATAACTAAAATAAACAGAATGAGGAAGAAATATCTAACAATTGGCCATAAAACCACCAATGGTGAACTATCAATGTTCTGTTCACAGGGGTAATTTTTAAATTCATATTGGGTCTCTTTAAGTAGTGTTTCTTAGTAAAATTCAACATATTGTTTTCCTTTTGTTCTGAGTTGTAAATACAGTAAGTTTTTAAAAGTACATGTAGAGTGTCTGTAACCCCTGAATTAATAATTTATTAGTGATGATTCCCTTCTTTAACCTTATTTTTGTACTTAGACTCTGGTTTATTTCTGTAATGCTAACAAGTAGCCTGATTACCAAGAATAAAACATATCTGTTGTAGAAAGGTCCAGAGGCTACCCTGCTTTCAAAACAAGAAATATGTTGAACCAGCAGCCTCACTGTTTGGTACAGATTCAGATCACACGAAATCTGAATCGTGAGGAGGTATCTATACCCTTGAGTTCCTTGCAGCAACATACACTATAGGCAAGATGTGAAAGCAACCTACGTTTCCATCAACATATAAATGGATAAAGAAAAATGCGGGATACATACTGAATGGACTGTTATTCAACTTTTTAAAAAGGGAAATGCTGTCATTTCTACTAAGAGGGATTAGACTTGGAGGAAATTATGCTAAGTGAAATAAGCTAGATGCAAAGGAACAAATAATACAAAATCTTTTACACACATGGATTCTAAAATCTTAGAGAAGTAGAAAGTGAAAGAGAATTTGCCAAGGTCCAGGAGAATGGGATAATGAGGTGTTGGCCAAAGGATATGAATCTTGTAAAGTAAGTTATAGAGAGCATTTGTTCAACAAACAGCACATGATAAACAATATTGCATTGCACAATTAAAAATGTGTTAAGAGGATAGATACTATGTTAAATTCTTTTGCCACAAGAGGAAAATCAATAAAACAGAATAAAATCAAGGGAGCAGGATGAAACTTCTGGAGTTCTAGCAGTTAGGATGAGCGTCAATTAGACTGGCTTTCGTATCTATCCATTGGTAGAGCAGACTTTTGGGTGTTTGGATGCATTCTAGAGAGTAGCAGGGTTTCTGGCTGGTCCCTTGCTCCTTTCTCTCTGGCACTGTTTCCATGGTCTGCTTCCTGGCCCCCATGAACCAAGCAGCTTGTTGCATCATACCCTTCAACTATTCCAATGCTGTGGAGCCAGCTGACCATGGAGTGAATCCCTGAATTTTACATGGGTAAAATTAGACCTCTCCTCCTTTACCTTGTGGGTGTTGGGTATTGTGTCCCAGTGATAGGAAAACAGACTGATATAGAAGTGATGAATTAGTTTATGGAGTTAATTGTAATATCTGATTCACAGGTGACTACTTACTTCCAAACACATTATGTTTTATTTTTAAATATCTAGAATATATAGAATTTTGCATATCTCAAAAAATATTTTTTAAAAAAGAAAATAAGAAAAATACGACATCTGAAGAATCTTTGATTCACACACTGATTTTATGTTCACTAACATCTAATTTTTGTATTTTGGGGAGATTTGCTGCTTTCCATACATTGACCTCCTTTTATTTCTTGAACACAAAGACTAAATATGGTCTACTTGTTACATTTATAATAAAATATCAGAGGACTTTCTTTTCAAGAAGCATCATAAATCTATTTCCTTGAGACATAAAATCAGGAAAGAATTGTTAAGATTTTTTTTTGTTGGTCTTGTACGCTGAGTAACTACTTTGAAGATAATGATATACCTTGTACTAACTTTTGTTATTCTCTTATTTTGCTATAAAATTGTTTTAATTTTTCATAAAGGAAAAATAAATGTTAGAATGACAGTATTTTGGATACATTGGATTAAATAAAATGTAATTTTAAAACTAAAAACAGATTCTATGCCAACAAAGTACTGTCACAGAGTATAAAACATTCTTACTTTAGATGTTACAATGCTTCCCGTTTGCTTTTCAGATTCTGTTCTAAAAAATGTGCTTTAATCACTCTGCTAATAGAAAACTGATTGATTGATTGATCATGAATTTCACATCAAATGCTGGCTAAGACTATGGATATGCAAAGAAGAATGAGGTAAGTCTCTGCCCTTAAGCAGCTCATGATATGGTCAAGAAAAGAGAAAAGCCACCAACAATCCCCCTTAACACTATATGAGCTCCAGTAGTAAATGCAGGAACACAGACAGGCAGCTAATTTGGTCTCTGAGGAACTTCCTAGAGGAAATTCTTTTTTTTTTTTTTTTTTTTTTTTGTCTTTTTCCAGTCCATTCAGTATGTATCCCGCATTTTTCTTTATCCATTTATATGTTGATGGAAACGTGGGTTGCTTTCACATCTTGCCTATGGTGTGTGTTGCTGCAAGGAACTCAAGGGATGAGGAAATTCTTGATAAGTTAAAAGGGAGACATCAGAGTACAGAGAAGAACAAGAGTAAAGTGGGGAGAATGAGGAAGGATCCCAACAGACAGAAAAACACAGACAGGGGTGTAAAGTAATAGCAACAGAGTATTTGGGAACCTGCCCGTCCACTGCAGCAGAGAGCACACGTATGCAAGATAAGGCTGGAAAGATAAGCAGGACAAGATCACAGGAGATGAATGGAGAATGAAGGAAGTTGGCCAGGTTTTCATGTAGTAGAGGAATGTAAAAATATTTTTATTTTCAAGACATTGATCCTTTTCTTTCATTGTATGGAGAATGGAAGATACCATGGCCTCACTGTTTGTGTCCTTCCTGCGTCATGTGTTGAAAACATCACTAGGGTGATGGTTTTAAGACATGGGGCCTTTGGAAGATGCTTAGGTCATGAGAATAAAGACGTCCTGGGTGAGATTAATATTTCTCTATGAAAGAGCCGGGAGAAAGTTGCCTTGCTTTTTCCACCATGTGAGGACTCAACCAGAAAATGCCACTGATGATCCCAGAAACAGGACTAGAGCAGAACCTCAGGTCTCTGGAGCCGTGATATTGGATAACCTAGTCTTAGAACTGAGAAATACATTGCTATTCAGTTTATAGCACTTTATACTAGCAGAAGAAAATATGCCTTTATGGGGGGTAACTGAAGTGCATAAAGTAGCCATAGATTTCTGAAGAAAAAAATACAATCAATACAGTATTTCAATCAGGAATTTTTTTAATGCAAAAGTTATCACACACGTCACACATTTCCAGTCTATATGATGACAATGAAATCCTTCCTAGGTGTCTGATACATTTTCTGGAATGTGAATGCCACTGCGAAGATGAATAAGCCAAACAGATTGGCTTCATATGGGTTTGCCATATGACATTTTTTTTTTTCCACTAAAAAGTGGAGGAAAAAACTGATTTCCTTCAATTTCCTTCCTTATTTGGATGAGAACTGAAGCCAGTGCCATTATCCCTTTGCTTATTCTTTTGTGTTACAGAAGTAAGAGTTTAATACCTTCCACTGCCTCTTATTGTTCATGGATTTGCATGTGAAAAGAAAAAAGCAGGACAACTTTCTGTAACAAATATAAAAGACCATACAAGTAATTTAAAGAGCAAAATAGAAAGGAGATGGTAGATACTGGAGTGATAGACTCCAATGAGATGGGAATGGGATCTGGGGAAGGAGGCAAAGGGAAGGATGGGGGATGGAAGGAGTCAAAATGATCAAGATGTGAAATGTGTATGTGCCAATTTTTTTTTAAAAAGGAGCATTTTAGTAGTCAAATAAAGATTCTATAAAACAAAACAAAAAAATTACTATAGTTGTATCTCAAATGTTCTCTAAAGGCCCATATATTAAAAGTTAATTCCTCACAGTGCAACTGTTAGGAGATAAGATGGGGCACTAAGTGGGAAGTTTTAGATTGTTAGTGGAGGCCTTTAAAGTAGTATGTGACAGCCCACTCTCCTGTCTCACTTTCCCACTATGAAATGAATGGATTTCCGGTCTACTCTTGCACCCTCTTGGTTATTTTTCTCTCGTTGCTGAGACAAAATACCCGGTACCAAAATGAAGGAAAGGTTTATTTAGCTTACTGTTTGTGGAGGTTTCATTCCACAATCAGCTGGCTCAATCAGAAGGCAGGGTAACAAGGCAGGGTAATGGGGCAACACTTCAAGGCAGCAGGCAGAGCAAAAGGAAGAAAACAAAACTTCTCATAGCCAGTATCGTACACAGGCCACCATCCCATCCAGGGCAGGGGCAGCACTCAAAAAATCTCCTTGCTCTCCTTTGCACAGGATGAGGATATTTATAAAGGACAGATCCTGTCTCCATGCTGAGTCTCTCAGTTAAACTTCTCAACTGCTCAAGTTGACACAGTGTATCAGCCTTAACACACCCTGCGATGATGCAATGATGTGGTACCTTGACACAGGAGGAAAAGTGAGAGGGCCAACAGACCATAGACTGAAACTTCTAAAACTGTGAGCAAACAAAACAAAACAAAACACAAAATGAAACAAAACATTTTCTTTCTTTGTAAGTTGATTATTTCAGGTATTTGTAACAGTAGTGGAAATCTAACACACACACATGTTAGTTTACTCAGTAAAAAGCTACCTATATTATATGGTTCTTGGAAGTTTACTGTTACGTAATCAACTTTTAATAACTCCAAATGTACGAAAACTTCATAAGATCATCAAAATATATTTCAGTTCTAGACTTTGCAGTGATGAAACATGAACCACCTTGGCTTAATGTACCAGCTTTAAATCTGCCTATTTGAGCTTCAAATTAAAAACAGCCTTGGTGTGTAAAACACAGTGTCATCTGTAGTGTCCATTGTGAAGTCTCAATGTGTTTGTTTATAAAGCAAAACTTGCCCTAAACGCAGATCAAAAGCAAGACAAACTTGACATGAGGTACTGATTTCATTTGATTTAACATGATTGTTGATATTGGTAGCACAATTCACATGAGTTTAAGAACTATTTTATCCACACAATGGAGATGATGAAAATATTTTTTTCAAAAGTATTGCTTTGCTAGAAGCTACCACTTTACTAGATGGAGTATTTCTCCTTCATTTATTATTCTATTTATTCACTGAAAAGTATAGTTAGCAATTTCAGAATGGCAGACACTGTGAAGTGACAGGTTCAAGGGTGAAAGAAGTATCCTTGGTTTATTTGAACAAGAATCCCCTCCTGTGGATCCTAGAGTCAGGCAACAAATATCAAATTCATTAAAAATTTTAATCTGAGTTATATAGTATGTAGAATATAATTCCTTCAAAAATGTTCTGCTAACAAATGACAGTCTCATGAGGAAGCTAAACATACAAGCAAATAAAAAGCAAAGTGATCAATAGGTAATGCAATTTTCAAAATGAGAAGCATTTTTGGGGAGGAAATCCTGGATTTGGATTTGGGTTTCAAATCTAGTTGTGGGCTCTCAAACACCAGTGACTCAAGTCATCTCTGGCTCACTTTCATCCTCTGTAAGGTGAGCTAAAACTGCCTGGCTAATCTGACTGGGTGAGAATCTGGGAAAGGCCAGGAAGTTCATTAAACTGCAATGGCATAGTGGCATATACACATACATACATTTATTTAGTCATGGAAGTTTTCACACTGGAGGAATATTTCAACTTTGTCTAGAAGAGTAAATACACGTTTATCAGGCAGAAAAAGATTGTTAGGATAATCTGAGGAGAAGAAATAAAATGTGGAAATTCAAGTAGTCAGAATGAAAACAGTTTCTTAGAAGAAAGGGTAAAAAAAATGTCATTTAAATGATCTGTCTTTAACCTCTTTCCTCAAATAACATATGAAAGAAAATATACCAACAATCTGTTTAAATCCTATTTCCTTCTTATCCCTCTCTCTGTTCTCAACACAACAGAAATATATTTCTATCCCTTTTATAATAAATCAATGTTGTGAGTCTTGGTTTATAGAGATTATCAGATTTCACAGCATTGGATAAAAAAGAGAAAAAAATGTAACAGCAAACATGTATCATGTGGATCTCTTTTTTTTTCTTTTTCTTTTTCCTTTTTATCGGTACCGGGGATCGAACTCACGACTGCCTGCTTACAAGGCAGGCGCTTATGCTGCTGAGCTAAATCCCCAGCCCCGTGGATGCCTTTTGGATGCTCTAAAAAGTTTAGACGATGTGATGAAAGAACTAAACATGGATAAAGGGATTATTTTAGTGGTATTCCTACTGAAATTCTAACTTGTAGAAACAGTGTTTGAGGGTAAAGTCACATCATACCCTTGGCCAATCCTTATCAGTAAATGTTATATGAAAAGAGAAAAACTTTGCAACGATGTTATTTCCTTATTCCATTTGAATTTCTTATTACAAGTAAAAATTATCAATTTTGAAATTTTATATTTAGTAAAATTATATAGGCACATACTTTAAACAAGTAGTCAATTTAGTGTTACAAAGATTAATAAATAAGAAATCTCTGCAGTTTCTCTCCCACTTTCAATATCTTACCTTCCCTAGAAGTAACCATTTTCAAGTCTTTTAACTAATTCACTTGCTATAATCCATTATTGCTTCTTAACACGTCCGTTTTAGCCACTGATTATTAATGGTCCATAGTAGAAATGTTCTCAAATTTCAGTTCTTAAATTGAGGTTTTAGTTCATGTTATCAAAGGGCTCCTTTCCTATTGTATAACATTCCCTTTTAAATTGCATACTGTTATTTCATGAAAGCAATGTTAATAACATTCATGAATATAACATTATCTCTAATCTTTTCTGGGATGATGATATTTTATGTTTTTTTTCTGCAACATCTGTACTTCTTCTAAGTTGGTCTTTTTCCATTTATTTCTATTCCTCTCCTTCATTTAAATAGTTTGGCTAACTGTCAGATAAATCTTACCTCTCTACTCATATTTAAGAGCAGAGTACTAAAAATCTGAGTGGAAATTCTGTTTACATGGATAAGAATCTCAACTACGTTTTATAAATTTCTTTCCAGTAAAAACTGAGAAGAAAAAATTTTAGGGAGTTTTTGCTAAATGTTTTATATTTCTTAAAAAGAAAGAGAGAAAAAGAAGCATTTTGGAAATATTGTGTGTATTCCCTTGCCAATCCTTATCAGTAAATGATATATGAAAAGAGAAAAACCTTGCAACCATATTATTTCCTTGTTTCATTTGAATTTCTTATTATATAAGGAGATAACCATAGCCATAACCATAAGGAGATAAAAACAGGTCAACAATTGAAATGTTCAGGATAAGTGAATAGAAAGAAAAAAAGAATGTGGTTTCTTGATGCATGTTTGAACCACTACAATCTTTGTATCACCATGATTCTGTTCTATGATTCAGGACAGCTCTTATTATTCAAGGAATTTTTAATGGAGTTTTCTGTTATTTGTAGCTCAAATATATGTACTGATTCAAGCTCTTAGAAAATTCGTTTACAGGTAATCAAGAACTATTTACTAACAACATTGGACTATCATATGAGAAATAGCTGTAAAAATACAATAGGATGAGTGGGTGAAAATATTTTACTTTGAAAAATCCTAGCAAGATGGTAACATAATATTTATGCATATTAATGTATGTCTACATGTAAAATAAATTACCATCCACTATAAAGACCAGTAACTTGTGAGGGGTCTTAGAACAGGAAAAGTTGACAACTATGCAATGGAGAAAAAAATGAGTTAAGAAATTCAAGGAGATAAAAATATGAAATACAAAAGTACAGAGCAAAATAAAAGATAACAGGAAGTAGGCAGGAAGATCTTTCTCAAATGGGAAAGGAGTCAAGATATGGGAGAGGGGAAAAGGGAATGAAAAAAATTAAGATACGTTACACACATTGTCAACTCCACACAAGGAATAGAAACATTATGTACTGTAAACAAGTAGTAATGAAAAATAAAACTAAAATAAAAAGAAATTAAAATTCATAGAAGTTTGAAATCTCCTTCATTGCACATATAGAAAATCAGTCCTAGAGAAGTTATAAATTCTCAAAGATTCCACTATTAGTGATGGCACCCAATTTGCACACAATGTTCTGAACTCTTTTTAAAATAGTTTTATTGTATCATACAGTTCCTTATTTCTTCCTGTAAATACAATTTATTTTCCTAAAAGTATAACGAGAGTGATTAGAAGACTTGGGAAACACAGTTAGGTTTCAGCTCCAATCTATTATTAACAGCTCCTAGCACTAGTGGAGAATTTCAAAGCTTACAGAAAACAATTAAATATAATTCCTTAAGTATGTTTACTGTGATAATGATGGGAGACATGCCACATCAATGGTTCTCATGGACAGCAGCTGCCTAACAGAAAATGAAGAGTGGAAGAGAAAAGTAAAAGAGTGCACCAAATGTGATTTATGACTGACCTCATTCTGGCTTAGCTTATACTATCAGATGTTTCTTTTGAAAAAGTCATCAACTTTTGATTAGATAACTGAAACTTCTCTTTCAACTAATTTTTCAACTCTTTTCCCATTTACCTTTGCTGTTTGGACAGCAGGCATGCTTCTTATTAATATTTGAGGCTATGCAAAATTATTAGATATTTTGGTTCTTTTCAAGTAGAAAATTCATTTTTAAAACCTAAGTCATAGGTATGCACATTTGTTGAAAACAAAATTCATCTTGTGAAATTTTGCTTATTTTCTCACTCAAGCAGAAAGGCATTAATATACTGCATTTCTTATAAATGAAAAACATCAGATTTCTTCAAGTATATACTTATTTGGAGTCACACTTATGAAAGGAAAATTGTTTCTTTAATATGGAATTATTTCAAAATCTATTATTACTTTTTATAAAGATAAAGCAGACTGAAGATTTTTAGGATTTTTCTAAGATCAACATTAGAATATTATTTTAATATTCTATTTAAAAGCAAGGAATTAAGAATAGATTTTAGAATATTTTAGAATTTTAGAATTTTATTTTAGAATATTATTTTAATTTTCTAAATATTTCTCAAAATTTATTTTTCCATTAATATCTCTTCCATAAATATCTTTTCATATTTTAAAAGACCCATGCATTTTTTCCTATGTGATTTATGCTAAAAAGACTTTTTTTGTGAACTCATTTATTTCTCCATTTTTCTACTGCCTGATGCATAGCTCCATTTTCCCATGCATGGGAGTTCTTACAGCCATTCCTTCTAGAAAGTGCTTTTCAAGAATTGTGCTTACTTTAGAGCTTTGTGCAACCTGCTGAGAATTCTTGGAATAAAAGAGAAGGGAGGTGACCTAAAGAGACAACAGAATGCTATAGTTTCCTTAAAGTTAATCAAACTGAATCTGCTAGTACACTTTATCAACTGTTGTGAACTACAATAGCCTTATGACACTCATAAATTACATTTAATATGGTATAAACTTTATACTTATATTTATAAAGAGGAGAAGCAAAACAATGCTTCAACCGTAGGGGAAGCCTCCAGGCAAATAACAGAGAAGCTTATTCCCATTAGTAAAACAATAGAGTTTAAATCTAGAGAAATAGTACTTGAGAAATAGAATAGAATAGAAAAGAAAAAGTCTCTGATTGGTACTTTTGGTAACCAATTAGGTTTGAGAATACTGCTGTGTCACGATAGAAAAAACAGGCTGGAGTATTTGAGGCTTCCATGTCTACAGCATAACAAAAACAATAACAGAAAAGAAGAGGCTAGATAGCTATTCCCTTTAGCCAAAAGATTAGGATAAATGGGCTGGCGACTGACTTAGCTCAGCGGCATAAATGCCTGCTTTGCAAATGAGTGGTCATGAGTTATATCCCTGGTACAAAAAAAAAAAAAAAAAAAAAACAACCAATAAGATAAATGCATTGACAATGAAAAATAATGGAATGTGAGGAATGGTTAGTGACCATTTATGACTTTTATGGCCCGGACAATTTACCTACAGTTTATGCATTTAGCAAGCTTAATAAACACAGTTATTATTCTCATGTTGAAACAAATGTTCTTGGCAAAGAACAAAGAATTGTTCCTGAGCAGATGGCATTACTTTTTGTTGCCAATTTATGTCCATAAATTCAATCAATTCCTTGCCTTAAAAGCATCAAGTAACTCTTATTTCAGGGTAATACGTACCAATTAATCTGTTCTGCCTATCTTCTCTCCTTGGAAACTTAATCCAAAGAGTATAAGTGACACAAATAAAAGCAAAAGCTGTTTTTCTCACTGCTACATGGTCTTACTTATAATTCAGCATTTAAATAAAAGTTGCCACTGAAAGATATCATTTATGAAAGATACTATGACTCAAAGGAGAATCTTTCCCAAATTAAATTGGCATCCATATGAAAACATTGGATTGCCAATTTAGAAAACAAGTGTCTATCCAATGTGGTTTTAAGAACTAGAATTTTAAATGCATAAAACTTGTTCTCAAATTTATAAACTCTAATAATTGGTCAAACCTCTCTGATCTTAGATTTCTTATCTGTAAGTTGTAATGGCTTTTACAAAGGCTATTTTAAATGTTAAAAGACATCCAATATACAATAACTCCACACAAGAAATGTAAAATATTATGTATTGTGAACATGTAGTATTAAAAATAAAACATAAAATTTTTGAAATAGTATCTGCAGAAGAGAAACCACCAGCAGATTGAAGAGACAATCCACATTATGGGATAAAATGTTTGCCAGCTATACCTCAAAGGATTACTATTGAGAACACCTAAAGAACTCAAAAAAAAAAAAAAAAATCAGTCCTCCCATGTTTAAACATTCAATCCAAAAATGGACATCTGAAATGAATATGCGCTTCTCAGATGAAGAAATACAAACAGCAAATATGTGAAAAAATGTTCAGCACCACTGGTCTTTGAGAGATGCAAATTAAAAGAATGCTGAGATTCTACTTCACCCCAGAAAGAAGGGGTATCATCAAGAAAACAACCAATAATAAGTACTGGTGGGGCTCTGGGGAAAAAGGAACTCTTCTCTACTGTTGGTGGGAGCACAGACTGGTTCATCCACTGTGGAAATCAGTGTGGAAATTCCTCAAAAAATAGTACTACAGGTCCCATTCAACCATCTATTCTTATGCTGGGAATCTACCAAGAAGAATAAAAAACATCATATCACAGTGATACATGTACATCCATGTTTATAGCAGCACAATTTGTAACAGCTAGATCTTGGAAACAACTCAAATGCCCATCAACCAGGGAATGAATAAAAAAGATGTGGTATTTCTATATAATTGAGTACTACTCAGTCATAAAGAAGGATAAATTGGTAACTTTTATGAGTAAATGGGTACAAGTTGAGATCACATTTGTAAGTAAAATAAATAAGACATACATGTGTGAACATTGTATTATCTCACTAGTATAAGAAGCTGAAAGAAATAACATGTATATGTATGTATATATGTACATTTAAAATAGTTATACTACTGATTTCTCAGAGTTCACAGAAGAGAAAGATTTGTGCTGGTATTGTTCTGACAACTGAATGCAGATGTCATGTGTTATGGGTGAATGAATTGGGAATGCCAATGCACACTGCATGTACAATTGTTGATGTGCTTTGAAATTTTATTTTTTTTCTCTTTGAAATAAAATGGATATAAAAAAATAAAAATATCTGCAGAGTAAATATTTAACAAGATATTAACTAATACTGGCTTAATTCTTAGGAACTGAAGATTTGAAATAAATCTCAAATTTTCTAGAAAAAAATTTCTCTAATTTTTCACTAATATGTTTTGAATTTTAAAAGACATTCACTGGCAGTAGAAGCAGTTACACTACAATCTACATCCACTGGACTGATGGTAGATTTCCAAGATTTGACAAAATTCTCAATATTTCTTTTTTCCACATCTGATGACTAACATACTCATTGGATCGGTGAGCTACTCCAAAAAACAGTCAAGGGACAGGGATTCAGAATGAGACTAAGTAAAAGCCTTTTTCTATTCACCCAGCACACTGCTCTGTACTAGTCAAAGGAGTCGCTCTTTTTTGCACAGGAATAGCAATGACAAAACATTTTGGCAGCGTGCAGCATAGGCTTTTGTTGAAACTTCTGAGAATTCTTGTATTCCTCAAACCTTCTGCTCTCAAGTGGAGCTGTGATTTCTAAGTGAGCATCAAAGAAATTTGTGAAATTTGATGAAGTCCCTGTACTCCAGAAACATTTGGCTGAGCCCCTTTTTTCATAATAACAATGTTCAGTGAAATACTGTTGGTAATAAAAAAAAAAATAGTTCATTCATAGGTGTGTTAGTTAGTATTTTCTTGTTGCTGGGGCAAAATACATGATGTCCAAAGCTAAAGGAGGAAAGGTTTGTTTGTTTTGGTACCAGGGATTAAATTCATGACCTTGTGCTTGCCAGGCAGGCACAGTGCCACAGAGCTACATCCCCAGCCCAGAAAAGGTTTATTTATCTCACAGATTGTGGAGGTTTCAGTCCATACTTGGCTGACTCCAAGGCAGAGTGGAACACAGCAGAGAGGCAAGAGTTCCTGGCAGCAGACAACAGCAAAAGCAACAGGAACAAAACAGGAGGAGCATGGGAAGCAAGTCTCTTCCTTCCCTTCTACTGTATGCAGGCTCGCACCACAAGGCAGATGTAGTGCTCACATCTCTAATCCCTGTATTGGACTATGAATCAATCACAAAGTCTAGGAGGCTGCCTCCATGACTACAAGAGGCTTTGGGAGGACATCTAGACACAAACCACAACAATAAGAAAGCAGTTAAGTAAGAAATCCAATATATATAGTATGAGATCTAAGATTTTTTTTAGACTTATATGCACTGAAATGAAATCATCTCCCAAATGTATTATGTACTAAAGTAAGTCACATAGTAGTACCTGTAGCATATAATTTTTGACTAATAATTATCCATAATTAATTAATATTTGTATTTAAAATTTCAGAAAATGTTTGCTATTATTAGAATGTGTTTGTGTTCTAATACTGGTATTAAATTTTAATTGCTATTCTAACAGTACTATGGGAATTGGGATCCTTAAAAGATTCTTTAGAACTCTGAATTCAGGACAAATGAAGTTACTGCTGAAGTCAGTTCATTGCAAAAGAATGAGTTTCATCTTTCTTTATCCCTTACCTTCTGCCATGTGATAGCACAGCAAGAAGGCCTTGCAAGACATTAACACCTAGACACTGGCCTTCCCAGCTTCCTGAACTGTTGAGCCAATGAAGTTATATTCATTATAAATTCCCGCACCTCATTTACAGTTAGGGCATCCCTTATCTAATGTGCTTGGGACTGGAAGAGTTTCTGATTTTGGAATATTCACATAAACTTTACCAGTTGACATCTCTAACCCAAAATACTGAAATCCACAATGTTCTGAAATAAAAAAATTTTGAGTACCAGTTTTTGGATTTTGGAGTATTTTAAATGTTTGAATTACAGATGTTCAGCCTATGTCTTGTTATAGCATTCAGCAACTAGAATAAAATAGATACACTAAGTGATATTTATTACTAAGTGGATACTTTCAAGAAGGTGAACAAGGTTAAAGGAACTTGAAAAAAACACGATCTCATTACATAGAAAGCCCCAAATAAACCATCAAAAACTATCAGAAGTAATAAACAACAAATTTTCAAAATATAAAATCAATATACAAAACTCAAGCACTTGCATACACCAAAAATTAGTTATCTGAAAAATGAATCGAGAAAGCAATCCTATTTGTAGTAAGTATGTGTTAAAGCCTTTGAAGAATAATACTAATCAAAGAGTAAAAGAGGCTATAATCAATCAAGGCTATAAAATAGTGATGAAAGACATTGAAAAGGAACAAAGAAATGGAAAGACATCTTATGTTCACTGTTTGGAGGAATCAATATTGCTAAAAGGTCTATCAAACCAATCTACAGATCCAGTGCAATTTCTATCAAAGTACATTAGTATTCTTCACAGCACTAGAAAACGAATATAAAATTTGTATCAAACATATCATACGTCTTGAGAAACGCACCTTGAGACCATACTCTTAAGTGAAATAAATGGCATACACATGTAAATACTACATTGTTTTTTAGTTTGAAAAACCAAAAGTGTAAATAAGGACCAAAATATATAATAGATAATGTGAAATAGGAAGAAAATGTTCACTTGGGAAGGGGAATGGTGGGGGAAGGAAATGAAAGAAGGGAAACATAAAAAGAAAATGGGAGAAGAAGGGAAAAATGGAAACGGATTTTATAAGTAAGGTGAAGAAAAGGGAAAGAGAGGGAAGGTGAATGGGGAAAAGAGAATTAAGTCACATCATGTACAGAAACAAATTCTCTATGACGAATGTGATTATTATGCATACCTAAAATACTCCAATAAAAATCATTTTCTTTGAAAAACAAAAGAACAACAAAAATACCAAACACACACACTCCACACATGCATGCATGTGCACACACACACACACACATATCCATTCAAAGCAACCTGGAGAGGAAATACACTACAAAACTGTGCTAGAAAGTTACCAAAGTAATTAAAATAATAGAATTGGCATACAAAAATATGTAGACTCAGTGGAATAAAATCGAGACCCTAGAAACAATTTTATACATTTACAGCCAGCAAACCTTTGACAAAGGGAGCAAGAACACATACCGGAGAAAGGAGACTCACTTCAAAAAAATAGTGCTGGGAAGACTGCATGGCTATAAGCACACAAAAGAAACTGGACACCTCTCTCTTGTTAGTCAGAAAAATACAGCAGAATATGGATTTAGAAGACAATGAAAATATACAGGAAATGCTTTAAGAAATATGAATGGCAAGGAACTTTCAGATACAACCTCAAAAGCAAAGAAAACAAATAAACAAAAAACAGACAATGGGGTTACAATACAATAGAAAGCATCTTAACAACAAAAGACACAAGACTCAAGAGACCACCTGAAGTACTGGAGAAGACAATTCCAAACTACACTCTAATACGGAATTCATATACAGAATATATATGCAATTTGTTTTTAGGAAATTAGTAAAACCTTATTAAGTTTTACCAGATATTTCTCAAAAGAACAGATATTTCTCAAAACAAAATGCACAAATGGTGAACCAGTGTTTAAAAACTGCCGAACACTGCTCATCACTCATTTCTTCATGGTCAGAAGAATTCGAAACGATGGCAATGAGATATAACCTTACTCTAGTTACCTTAGCTATTAACAAAAAGGCCAAAGATAGGCATGGGCAAGGAGATGGAGAAAAGGAAGCCCTGTGCCAGGCTGGTGGAAAGGTAAAATAGTACAGCCATTATGGAAAACAATGTAGGGGTTTCTCAAAATGTTAAAGAATGTTAAGGAATACTAGTCAACACAAAAAAGAATAAAATCATTTTATTTGAAACATGGGTGGAAGTGGAAGTCCTTATTTAAAATGTAATTGGATAGGCAAAGAAAGACAAATGCTGCATGATCTTACTCATATTTGGAATCTGAAAGTTAACCTCATAGAAGCTGAGAGTAGACTGTTGGTTCCCAGAGGATAAGTAGAGTAGGGTACCAGAATAATGTAAGAAGGTTGATCCATGAGTGCTGCATTACAGTTAGATAGAAGAAATGTTATGATGTTCTTTTGCAATGTAGAAAATGATCGTGTACTGCATATTTTTTAAAAAAAGGAAGAAGAAAATATTTTGAATGTTTTCACTCGAAACAATAAACAATGAGATAGACATACTTATCCTAATTTAAACATTATATAACATATGTATGTATTGGAACAGCATATCATGTTAACCAAAAGGAGAGAAAGAAAATAATGAAGAAAAGGAGAGAAGGACGACTAGACTGTCTTTAGTGACACTTTCCTATATCTTAACTTCTAAAATATTCTATGGCATGAATATATTTATCTATTGTGTTATAAAACTATACATTAAAAGAAAATCTCATGATAGGAACCTTATGAAATATAGAAAAACTAGTGAAATAAAGAAACTCCATATATAATTCCAATACTAAATACCATTAAATATAAACCCAACATTTAATACCATTTAAAGTTATATCCACAGGTGTGGATTTTCGGTGGTGACCAGAGCTAAAGTATGTGAATGTGGATTACGCATGTATGAATATGGACTGAAGGTGTGATACCTGTATTAGACAAATGATTGATTTAGAACAGTTCTGAGTCCAGGGAACGGAAAGGCCTACCCTGGATGTGGGCGGCACCACCCAAATGGCTTATAGCCTGGATGGGACTAAAGGAAAAGGAGGCTCTGTGCTGTTGGTTGCTGCCTCCTGCCTGCTGTGACATGGACTGTTTTCTCCCTCCTCCAGACCACCCTGCCTTGAATGAAGGTTACTTGGCTTCTAAGTCATTGTTGTCATACGGAGTTTTAGTTTCAAGAAACACCTGGGTTTGTTTCAGGGTCTTTGTACCCTAAGTTAATTTCTGTATTGGGTTCTTGTAGCTTAGTTTTGCTTGAAGATATTTTTAGGTTATGCTTGTTTTTTAAATTAAGGAGGCTATTGGGATAGCTCAGTGGCATAAGCGTCTGCCTGGCAAGCATGATGTCTTCAGCTCAATTCCAGGTACAAAACAGAACAAAACTCAACACTATTTAATTAGGAAGGCTATGTGAAAGGGTAACGTGTAAACTGATCCTTTGCATGTTTAAACACACCTTCAGTTTGTCTTAGCACTTAATAGTTTGGCTAACAATTTTGAGTTTAGAATTTTAAAATACTGCCTAGTTTGTCACAGCTTCTAGCCTGCTGATAAAAAGTCTGACACGTTTCAAATATCTTTTTTTTTTTTTGTTGTTCTCAAGGAGATTTTAGATTGATTTCTTATTGTTGGAATTCTAAAATTTCATCAGTATGTGTCTAGGTCTCAACAGGTTTTCCCCTGTTAAGCATTTCTACCTGAAGATTTCAATGAATCTTCATGTCAAGGAATTTTTTCTATTATTTTTTCCTTTTCTTTACCACTCTATTTTTGCTACAATATTCAAATCTTTTTATACTTCATTATTTTTTCCTTGATTTTTGCTTTTTGTTCTAAGGGATTTGCTTGACAATACTTAAATATGTTTAATTTTTTATTCTATTTATTTATTCACAATGCTGGTTCTATTTCTGGGAAACTTGATCACAATTAGTGAATATACTGTCTCCCATAGTTTTCACTATTTCTGTATTTCCTGGAAAAAAGAAGATAAATCCCCTTCAGAAAAATAGATTTTTTTCTCAGTATATTCATTAGTTTCTTTTCATTTATGGTGTTCATTTTCTAATATCTTATGATCTTTTGTTGGCTGGGAACATTTAAAATGTGAGAAGTAGAAACTTCTTAAGTAATTGGCAGGGTTTTCATAAGTAGGTGTGTGGTACAGTATTTAGAATTCAATTCCAATGAAAAATTTAATGTAAATTTTTGGAAGGATATAAAAGTAGATTATAAAATTATTTTTATAAATAATTTATTTGTATAATTTAATAAAACCACATGAAAATAACTGAGAACACCTTAAAAAATAAAGAGAACATGTTTTCCCAGCCAACAACATAACATTGTTAAAAACTCCTAACAATTATAACTTTGGTCTTTTTATATAGGAATATAATATAAAGATTAAAGACAGAATCAATCATCCTTAAATTTAGTGAACCACAGAAGTGGCATTTCATGGGCCAGGTGTGGTGGCACACTCCTATAATCCCAGAACTCAGGAGGCTGAGGCAGGAAGATTGCTGCAAGTTCAAGACCAGCCTAGGCTACCAAGTGAGCTCAAGGCCAGCCTCAACTGCATAGTGAGACCCTGTGTCAAAAAGACAAAAAAAAGAAGAAATGGCATTTCAAACAATAAGAAAATGATCAATTATTCTGGAGTTCTGACAATTTAGGAAATCTCAGAAAAGAATTTCAGAGACCTAACTTATGTAAAATAATTATTAAAGGCTGAAATATATAATGTAAAATCATACTAGGGTTAGGAATAACGTAAGTATCTGTTAGGGGAAGAAAAGTTTTGCTACAGATTTACAAAATATAAACTAACTAGATACACAATTTAAACCTAATATTTATAAAAGTAAAAATAGAAAAGAGTAAATAACAAAAATATTTAAACAAAATGAATAAATATAGGTTTAATAACTTTAATCTCTAAAGACTATTCTAAAATCAATTAGAAAATAAATCAATGAATGCTAAAAGATAAAAATACATGATTTTTCACTAGACATAGGAAACAGATTTTAATAGATGTTAAAATAATTCATCTTAAGAGAAAATAGTATTTGACCAATCAAAGATAAACATAGTAAATCCAGCACTGGGGAGAACTTATAACATTGATACTGCTGATAGAGCACATATAATATTTTTTCCAGGACAATATGACAAAATAGCAAAAATAAATCTTTTTAAAATTGGGCATATATAACTGTCTCAACAATTCCAATAACTAAAATACATATTAAGGAAATAACCAACCTTAGTCATAAGAATTCCACCACAAAGGTATTCATCACAATATGGAAAAGTTACAAAGGCAAATTTTGGAAAAATCATTGAATATAATATGATAGCAGAATTGCTTAAAGTGTTGCAAGTTAATAAAAGAAAATTGTATTAAAATGCTATATACAGAATTATGTTAAATGGCAATCAGCATTTATGATACATTGTATTATTAAATTTGAACAGCAGATTACAATCTAATTGTTAAGGAAAGTCCCTTCTTACATTCTCCCATACTGAAAGAAATTGTTTGATGGCATAATTACCCTTTTGTTCATTATTTTATAATAGGTGCGCCATGCACCTGTCATTAATAAATATTTGCTGCTAAGTTTTGAAAGCATGCATTGTATCTAGCTTGTCTAAGTATCACCCAAAGTACTACCTTTTGGACAGAGTTAAACACTATGAATTATTAATATAAATTACACAAGGACAACAGCATAAGCAGAGGCTGTCCCACGCACAATAAAATGTCCCTGTATTTTAAAGATGTCTCTTGACTTTATGAAGTGTATATTCTTTTTTGGAGATCTAAATAAACTATAAAAAATAACCTCCCCAAATTAAAAACCAAGCACCTGAGAAACATCAAGTATAACTAGAGAGCTAAGAAGTAGGAGGTATATATAGACAGGAATTGCACAGAAAGCGAAGATTGGAAGGTATTTTGGAATGGCGACAACTTTTCTAAGGGTGTTGGGGTAGTAGAAGGACAAAGAATAAAATATTCAGTAGTAGATAAAAGCAGTGTCATGTATATAAAATAAACCCGAATTTTGCAAAGGGTCTCCATAAGAGAATAAAAAATAAACAGTCTAATAAAGAAACTTGAAAGGCTACAAAACTTGCCTGGGGTCACTTAACTAAGCACAGGACCAGGACTTTGAACCTAAGGAGTCTGATTTCAGAGATTATGCCTTACTTACTACACTGCCTCCTCCTACCAAGCTCTAGTTCTGGTATAAATCTTTTCTGTGGGATGTTGCTTATAATATTTCCTCACACATAAACTGCTCCTCTTTCTTTCTGCTGTTCCAAATCTCTCTGTCTATCCAACACCCGTCCCATCCCATTTCAAATAACGCCTTGTCCCTGAAGTTCTTCCAACAATTCCAGTGCTTCTTAGAATTCTGTTACCCTGGATTTGAAGACACTCCTTTCCTCTGATTTTCTGCCTATTTTTCAGCCTCTCTTCTTCAATCCCTTGAACACTTCTTACTCTATACTTTCCTTTTTTCTTGGTATCCCTGCCCCTGTGAGTACATTTACCCTCAAAGCTGTAATATTTAACTGCTATTTTGCGGAGGACTACAGTTTAGATTGCTTTTGCACATTCCAAAAATTTTTACGTGACTATGCAGACACCTGAGACATCCTGTTTCTGTCACTGCCATTCACCGTGGCTAGAAGTTTTGGTCTTATAAAGAGCAGATATCATCATTGTTTTTGGAGTTCCTGAATCTAGAAGTTCAAGTATGATTCTTGAGTCCTCCCTGTCTTGAGCTTGATCTCCTGGAAATCACCAACTTTTGTCTACTTTACAGATAACTACTGAATTCTCTCACCTTAATTCCCTCAGTTCAAGCCCTCTTTGTTTCTTACGTGATTACTGAAATACATTTGGAACTGGCTGGTGCTTGTCTTCCTCCTCCCAATCCAATTCTATCACCACATTAGCATTTTCCAAATTTGAGAGGCCATGGAATTCTAGGAGCACTTCCACAATCCCTCAAATATTTAATTTCTCTATATCAGAAATTCATAACTAAGTCAAACAATTTCTCTGTAGGTGATTATATGTGAGTACTCATGCATTAGGAAATATAAAGTCAAAATTCAGGCATATGCTCTAATCAATGCTTATATTTGAGTTTAAACACAGAATTAAAAAATGCTTTAAAGAATTGTTTAACTCTAAATTGTGTCAAAATTAAAAACTAGGTTAAAAACCTAATGCTGATAGTTTTGTCTTAGAATAAAAGCTCCTAATAATGCCCCAGTACTCAAGAGAAATTTCTAAGCTCCTTAACATAATATCTAAGATCACTTAGCAATTCATGATAGGTTCCTGTGTGAGTCAGTTTTTTTTTTTTTTTTCTCATTGTGACACAATATCTGAGAAAAACAACTTAAAGGAAGGAAGATTTGTTTGGGCTCATGATTGGTTACTAACTTCCCATTCTTAAAATTCCCACTCAAGGATTTTTATATCTGAGAGAATCTCTGATTTCTATCTCTTCTCTTTCCCAGTCTTGGAAAGTATATCTACATCCATGACATGATATAATATATCTGATGATTTAGCTTTCAGTTTAACTTAGACTGCTTGGATCCTCTCAATCAATCTTTTTTTTGGGTACATGTTAGAAGTACTTAATGTTTTCATTCCTTGTGTGGAGTTGATACACATACATAACACACCTTACTTCCTGTTTTCATCTCCTTCCTTCCTTTCTCACCCTCCATCTCTATTCCTTTCGCATTTGAGAAAGATCTGCCTCCCTACTTCTTATTTAGCTCTTTAATTTTTTTTTTAATTTGAAGAGAATAAGACCAAACCAAACAAAATAGAATAGAGCCATGAATGTGATACAGGACTTCAAAACAAGACAATAGGAAATCAACAATGGCTACCATAATGCCTCTTGTTTTCTTCAAAGTAGCTGCCTATACCATCAGACATAATAAAATCAAACAAAACAAAATAGAATAAAATCAATCAAAACAAAACAATGAAAGTAATATGGGGCTTTGAAACAAGATAATAGGAAATCAACAATGGCTACCACCCTCCCTTTTTAGATGCCTCCCTCCCTTCACTTTCACAATATCTGTTGTGCATTTTGGATCCCACTAATTCCCTCAGTCTCTTATACTAGGGAGATACCATAGTGTTCTCCCATGTAACTCTGAACCATTTCATCCATGAGCATTATCTCAAGTTGCAACCATCTACCGTAAGACCCTCAAGGTTATCTTTCTTTATAGCTGAATAGCTTTCCATTGTATAAAAATGGCATTCTTATCCATTCTGTGGTTGATGAGCAAGCTACCCCTGCATTTTCCTTATGCACTGTCACATGGAGCATTGTTTTCTCTCCTTTAACTTTCAGTCTATGAATTTCTTTTGAGTTAAATGTGTTTATCGTATGAAGCATATTGATAGATTCTCCTGATCCACTCTGCCTGTGTTTCTTTATTGGTGAATTGAGGCCATCTATATTAATGGTTACAGCCAACATGCACTGGTTTATCTCTGCCATGCTATTTTCTTGCCATTGGCTCCCAACTTTCCCCCTCCCTTCAATGCCTTGCCCTTCTTAGCAATTCCCCTCTGCTATGTTCCTGGAAACATGGTCATTTTTCTCTCTCTCTCGAATGTCCTTCAGTATTCTTTGTAAAGTTGGTTTGGTGGTCATGAATTCCTTTAATCATGGAAGTACATATCATGGAAGCATCTTGTTTCTCCATTAATTTCAAAAGATAGTTTTGTAGGTTACATCAATCTGAGCTGGAAGTTGTTTTCTTTCAGTACTTAAAATACTTCACTCCAACCTCTGCTTGACTTCATGGTTTGTGTTGGGAAGTCTGTTGTGATTCTAATAAGTTTTCCTTTACAGATGATCTGTTTCTTTTCTCTAACAGCTTTTAATATTCTGTTCTTGTGCTGAATTTCTGGGATCTGGATTATTGTATTATTATTGTCTGGGTGTACATTTATTTTGGTGATGGCTAGCTGGAGTTCTATATGCCACACCTACCTGTATGTTGGGTCCTTTTCTCATCCTCAGAAAGTTTTCTGATATTACTTCTGTAAATAGGCATATTTCATTTGTGTTGACTCCTGCTTTTTCACTGAAACCTAGCACTTTTAACTTCTTTTTCTTTGCATCATCTTGCATCAGTTGATCTGTTATGTCCTAGTTCCTTGTTATTTTTAAGAGCTCTTTCCTTTTGCAGTTGCTAGCTGCAAACCTGGCTTCAAGGTCTGAAAGTTTATACTCAGGTTCTTTCAAGCAGTTTTGCCAGCTTTCAATGGAGTTTTTAATTTCCTGGATATCCCTTTGAATCTGTTTCATTCATCCTGTATCCCTCATATATTGTTCATTCAAGGTTTCCCTCATTTCCCTATGCTCCTCTGTTTCTTTTATCCATATCTTCTTTAGATACACTCTATAATTTATTATGTTTTTCATCTGAGACAGTAATTTCTAATCTAATTTCTTTTATAGCCTCATGAAGTTGTTCCTTTACTTTGGTTGCTATCACTTTAGAAACTTGGGTGTGTGAAGTTCCATATTTACATCTCCTGGACTTGCTCTGCATGGGTTGGTGGCCAGAGACTGCCTTTTGCTTCTTCATCTTGACAGTTTCCTGGGTTCTTCCAGACAAGCAGGTTATGGGGACTCAGTCACTTCCTGTGTTGGCTCTCCATCCACAGCGTAGAGGAATGGGTCAGTCACCAGAGTTTCTTCTATCCTAGATTCCCAGGGTGGCTTAAGGTACAGGGCTGGCTTCTCCAGACACGTGCAGCTACTCTGAGGCTTCCCCAATGATGGCTGGTGCACAGTAGCTTGGCTGGCTGGTTCTCCCCATGGGAACTGGCTACTGGTCCCCAATGGCTGTTGGCAGGCTTATCGGGGTTGTCTATGTCCAGTTTTTCTTTTTATGTTTACCATTCTATGCTAATGTCCATGTTGCACCCAAGAGATGTGTTGGGTACAAACCTGACCTTGGCCTCAGGATATGGACTGGTCTTCCGTTAGTAGAGTTCTCCAGAGTCCAATCCTGACTCCTCATTGCTGCTTCAGATGCTTCCCTGTTACTGATCTCACTATTTCACTCTCCAGAGAGAGGTGTGTGTGCCTCTTCGCACCAGGTTTCCATCAGTCTTACATTCTTACAACTGACCCACCCTCTAGTATGTAATGGGGGAGGCCCAGATCACAAACTCACTGACTTCAAGCTGACCTGCCCTCTGGGATGGAATGGAAGAGCTCGGAGGCAGACTCACTCTCCTCCAACTGGCACCCTCTGGGATGTTTGCTCTTTATTTATAATTTGGGTTTCTCACATAAGAGAAAACATGTAGTTAAATTTGTGTCTGGTTTATTTCACTTGACATTAAAGTCTCAATGTGTATCCATTTTTCTAAAAATGCCTCAAGCTTATCTTTCTTTGTGGCAAAGCAGTATTCTATTGTATGTAAATACCACATTTTCTTTAGCCATTATCTGCTTATGGACAAACAGACTACTACCAAAATTTAGCACTTATGAATTGTGCTGCTATAAATATGGTTATGAATGTATCATGGTAATAAGATATTTAACTGCTTGGGGAAGATACCTAGAACAGTTATAGCTGGGTCTAATGGAATTTCTAGTTTTTGGTTTTTGATCAATCTCCATACTGATTTCCATACTACTCTGCTACTTTACATTCCTACCAACAGCATGGAAGGGTTTCTTTACCCCCCAACTCCCTATTTCACAGCCTTTCCTGCAGCCTAGTACTATTCCTAAGCATGTGATAACTTTTGTGTTGAATGGATGAATGAATGACCTCCATCCACATTTATTTTTTCTTTTTCTACTGCAATTAGTTATTGACTCATTTATTAATTTACTATTAATCATTTATCTGTCAGTTTCTGAAAATATAATGATGAAAGAAAAATGCTTCCAAAGAGCATTTTTTAAATTGTGTCATCTTTAATCAGTTAGTTGTATTTTTTCTTCAATATTTTCACTGCTTTTCACTACTCTAAAACCACTGCAGAAGCTCAGTTCTAGAACAACCTTATCGTTCCTTTAGGGGATGCTTGCACCAGAGATCCCTGCTACAAAGAAAACCTAAGAGTGAATTTCAAGTAAGTATGGCTACTTACTGGGTTTGGGGGCACAGATGTGCCAAGTGGGCTGGAGGGTAGAATTATGAGTCCAGAAGAGAAATGGAAAGCTCTGTGTGATTCCATGTCATCACTCAACTCAGTGATGCTAATTTCATTAAAATAAAGAGTATGTTGAGTTTTAGCCAGCATTACATGCTAATTTTATCATATTTAAGACTTTTAAAGCATTATTTTTATATTGATAGATATTTTGTTCTTTAACCCTAAATAATAACAGAAGAATTATACAGCTAAGATTTACTGAGGCTTCATGAAGGACAAGAATAATTTTAGGTACTTTTATATATATTAACTTATTGAATTCTTAAAACTCTCATATTCATTTTATTGCTAGGAAAATTGAGGCATAGAAAACTTCAATGATTTACTCACATATTTTAATTGGCTATCTCAGAGCTGGTATTTAAATACTCTGCATGCTATACCACTGTATTGTGCATCCTACACAAGGATTACTGGACTAACTGCTATAAAACCAGGATTTTAGTCTTAAATGCACCATTTATAGTAAAGTGAACTTAAAAATACAACTTACTTTCTGAGACCCTTTGACCTTGTATAACTTATAGCCTATAAAGAAGAGTCTTTATATAGTCTTTTACCAAATATAAAGTCATAAATTCTAGAATTTCTTACAATATGTTAAAATTATTATTTAAGGCTTTGAAGAGAATCTTTCAGAAAGTCTACGTGAAGGAAGAAAGATGAAATAAGACACCAGCACTGAATGTTCAGACACCCAGTCACCCAGCTAAGGTTCACATTTTATTGCTAAACCTGAGGGAGCGATTAGATAAAAAGGAAGAAACAACCAAGAAAGTATAAAGTCTGAGTATTTAAGAACATGATTTTCTTGATTGACTTAAGGGCACTGACAATTAATTTTGAGACTAGCAAAGTGATTTTTGAGAGGAGTAAAATACAAAAATAGCAAAGTTTTAAACAATTATCCGAATATCTGCAAAAGTATATATACTTTCATCATATCTTTTACATAAAAATACTTCATGTTCCAGCCAGTTGCTATTAGCAATCAATTGGAAAACACTGCTCATCTTTCATGCATATAAAAGTTGACACTTTGTTGGGACAATTTAGTGTCAATACAGGAGTTAGAACAGAACCTGAATTCTATGCCCAGCTTTATGCCTCATCAACACAGAAATGGTCATATCCCCATGGGGAGATCAGACTCCTCCTCTGGTAGGAAGGGGAGTATAATGTATAAAAGGAGCAAGACTCAAGAGTATCTACAAGAGGCCAGGGATTAAGTTCAGCAGCATAAGCGCCTGCCTGGCAAGTGTGTGGTCGTGAGATCGATCCCCAGTACCAAAAAAAAAAGAATATCTACAAGAGCAGACTCCTCCTCTGATAGGAAGGAGAGTACAATGTTGTGTAAAAGTAGCAAGACTCAAGAATATCTACAAGAAGAGTCTATTTACATAGTACACAGAAACAAGCTACAAAAACTGCAATATACTGTGTTCAAGTGGTAAAACATTAGGAAGTGAAAGAAATCAAGTCTTTTGTCATCGAAAATGCCATTAAGTCTAGTTTGACATTATTAAATGAATCAATTAATAATTTTAGTATAGTATAAAGTCTCCCAAATTACAAATATAGAAAGTATGCACATAACACTTCCATTTAAAATCCCTGCGTTAAAACTTAATTGGCAATTTGGTTAGCTTGGGAGCCACCTAGGCGATTAGCAAAGTATGCTCATTCCGGGGTGTGTCTGAGTAGGTCATGGAAGTGTGATGGGAGCACTTTCTCTGCTCTCTGCCCTTCCCTTTCTAGTGCTGTTCCCCTTTTCTGCTTCCCAGATGCTATGAACCCAGCAGTTTTGCTATACCATGTCCTGCCTGGGAGTTAGCCAATCCTGGGCTAATGAAACCATGTGCCAAATAAACCCTTTTCTCCTGTGAGTTACAGTTGTCAGCCATTTGTTGACAGCAAGGGGAAGCTAACCAATACATCCTGTTTAAGCAATTGATGAGAGGCAAGGAAGTATGGCAGTTGAGCAAATGTTCTACCAACTAGTAGTGACTTAGATAAAGTGTATCACCCTTTTATGCATTATGTCCTAGCCGCGTCTCCCCTATCAGCTTTCCATATGTCATTCTGCCCGCTCCCGCAAACTCCACCCTCTGTCAGACCTCTAAAAGCCCAAGGGCTTCTTTGTCTGCCTCTGAGGGAACTTACACTCTTCTGCAGTCCTCCTGTCCCTGCAATAAAGGCCTTTCTTCTTTTTACTGCCTTTGTGTTTTCTACCATGCCAAAAAAAATCTAACACTGCTTCACCTCTTTCTACTATGAGGTACTCTTCTAGGTTATCTTCCTGAACCAACAACTTTTCTTAGCTTTCCAGTAAAGGATTTTCAGCGAAAGAGGGTGAAGCCATATGTTTGCACCTTCCTTTTTATTTTTTTTTTCTCATTCCTCACCAAAGTGAAAGTAAGTGAATAAAAGTGCATATCCAGAAAGGCACAGATAGGGCAAGGGATATAGCTCAGCAGCATAAGTGCCTGCCTAGCAAGTGCAAGGTCCTCAGTTTGATTCCTGGTACCAAAAAACAGGCATAGATATTAGGGGAATATCAGAGGAGATATTTCAACTGACTCTCTGAAATGAGGAAGTAGAGGAGTACAAACTACATTAGTACAGTGGAGGAAATTGCAATAGAGGACTAAATTCCAAGAGAAAACCAACTAACCAACACACTCAGCCAAACATAGAAAGATTCAGCACGTGGAGGCAGCATGTGCTAAGGCAGGAGTTTAAAGAAGGCCTAAAAGTATATGAAAGTTTTATAGAGCTTTTGGGTCCCAATGACTTCCTTCCCTGGCGGAGGCAGGAAATCAACCAGAGACAATTCAAACTGAGCACTTTTGGCATTTTGGGAGTTTAACTGACAGTCTAATACAGTTCCTCAACTTCTTATATGTGAAACTCCCTGAACACTAGCAGTTATGTAAATGCTCCAGATAAAAATCACCCAAGTAGCAATTAGGAAATCATCTGGGGAAACTTTCCCAAAAGTAAGACAGTAGAACATCCATTCAGGCCACAGTGAAACCCTCCAGTTAAAAGCCCTATTAGTGTTCTCAGAATCTTTGATGATGTATTTGTTGCGATCACTTGTTATTTTGCTATTGGTTTGTGGGTCACTCTTAAATGTGAATTAATAGTTTCCTGAGGAAACTCTGCAGAATAAAGAAGACAAAATAGAATAAGCAGCACCATTTATGGAACAAAGAAATTCATAGGAAACAGAGACAGCGGAAAACCTCAAAAGGACATTTAATTTATGCCCTTACAAAGTTAAGATATTTCTGACCTAAGAACAGATGCTCTGGAAAAGTAGCCAAGAAGAGACTGGTTTTGAATTTTTAAAAATCATGGCCAGCCAGGCATGGTGATGTAACACCTTTAATTCTAATAGTCAGGAGGCTGAGGGAGGAGGATCTCCATGAGCTTGAGGCCAGCTTGGGCTACATAGTGAGTTAAAGACCAGCCTGAACTGCATAACAAGACCTTGTCTCAAAACAAACAAACAAATAAAAAATATAGCCAAAATAAAAATTTTAATAGAAATGTTGGTAGATAGTTTGAGCAATTTTCTAGAAACCAAAATAAAAAATGAAAGAAATGAAAAATAAGGATAACAATATTAAGAAATTAAAGGATTATGATCTATTCATTAGATTTTTGAATATTTAGTATTCAACTAATTGGAGTTCCAGAAAGAAAAAAGAGAAAATGTAGGGCATAAAGTTACTCATGAATATGAGAAAATTTTTTTTCAGAATTAAAGGACAAACATCTGGAGTGAAAAGATCTAGTGTGTGCCAGAAGAATGCATGAAGACTAAGACAAATGACCATTAAATGGAGTCATCAATGATGAACTTCTACAAAGAAGAATACATCATAAGCAGCTATCAGCATCTCATCAATATAAGAAAACGGTAGCGTGATATCTGAAAAATGCTGCCGAAACCCATTTATAACCTAAAATTCAATTGCAGTGTAACCAAGCCTGAGATGACAGATGGTTCAAATAAAGGGCTGGTGGTACCTGAGTGATAACAATTCCTGAAGTAGAAATCTAAAAACTAGGGTCTTTGAGTCTAAACTTTGAGTCTAAATATGGGATCACAAGCAAAAATGAGGGGTATTATGTATCACCTTAAGATCCTATTGTTCTGGAGACCAAGATTCTTTTTTAAGACATGGAATCAAGAGGGTGACAAAAGTCATGGAGTCTGCCAGACTCCGTGATTCTTGGGGGGGGGCACTATTTTTCACATAGCTGTGATCTCTGAAGATGTAAATTAAATGGGCAGTGTGCTACAATATTCTGAAGGCAGTTTTGTTTTTACTATACTTTGCATATTGCCACAAAATTTTGCAGGAAATAAATGACCTTTTGCTATTATCAATTGATGCAGCACTCAACTATTTTACATGACAAAGGAGTGAATGATTATTCTTATTTTTATGCTTATTAAATTACAGTGGAAAATATTTACTAATAATTCTATAAAAAGGCGTTTTTTAAGGGGCTGGGGATTTAGCTCAGCGGCATAAGCGCCTGCCTTGCAAGTGTGTGGTCATGAGTTCAATCCCCAGTACTGATGAAAAAGAGAAAGACAAAAAAAAAAAAAAAAAAGTGTTTTAAAATGCTAATTCTTACCTAAAAAGAATAGAACAAAAAATAATCAAACTGTAAAAATGCTTTTTTTGCATTTTATTATTTATCACAGTAATTGATTCCTCTTTTGCACTGGGCATATTATACTTATTAAATGACCAGTGAACCAGTTTAGGTAACAGTGGAGCCATAGTTCTTCCAGAAACAAGATAACTAGCTATGTGTGCCAAGAAAATTTACTTTGAACATTTGTTTTATACCCTTTTCTTATTTCTGGCTACTTGACTTGTAGTGGTAACTACGTTCTTCTGGTATCACTCCAATCTACTTTTGCATTTATCTAGTATTACCCCACCAGGAAAAAATGAAAAGAAATTCTTTTCTTCACTTTCCTGATACAAGACGTTCAACTGTTAATAACACTGTCTATTTCCCTCCAATTCTCCAGTTCATCTTGATAACTAAGAATGAGAAAAACAGATTAACAAGTATGAACAATTATAATAACATTCTTTCTTAAAATAAGTTTCCAGAAAAAGAAACCAAAGCAAAATTCAGGCTGAGCTAATGAATAGACTATTTTAGGGGTTCTCAATTCATTCTTGATGAAGATAGATCGTCTTTTATTTCCCTCATGTGTTCTTTGTTCATTGCACAAGTATTCTTAATTGTTCACCCTGTGCAAAGTGCAGTACTGGTTACCCTGGAAGAATTTAAGTGAAGTGAAAACATGCAGTTTGTTTTCAAAGGAGAGAGGGGACTTGTGGGTTTGGTGGTAGAGGTACCAACAGAGAGGACTGCTAGTGGGAAACTAAGAAAGAATGAAGTTGTGAATAGAGGGCAGAGCTCTGATTCATTTGTTAATTAGTGGAATGGGATTTCTTTTCAGTCCTGATACTCTTTTCCCTGGCAGTCACTTTGTGCTATAAATACAGTGTTACTGGCAAAGTTCAAGGGGACAGTAAGACTTCAGAATCTATTAGCTAATTATGATCACTTAGTTATATATAATGACATACTGCTAGCTCATCAAAACAGATCACTATATTTATTTCTAGTGGGCAATTGTTATTTTTTCCCTTTGGTGCTTAGTATTTTTCCTTCCTTTTAAGAACAACATCCTGATTTCCTACGTAGAGTATGTTTATTTTTTTTATTTAGAGAAAAAAGGCAAAACAGAAAAAAGGGTAGAAATAATACAGAATTTTAAAAAAACAGTAAGAAATCACTAGTTGATAAATTATATGTTGTTATCTTACAAGTAGTTGTCTAAGTTATAAAATAAAAGCATAAAAAGAACAATGACAGTACAAACTGTTGATAAACAAAAACTTAGTAGTCTGGTTATCCATCTTGCATACATACAGCTAAACATACATACAGTTACATTCTTTAGAGCACTTTCTTTCCTTTTCATTATTACTATATGTATTGTACATTTTGGATCTTATTACTTTTTCAGTTTTTTATTATTGTTTATACTAGACAGATAATATATTTACAAATGTGAGTCTGATTTATTTTACTAATGAGGATAATCTCAAGTTGCTTCCATTTACATATAAAAGTCTCAAGATCATCCTTTTTATAGCTAATATTCCATTGTTTAAAAATACCACATCTTTTTCGTCTGTTCTGCAGTTTATGGGCATTTTGGTTATTTCCAAGATTTAGCTATTACAAATTGTAATGCTATAAACATAGGTGCACATATATCACTGTGACATGACCTTTTCAATTTTTCAGGGAAAATACCCAGGAGGGGAATAGCTGGATTGAATGGAACTTCCAATCCTAGTTTTTTGAGGAATTTCCATACTGATTTTCACAGTGGCTGCAGCAGTCTGCACTACACCAACAGTGGAGAAGTATTCCTTTTCCCCCACAGCCTTGCCAATATCTGTTATCCATTGAAGTTCGCAGAGCTTCTTTATAATCAGATGGAACCACTATTACTGATTGATTCAGAGGAAGGGCTATACCATTAACTATACAGAAGCTACCAGAGAAAAATACTTTCCTTTTGGACACATCACCTAGAAATAGATGGCACCAGAATTCTAATATTGGTGTTGTCCCTGTGTGGATGAAAGCTGAGAATATAAGCCGAAACAAGAGTGTTCACATATTGAACCGACAGACAAAATAAAATTCTCATAGAGTTTTAGTTGAAACAATATACACAATCTAAAACCTCATGGGAAACATGTTAAATGGGGGCGGGGGAGGTGAAGTCATCAGTACACTAATGTAGAAGACATGCATCCAGGAGGACATTTTACCAAGCAGGAGAGCAACTGTATAAGAATGTTTAATATGCTTTCCAATTAGTCTAACTACAATGTCAGATTTTGCCCTTTAAATTTACTGAGGAGTAGCCCCAGAGTTGGTTATTAATGAGAGGATGGCTTTGGTTAATGTTAGGTGAAACTTCAAAACAGGTTTTGTTTAAGTCATTTTCTCCTTTTGAAGTTAGCATGAACCTGGCAAATAACAAGTGACTGCGGACATGTTTAAGTCAACAAACAAAACCAACCAAACAGCAAAACAGGTGAAAATGTGAAGCAGTTCTGATAGGTGGAAAACATAATCTTATAAGATTGCTCTGGTAATGTATTTTGGCAGGTGATGTGTCATGTTAGTACTTTTATTTAAACCACAGGAGCATTTGTCTTCCTGAAAATAGTTTCTGCACTCTAGAAAAACATAATATAAAATTTCAAACTGGTGCTGACTTCATCACACCTGCAGAGCTATAATAGATTTTTCAACCCTCTGTTCACTAGATTTAATGAACATCCTGTTCCTCCCGCTGCCTCTGCTCTGTAAATCCACATATAATCAAATCACAATGAAGCAAAAACCACTGAAGAACTTCATACCTTCCGAGAAAGAGAATCACTAGAGCAAAACTGAATAAAAAAAATCACAGAATTATCTTAGAAGAAAACTTTTTCCTTAAATATTATTTTTTCCTATAAAGCATACAGAGGTGCAACCTATGAGCACTAATGTGACTTTAATTTTTGCTTGTTTGTTTTAGAGAAAAGTAGAGAAAAATCTGCCTACAAGCCAAATACACTGATAAATGTTTACTGATAAAATCTTCCAGATGGAACTACTTTAAGGAAGGTCAATTACAAACCTCCTGTCTCTCCTTTTAATGATATCCTTTAATGATCCCCTTCCATTCCCAGAAAATTAAATCACAAAAACAACTCGGGCTGAGAATGACCCAGTAATCCTCATAATCACATTGCAATGACAGACAAGAAGATCAAAGTACAGGTGCACCAAGAAATAGGGATTTCCATCTTATTTTAAAATGTGGACATGCTGCTAACTGCTAATCAACACTGTTTTTATCTTCCAAATTCCCAACTTCCAATATTTTAAAAATTCTATGGTATCCTGATTAATAAATTTCCTTCACTCTTTCCAGGTTTCCACTTTTCTAACTGACACTTTTCTAGCAGTTCACATCTTGGAAAATTAAATTATTTTCAGTTTTCTAATTAAATATTAACAGTTCACATCTTGTAGCTAAGTTTCCATACATCCTGTAACTAATTAACTTTAAAAATCTGGTGAGTTATGTTGAAATTATAATAGCACTACAAAGTTTTCAAGTTAGTTATTAATCTATTGTCTCTAATACTGCAAGGAGAAAATCTAGTGATGGAAAATTATACAAAGATAATCTGAGATCCATATATTAGTCAGAAAGTGAATTAGGCAACGAGCAGGAGCTTCAGTAAGATAGAGTCTCATATTAAGAAAATCCAGAAACAAACCACAGCTGAAATGAAGATAGATTCTTCTGCAAGACAGATTCTTACAGCTCTGCTCCAACATCTTTAACATATGCCTTTCATTCTTGAGGTCATTCAGGTTATGGGATTCCCCTTGATTCTCCAGTCATCACATAAACCAGTGATGGTAAACCTATGGCATACACGTGGCAGTGGGCTGTTTGTATCATTAGAAGTTCTAAAAGGTTCACCATCCCTGGACACCCTCAAGTCAACGTTAAAAGAACAAGGGTAAAAGTTAGTGTTCTTGGTAGGAGTTCTCTCTGCTTAATATTTCACTCCATATACCTATCTCTGAGAGGTATTAAGGGATGAAATCCTTTAAGCAGATGTTACCTAGTATAATTAAGTTTCACTTGGCAACCTTAATTATGTTGTTTACTAAATTAACAGACCTGGTAAGGATATTTGGCTACCACCCAGTCTTTTGCCATGGTGCAGAATCATTAATTTCTCAATATTAGATGAGGTGTGATCGAAACTATTATTCACATACAGAAATCCTTAGAGCAAAACATTAAGAAGTCTTCCCCAAAATACAAAATGCATTATTAATCAAAGAAGTAGGAGCAAAAATTAGATCCCTGATTTAACAGTAAAGATCCATTCTGTTACTGAGAAACTACAACTACAAACTACAACAAGGTTAACTCAAGAAATTCAGCTAACTGACATGAACAATAACACATTTGTCTACCTGGGTCAGACCCCATGACTCACACTTCAGTTTTTTCTGTCATAAGTGCTCACAAGCTGTAACTCTGGTTATAAAGTGAGAATTACCATATTTACTACAAGTCTTTCTGTCATAAGTGCTCACAAGCTGTAACTCTGGTTATAAAGTGAGAATTACCATATTTACTACAAGTCTGGTACGTGTTTATAGGTCTACTAAATTTGTAACAAAAGAAGAGATGTGCCATATCATGAGCCAGCAGGAGTTACTTCTCGTGAAAGAATAGGATGTTCCATGCTCATGGGCAAAAATTGGTGCCTAAGTTTCATAAGTGACTCTAAGTCTTGCTGTAGTGACATTTTAAAGATACAGACACTCTTAAAATAATGCACTGTTATACAAAAGGCATCTGAGTGTTTTGAAGTTTTTTCTTTATATTTCAAGGTATTGCTCTTATTGTCTTATCTCTTTTTTGACTGTGGTAAACATGCCCAGCTGTTTCCCAGCAGCACTCTCCAAGTGCAGTCCATGGTAGTAACATATACAGCATGCTTCCAGCAGCCCTTAGATCTACATTAACAACACTTAGAACTACTTTGGCCAATTAATTACAATATAACAAACCCCTCTTCTCTGTGTTACTTACATTCTGTTTCAATCTTCTTGAAGGCAGGGCGCACATCTTTATCTTTTATAATGCTCAGTATATGGAGATGATTCCAGTTTTCCTTCACAGTGTCATGCTTATAACATCTCAATGCTCTTTCGACTATTTTTCCTGCTTCCAGGGGCTTTGTATATCTTACTCTCTCACCCTGTTCAGAGCTGAGGTTACCCAACACAGCAAGCTACATTTATACCTCCTCAATGATGCACAAGTCTATAGTGTGAACTTTGTTAAAGGTAGTTCTGACGTTTACTTATACATACTCCTTTCCTGTGCTATTTTTTTTTTCCTTGTTTGCACAGTACAGATTATAAGCTACCCAGAAAATCACCTGTTTTGCTACATGTCTATGATTTGTCTGTGCTGATATCTCTGTCCAAAATGCCCTTCCTTCTTTTTTTTATAGAGAGTGATCAAGTGGCCTCCCATTCGTAGATCAATTATCACCTATGAAAAGCTATGTTCCTGGGACCCTTAGAAAAGGACACTTAGATAACACCTAAACAGTACAAACTTTGATTATCATACCTATTCTACTGAATTTGAAAAATTCTGTAAGTGTGGAAATTGTGTTCACTTTATTCCACTGTAAATCTCAGTCAGGGCTTGATGCATGGATGGTGAGCAATAGTTTACCACACAGGGATAACTAGATTTAAGTGGTTTTCTTGAGAGTCTAACTGTTTGTCACAATAGATCTTGTTTCATCTGATTCTATGTCCAAAGAGACTGATATAATACTTAGATGTATACACTGGCAAATCTCTTTTGTTTCTCCAGTCAATGGGTGGGGCCAGAGATACCCTTTCACTAGGAAATCTAGGTCCTTTATCTCTGTGAAAACTATCCCTCCTTCACATTTCCACACACTTCAGGGGTTATTCAGTCAGGTCCTATTTCTGGTGGGCAAAGAATGGCCAATTAGCATGAAGATTTGCAACCCGGCCATGTGCTGTCACAGTTGAACACTAGTTCTCCTTGGTCTGTGTCCATGTTGGTTTAAGTCTCTCAAACTTCTAGGGTAGCCTAACTGTGGACTCCAAGATTGTAGCTCTTTGACTTCACTCTCACTTGTTCATTAAAAATCAGCTCTGTTTAGCAACAGTAGGAGCTTTTCTTGAGCTGTTAGTGTAGCTTCCTCATCCCAGATGCATGAACCTGTCCAAGACCTGATGCATCAGCAATCTCTCCTGATTATCAGCCATATGACCTCTTTGATCCACTCTAAAAGGCTTCCTTACCTCTAACTGCAGGGAGAAAGTCAAGAAGGGTTTAGTTTCTGCTCTGAGTGGACTTGTGAATTTCTTGTGTAATTTAGAATATAGTACTCTTTCTTTTGATTGTACCAATGGGAGGGACACTTCCCATCATATTCTTAGTGATGAAAGAGAGTGATCAAGTGGCCTCCCATTCGTAGATCAATTATCACCACAGGTACAATATTCACATAACTGCAGGATTCTACTCAGTGATAATTCTAGGAAAAAATTACACACACACACACACACACATCAACGCTCAGCAGGTTTTTCAGTAATAGAGTTATAAGTGGAAAGAACAGATTTAAAATTACTGCCTTTCCAGTCACCCTTGTAAATACTCATAAAGATGCTAACAAAAATTAACCTTTAGTTTCAGAATCTTTTTATCTTAATATCAATAATTTACACCATAAAGACAAGGTAGGATTAGGACAACCAAGAATCTTGCCCTAAATGTCCTTCCTGACTAGCTAAGAGCACAGTGAATCAGATACTCAACTATTTAAAAAGAACTACGCAGCCCTACCAATCCAATAAAACAAAAAGATTAATTTCAAGGTGAGGATTTCACATTGCAGGGTCACATTTGTGCAGGGAAAGATAAATACAATAATAAATTTCAATTAGATGACAAAGTCAGCCATAGGTCACAGTATCAGCAATGTCTTTCACACTAGGAATTAGAAAAGGATGTTTAAAATTCATCTTATATTTAAAGAAGAGATCTTAGAATCCTTCCTTCATATGTGTCCATCCCAGTTGAGTTTTATATTAAATTAAAATACTCCATGGCAGAACACCCAAAATTGAGACTTTATTTATTGAACTGCAGTGATATTCTGCCCTGCATATTCTTTCTTAATGCCTCTAAAACCCTTACAATCAATGACATCTTAAATCTCATGCAATAAAACACTTAATCAAATATTTTAATTAAACAAAACATTTTAGAAAGGTAAACAGAAATAACCTACAAATTTTCCAAACACTTGGATTTAAAGAACCAGGATCTGTGTACACCCCTACCCATCATGAGTATAAGAAAGCAGAGGCACAGAAAATAGTGACAATTCTTTAAAGGTGAAAAAAGGGTCAGCTGAAGATGACAGCAGGACCTAGTGGTTCTCCTGTCTCCAAGTTTCGCACCAACAGCCACAGCAATTCTTTAGAGCTTGTTACAAACCACAGCATTCTCAGGACTTACAACAAAAGAACTGAATCAGAATCCTTAAGGGTATAGGATCTTGTGATTCATATTTAACAAGCACCATGGGCATGAGATTGAGAGTCAAAAATAAGAAGCCAGAACAGAAATGTAATAAGATGTATTTTGTATTATATGGGAAATCAGTAGAATTCTAACATTTGGATCAAGTCTTATGCTAAGACAACCCTGAAAGCTAGAAGATTCTTAAAACTCAGTTCAGGGAAGTATTCTAAAGCCTTCAGTTCCTAGTTTCTGTCTCCTCACATGCTAAAGCAGCTTCTAACATTTCCCAAATGGCTGAATGATATGGAGAGAATGAACCGATCAGACCGGTATGGTTATGTTCTCTACTTGTCCGTATATTTCTCACTGTAAGTTACTTAATGTTCTTGTCTTTGTATCATGCTCATGAATTCTTAGTGTCAGAAATAGCACCAAATCTAACTAGGGTATAAGAAAACCAAATTTCTGAATCTAGAAAACTAAAAGTCATTCCCTCTAATGTGTATATTCTGAAAACACAGCCTTAAGGGGACCACAAACCCCCCCCCCCACAAGCCATTTAAATGCACAATTTACTAGGTCAAGAGAAGTTAGTGGAGAATTAAGGGCAATTAGGTAAAAGATTGCACACTGGAATTCCTTGGGCCAGATCTGGCCCACAGATGTGGTTTGTTTGGTTCACACACAATGCTTAAAAATTGGAAATCTTCACATAAAATTTTGGACTTCTTCCTGTCTTAAAAGAAACCAACGATTTGACAGTAGGGTGCCCACAAATGGACACTTCAGCATTACCCCAAAGCTAAGTGGAAGCAGCCTCCTTTGGACAGAAGATACCGTCAGGTTTCCTGAGATTCCTAGGGCTCCTTACTGCCTCGCAGATAGCAAGCTTTCCCCTTTATATACCTGCAGGGCTTTGCACATTTGAGAAGACACTGATCTTCACATAAGTATTTTTATGAAGTAGATAAACTACTTTTCATGAAAATACATGATTATGTTCATTTGAATGAGACAGATTCCTATAAAATTTACTCTGCTTTGTTTTTTGACTATTTGTATGCACGTACTAGCAGATGCAGAACCAAGTTATTTTTCAAAACAGATGCTGTGGGGCAAAGTTTGCCAGGTAGAGTAGAAAGGATACCCAATTGAGTCTCTAATATAGATCTTGCTCTGCTATTTACTACACAAAACTATCCCTCAACCTCAACTAATACATTTGTTACACGGGAATAATAGTATCTACTATGGGGGGGAGTTATTATAATGATTGAATTAGACAAGTCATGTTCAAGTTCCTGACCCTATAGGACCTCAGAAATGTTAAATTCAATTTTGATTTTTTTTCATTTTAAAGAGTGAGAGAGAAAAAAAACCCCAAAATTCCAAAACAAGATAATAGGAGGGTAACAATGGTTAATATATTGTATATTAACTTTAAATTATACAGAGTACAAGATATTGGCATTTTAATTGTCCAAACAATAAAACTTTCTTTTCAATGAACTAAGAGAAATTAGTAGTGAATGATCTGATTCTGTGTGTATTGCTTTTCCCTTCCTACTTTTCTCCTTTCCCTCAGCCTAGTTTCTCTTTTCTTCTGAAGTTTCTTCCCATTTTATAATACCTATTATACAGTTAGGATCTTATTTACTCTTTTAGCTTCTCACACTGAAGAGACAATATGATATTTACACGTGTCTGTTTTATTTCACTTACAAGTATGATCTTGAGTTGCATCCATTTACCTACAGAAGTCTCCATATTATCCTTTTTATATAAAAAGGAAACTTGATGGTTTTTTTAAACTTGCATTTTATTTTACAAATTATTCTTGAGGTAAACTTTTGGAAAAAAGAATCAACCCATAAATGGTCTTACATGGTGATGAGATAGGTGAATTAGCACTTACTGGCTAAATATGAGCCAAGTATTATGTTGGTTGCTTTCTATGCATTGTCCATGGAGCCCTCACAGTAGCAGCTAGTTCATATTATTCCTCATTCATATATTAAAAGCCAGAGCAAAAAAAAAAAAAAAAAAAAAACAAACTTCCAGGTAATTTACCCAAAACCTGATTATAAGAATCACTTGGGCTACTAGTTAAAAATACATTTCTCCTATTTCTGCCTAAGTATCCTTTTTCCAAGTCAAAAGAAACAAGCCTTTTATCAGAGCCCCAGGAAATTTTTAATCATAGCAACAAAATTGCTTGAGAAAGCTGATACAGAATGTAGCTAAGAAGAAAGAGAACTGTTTTGCATTATAGCCAATGGAAAGGAAGAAAGGAAGGCAGGGAAGGTATAAGAAATGATCGAGAAAATGAGGAGGATGGAAATGAGGGATAAGAAGGAAAAGAAGGCAAAAGAGGTGTGAGAGAAAGAAGGAAAGGAGAGAGCAAAGGAAAAAGGAGAGAGGAAAAGACCTTGATGCTCAAGTTTAGACGACATTTGAATGCACTTAAAAGACAGAAATTTTCTTTCTAACTGAAACCAGGTCTGTTTACTGCAAACTTAAGGACCAAGCCAACAGGAAGCTCAGTTTGCCGTGGCAGAGAAGCAAAGCACTTTGAACTACAGGCATCTTGTTCACCCAAATTACACACTGTGATACACACAGAATTTGAGTTGTTCCGCAATACAGAAGCCAATTATTCTTGGCACGCACTTCTGTCGTGCAATCCAAATCACCATCCCTCACATGTGGAACTGTGCCACATCAAATGCACCAAGTCATAAATTCCTTAAACCCTTTGAAAGTCAGAAGCTGGAGAAAAAGTTTGGTACACACATTGGAGAAAAAACTATGTTTCACATAATACTGCAGGATTATGGAAAACTGGGACAAAAATTCAGGGTATAGACAGAATTCTTCCAACTAAATCAGCATATCATTGCATCTCCCAATGTTAGTAAAGCTATTTCATTTATAAAATCATCTTTTATCTTTACAAATAAATTTTTAGAAGTGAATAGGCTTTTTCTAAAAAAACACTCCTTGCATCAAACCTCCTCAACAATAGTAGTTTACATTGATAATAGCATGCTAGTGTGTTTGTATTAATGTGGTAATGATCAGCTATGGAGAGAATTACACAAACAATTATGGCTAAAAGGTTAACAGGATTAATATCTACACTTTATCTCCTAGTTTAGAGAATACCTGGTGTAGAATTTCTCAAAGTTTTTAGTTTAAAAATTATTAACGAATTCATACAGGTTTAGTAAAGCAACCCGTCTTTCTCTTATCCAAAGTTTCAGTTTATTCAGGTTTAAATAACCAAAGTCTACTGTGTGGTAAAAAAACATTAAGCTAAAAAAGTATAGAAAGAAATAATTGTAAGTTTTAAATAATGTTTATTTCAGTGTATTTTTATAATTATTCTGCTATATCACTCATTAGTTATTATTAATCTCTTACTGTGTCTAATTTTTAAACTAAACTTTGTAATAGATATATACATTTTCTTTGTCTTTTTCCTTTTCATCGGTACCGGGTATCGAACTCACGACTGCCTGCTTGCAAGGCAGGTGCTTATGCCGCTGAGCTAAACACCAGCCCTGATATACACATGTTTTAAAAGGACAGGATTTATAGGATTAGTTACTAAGTGGAGTTTCAGGCATTCATTGGGAGTTCTTAGACCATACACATACATGAAAGGAGGACTATGTATATGCCTATGTGTTTGTTATGTAGAGATATCCATACATGCATAACCATCTATTAATTTGGCCATTAACTGTGACTGTCAACTTGACTGGATTAAGGAATGCCTAACAATTAATGAAGCACACTTCTGGCTATTTTTGGGTGGGTCCATGAAGGAACAACCTTAGGTACTATATGTGGTCCCTGCCTCCTGCCTCTCGGGTGCTAATCTCTTACTCTGGTTCCCGGCCTCCAGGCACTGAGAAGCTCCGCTCCATCATGCCTTTCCCAAACAGTGTTCTAGCCTAGGGGCCAGTCAACCATGCACTGAACCCTCCGACACCATGAGCCAAATTAAACCTCTTTTCCTTTAAATTGTGGGTGCCTGATATTCTGTCCAGCAATGGAAAAATTAATTCCCAGACCACACTTGGTTTTACAAAGATAACTCACCATGTGTGCTACACTCTTCTTCCTCCTTTTTATGTAATTTCTTACTACTGGTCATGACCTACTAAATTGTTATCACAAGGCATAAATAAGTTGTAACCCTCAATATAAAAGCACTCTCCTAAGAGTGATTAATCATCCAAAGACATCTTCTTTGTATGAGCACAGCAGTGGCTAAACACTGTACTATTCTACAAAATGGTCATTAAACAGTAGCAATAATAAAATATGCATAAAATGTGGTTTAATTTCATTCATAGTAAATGCTGAGGAAGATTAGTATGTGTGCCCTAAGGAAACTGCACTAAATCTTAAGCATTTATATAGTTTTCTTCGTGGGTACCATGGTAGGTTAAAGCCCAAAGTGAGAGATGTCAGCATTCGGAACACTCCTAGCCTGCCCAGGGCTGGTAGAAAAGAATACAGGAAGGTAGTCCATAAAGGAAAGGGGCCTGAGCTGAGCTGATGCTCCATTTGATTCCACGGGTATCTCTGGGGGCTTAATACATTTCTTAGCCTATTGGGTCCAGCTTACATTTAATTCTGACAATTCTTGTTTTGTTGGACCCAGAAAGGAAAGTGCAAGAAGCAAGACAGAAGTATCCATCTTAGAGTCTATAATGACCCAAATAAAATTGCTTGCCCTCGCTTAGGGTCAGATTACTAGATTGACACAGAGTCATAAAAACATGCTCCTAACAGACTCTCAAGCTAGATCCTGACAGTAACTGTTAAGGGTATTAATATGTTTGGAAGAAGAACATTCTCATACTAAAGGGGTCTGTCAACAAGTAAGTCAGAAGAAAAGGAGATGTGGGGTGTGTTGCCCAGGGGAGAGGGAGTACCTAGGGCATGTGCCCACCATCTCAGAACATCTCGGCTGCTCACCAAGATGTTCTATGTGCTCCAAACCAGGTCTACCTGACCTTCTGGTCACATGTGACTGTTCTATATTCACTCTGACAATTTTGCATTCTGAACTTATCCACTGGGGAGGATGTGTACATGGGTGAGGTCAAAGCAATCTGTAGCTTTTAAGGAATGAGCTCCTATCTTAGCATTAAAGCTCTTATGACTTTGACAAGGGGAGTCAGCACTTTTAAAGTCTGTGACAAAGTTGCTTTTCTGAGCATGGATGGCCAGCCTGAGAGCAAGAGATACAGGGTTAATTCACCAAGCAAAATATTACTCTAAAGAACTGGATAACGATCTTTTTTTTTCCCCTACAAAATTATGACGGTTAATCTTGACTGTAAACTTGATTGGTCTGGAGAGATGTCTGTGAGATTAATAAAGCATACTTCTGAGTGTCTGTATGGGTCATGGGGGGGGGGCGGCCTGGCTTGGGCACTATATTAAATCCCTGGCCCCTTTCTCTGTATTTCCTGCCAGGCTCTCTGCTTCTCAGCTGCAATTGAAGTTGGCAATTTTCCTGCCACCCTTTTCTAACATGATGCTTCTGCCCTATAACCAGTCGAACATCAACGGAAACCTCTGAACCCATGAGACAAAACAAACCTCTATTCCTTCAAATTGAGGTTGTCATGCATCTTGTTCCAGCAAGGGAAAGCTGACCAATGTGGCAATACCCCTAGGTAACCACCCTCCTCCAAACCAACCACATACACATTTTAGTTTAAAATAGTATCTACAGTAGTCACACAGCAGCTTACTTTTTCTTGAATGCTGTCCATGTGGAAGGCATTACTGAAAGTACTTTGTGGTTTATCTCATTTAATCTGCATATCAAAGTAGTGCTATTATTATATCTGTTTGACCATTATGGAAACTAAGGTCAGGAGGCACCTATCTCATGGCTACGCGATGGCAGGGCCAGGATTCAGAGTAGTCTAAATACAGGACTGACACTTTTAAGCCGCATCTGGTATTATATCTTGTCAATGCCTCTACACCCAGAAAGATTTTAGCTATACTGAAAAAGCCAATTTGCCCCAAACATGGGTTGCAAAGTTTGTTTGTTTGGTTTTTTGTTTTTGTTTTTTATTTTTTTACAAATAATCAGCAAACCAGTAATCTCTCCCTGTATACCCTGATACAATTTGGTACCTTACAGAGTACATCAGTATATTTTTGCTGTCTTATCTGATGCTCAACTGGCTATCTTAAATCTCATCTGTTCTCTTTCTGGCTTTTCTGTGGGATAACTCCTGCAAAATTTCAACTTTCCTCCTGAGCTATAATTCTGCAAGCACAGTCCCAGAAATGGAGAAGGGTCAGCATCATGCAAGCGTGGTCTCTGGAAAAGTTTTCTGTAGTTTTTCTAAGATGATACAGATAGCTACTCAGAATCCCACTTCCCAGTAGATTCTTGGGAGTGTGTGACTGTCCCCTGGATATCTCTTCACACGAACAGCCCTAGTTCAGGGTTATACACATCTCAATTTTTAACTAGGACATTGTAAATTAAAAAACAAAAGCCTGGTGTGAGATGCTTGAATGTGTTCTCCATCTATGGTTTTTTCTTCTAAATCCAGAAGGAATTAGGCCGAGGCCAAAACCAATTTTCAGAGAGCAAAAGGTTGATTGATGCTCCAGGTGTTCACTGAAACTGTTGACTGGGTCAGTGGCACTGGTAATTTGGTAATTAGAATAGGTTTGTAAAGAACTTGATAAAGTCAAGAACTATCTATGAGAGAAACTGAATGGGCTGATCATTCATTTAGTCAAGAATGTACTGGAAAGCAAGCATATCTAAGGTAGCTCTCTGTCTCTGTCTGTCTCTCTCTCCCCTTTCTTCCCCTTCATACCCCAAATAATTTTGACTTGAACAACTGCTACGGAGACATATTTAGAACAAAATGTGTATGAGGTGGTTGGAGAAATCTGAGGCCCAGTCCTTTCCGCCCTTGTTTTCTTCCCCCCACCCTTCCTCATTTGCTTCTTTCCTTCCTTGCATGCACACTTACAAATGCCAGACAGCTTTCCTGGAATACAGCTAACAGGCGCCAATCTCACCAGCAAACAATATGCATGACACAATGGGACAGAGATGTGCAATTAACAGGAGGTGACTTTCTACATTCTAGAACTCTCCTCTGAAGAATTCAGATTCTGATATTGACATGTCACATTTTTAACCACCATCTTTTAAAAATGTGAATTATTTCTACATGGATTCTGTTGAAAATCATGCCAAACATAAAATTGGTGTTCCACTATCAAATTGAAGTATAGTATCAAAAACAAACTGGGAAAAAAACTAGAATAATTGTTAATATAAACAAAGCATTCATTCCCTCAAAGAGACAGTTTCTTTATCCGCTAACCATAATGTTCTGATAGCTCAGATACTCATGTTTTTTTTTGGTTTTATTGTAAGAAATGTAAGCCTAAGTAGTATACTCTGTTAGAACAGATGCACTGATGTACAAGGAAAGCAGACTGGCTCGGTGTTAGGGGTCAATTTTTTAAACAGACTTCCTCTATCTAACTCAGGACTATTTCTTACCACCTGCGTGACTTTGGGCTAGTCATTTTAAATCCTCTGTGCCTTACTTTTCACAATTATAAAGTAAAAACGTACCTTATAATGTACTAAATCTCACAAATTTAAAGTGAATAATATTACCCAAAGTCATCAGAATAATGTATCACGTGGTAAGCACGCAGTGAACGGCAGTGCTTAATGAGAAAGTGAGGATGGGGAGGCTATTACTGCTACTGCCATACACTCAGGAGAAATTCTTTCTTCCCTTCTCACCCCTTATTTTTATATTTGATCTTAGGCATCCTTTTTGTTTTACTCTTCCATGTTTACTTTGTTCTAAAGAAAAAAAAGAGGAGAAAGAAAGTTTAAAAGATGTTATAAATGATCAATATTCTTTGCTAAGTGGTTGACTGTAAATGATTACAAAAGTGATTTTGAGGAAGTATACCTTCAGGTCAAAAAATGTTCAAGACTTCCCATTAGGCAGAAAATAAAATATATATGTGTACAAACATTGGTAAAGTTTGGAACCACATGACTGAGCTTGTATGAATCATAACTACAATACGGACATGAGTTTTCTGACTAATGATGTGCATTATCTTTAGTGGTTGAGGGTTAGGAATGTCTATTTTGGGTTCTCAGAGACCTCATTTGCTTCCTTCCCAATGTTGATCTGTATTTAAGAAGAAGGGGGGCAGTAGGACCACTGAATTCTTTATAGTTAAGATATACACACTGCTGTTAATGATTGAGGTATATTCACAGACCCATTTTTCCAATGTATGCTGTTTATATCAAGAAAAGGCTGACAGAGCACCCTGAACTCACGTATTAAAGTTTACTGCTCTTCCATGAAACCTACATATTGTGCTGAACTATCCTATCATAGTATTCCGTGGATCATAATCTATGGTTACATGAATAATTAATAATAGTTTAAAATAACTTCACAATAATTTAGATTCTGTAGAGATCATATGATAATATAATTCACACAATATTCTGGAGGACTGATGATTATCATTGGACAACACATTATTTATCTCAGAGTTGCTAAATTAGTGCTAGCTCTATTCCTAACTAATGAATAAATAGCCAAAAGTGTATAAAAATACAGGAACTGAAATGAGACTCTGGCTAATTTCATTGACAACATGCTTTCAGTATTTATAGAACTGGGTTGTATTACTTTTCTTTCTTTCTTTCTTTCTTTCTTTCTTTCTTTCTTTCTTTCTTTTTTTTTTGGGGGGGGGTCTTTTTGAGACAGGATTTTGCTACACAGTTCAGACTGGCCTTGAACTCACTTTGTAGCCCAGGCTGGCCTTAAACTCACAGTGATCCTCTTCTCTAGCCTCCTGAATGCTGGGATTACAGGTGTGTGCCCCTATACCCAGTCTGAGTTGTTGCTTTCTGCGTGAGCATATTCACAAAAATATAGTGGATAAAAGCACACAATTCTCCTTTGAGTAATTAGAATAAACAAGAAAGCGTGAAGTTCAGAAAGCTCACCCCTTAGATTTTTTAATTGTATATGCTGCATGTAATTTACACTGCATGCTGAGGATACAATCAATTTGTATGTTTTCTGACACTGATTTCTCAAACTCACTCAGCTCAGACCTACACAGGCAGGTTTTAAAGTAACGCTTGTCAAGAACATGCGCAAAAGTGCTTTGTGAACATCTAGGTACACTGCTTTTACTACTCTTTCTTTCTTTTTCACTGTGCTTTCAGAAGTCACCATAACTGCCATAAAAAGAACCTGCAATGGCCTATTACTGAATAGCAAAGCAATGTGTGTCAGACACAGCCCCTCCGAGTTGTCAGAAAGTCAAGAGGAAGATGCCCTACATGTACTGCAAGGGGACAGGAATTCTGGTGAAAGGAGATACAGGGCTGGAGCTGCCTGGGTGACTCTTAAGTGGGAGGACAACTGGACAGCAGGACTGGCAGTCAGAAGAGCAAGACAAGGAGGATGGTGACAAGGGGATGGAAAGGACAGTGAGAATAAAAGTTTCAGGTTTTAAGCTTTCATGCTTCAAACAAGTTTTGAAAACTTCCAACAAAAGACAACTTTCTGCAAGTTGAGAAGCTGCTTGAGGCAGCTAGTTTTGAATAGTTAGCAACAGGTGGTAATTATTCAATGGCAACAATAATGATAATAATGCACAGTGACCAAAATACAGTACACAGGAAGCAACTCCATGTGTCAACTCTTTCATCTGATCTTAATTTCTCTACTTTAGCTATTATTATTTCTCTGGTGTCATGGTGTTTTTACCTAAGATGCTTGGATACAATTTCTTTCTTTTTTTTCTTTTTGTCTTTTTGAGACAAAGTATTGCTATACAGTTCAGGCTGGCCTTGGGCTCACTTTGTAGCCCAGGCTGGTCTTGAACTTGCAAAGAATTCTCCTGCCTCAGACTCCCAAGTGTTGGGATTACAGGATTGTGCCACCATGCCTGGCTAGATACACTTTCTTAACATATCAGTTATATAATTCCAAGATTGATATGAGTGGGATTAGTCTTACTTATAAGACGCAGTTTTGTTTTGCAAATTATTCTATTCCAAGTCTCTAGGTACATGCATTTTACTAGTTACCAAAGTATTCAACTTGTTATCAGACAAGTTTTCCTAAAAATTGCATTGGACAAAATATTGCTGAAGGCATCTTTCCTCAAAATAATGCCTGCCAACTTGGGTTAGAGTCCAAAACATTTTAGTTTCACAGGCCAAAGCATCCCTTTTTACTAGGCCCATTCATCTGTGCCTTCTGCTACAAGATCTCTCTCTCACACACTCACACACGCACACACACACACAAACACATGTACACGCAAGTGCACACACACAGAACTTTCTTCTATACATCTATTTAAAATTTTTACAGTGCCAGTACAAGCCTACTTTCTCACTGAAGCATTTCCCTTCTAATTGAGCTTTTAATGACTTCTTCCTCTTTTTTCCTTCTCCTCCTCCTTCTCTTCTGGCATCCCAGGGACTGAACGTAGGGAAGCAAGCGCTCTACCTCTGGGCTACGTTTTCAGTTTCATCATCTTTACAGTCCCTATATTACTTACTAAATCTTTTACTTAGTTGAGATTGAGAATTACAGAACTGCTGTTGTGGTAGTGTGCCAGAGTTGGATCCCGTCATTTGTTAAATTTTAAGAATCTTGTAAAAGAACTTTTAAAGTAGTGATAGCATGAAATCAGCTATGAGGAGAGTACTTATGCCATGACACTAGATAAGCACTACAGTGTCTGTGAGTAAGGTGGGGAAGGGGACAGGTAGAATTGGTCTGCCAGCACACCAAACAACAGACTCTACTTTACAAAATATTTTTACTATACTTAAAATATTTTGTCAATTCCCTACTATAATTCTCCAATATAAATTTAAATATTTTCTGGACTAGGATATGCATGCTCTCCCAAGAAATTAAATTCCACCACGGGCATTTATTCACCTCCACAAGTTAAATTACAGGTTCATAAAGCTCATAGCGCTTTATATCTTGGATTTTTCATGGTCCCCAGCACAGGTTAAAGTGAAGAGCATGTCCTACTGTCCTAGGTTCAGTTTCCAGGGTTTCACACAGATCAGCCTTACTGAACTCTAGGATGGTTCTCAGATTGGTCTTATCTCTGTCATGCTCCAGTGGCCACTTCTCTGCCCTGGCTGGCCAAAATCCTTCCTCCATTGCATGGCCTTTGTGGTATTAGCAAGCCTCTTATTGTACATTGTATTTTAACATGTGTTGATTTATTTATCTCCACTCTATGAAGTAATCTGGTTACACTTTAAATTCTATCTTTTTGTTAGTTTTCCAGAATGTCATCTCCCAAAACCAATAGATGTTTCCTTTGATCTTATTACTAAGGCCTGATTGTTCTGATAATATTAGACTTAATTTTAAAAGATCAATCATCAGGAAGAATTCCCTGATTTCTGTGTTTATTTAACCTTATCATTGTGCCTTAGGACTTCATCTTTAAAGGACACGTAGTCTCTTCTTTTTTTCTTTTTTTTTTTTTTTTTTTAATGTTTTTGGGAATGAGCCATGGTGAAGAAGATTCTAAAAACATCTCCAACTGCATCTTCTTCAGTTAATTTTCCAACAGCAAATCTTTCTTTGATATTTCCTTTCTCTGTCAATTTAGGTAATTCAACTGCTTAAAAAATATCTTTCCAAGTAGTCTTTGTTTCCTTTCCACAATCTGCTACTTACACATCCTCTTCACTCATAATTTTACCCAATGCTTCCAATTCTTTGTTCCAATACTGGTGAACTTTCCCATCCTTTTAAAATATCAATTGCCAAATTTCCTGCTTTTAGCATGGTAGTTTTGAATACTTGCATCAAATCAGGTGTTTTACCCTCATTTTTAAGGCTCTTCTCCACTCTAGTCATTCTATCCTCTATTGCAGACAGGAAAAATGTATTCCAGTGTAATTCTGGAACCATCTGGGTATGGAAGCCCATAGTCAGAGGTAGAGTAGAAGCAACTCATTTTAGGGACAACCTGTCTGAGACAGCATAGCATAGAACAGTGGTGAAAAGTATGCCTGTGAAATTCAGAAAGACTCGGTCTCATATTAGGCTGTACCAATCACAAGCTGCATGACCCTGGACAAGTTACTTAAAATCTCTGAGCATCAGCTTTCTCATTTATACAATACAGAAAGGCAGCATTGTTTAATAGATATAGCCTTGGCCTCATACCATTTTCTAGTTGTTCTATAATTGTGGAATCACTCAACACATTACTTTAGAAGCTGTGGAAAAATAACAGCTTTTTGAAAATATAATCAAGGAAGAACTTTTCCTACCCTAAACCCAACCTAACTTCTGGTTCTGCCTAAAAAATGTCTTACTACAAAGCCTTTCTAGAGCTCCATTTCCTCATTTATGAACTAAGGAAAGCTGAGTAAGGAGTTTTATCATTTGCATTTTGTTAAGATTTTTTTCTCCCCTCTCCCAACTTAACTCTAAAAGATTTATGCCTGCTACAAGAAGCTCACAGCCATTTCAGATCTCTGCTGAAGAGCTCAAATGCTGAGGGAAGGCCTGTGCTACAAACATGTGAAACCAAAGCCACAGTGCTCTTGATGCTTTTAGTGTTGGGTTACAGCAGTTACAGGGGGTTGAGCTGTTTTGTTTCCATAGCTCATTAAATCAGGGTTAGACCGATACGCATAATCAAATTCACTGCACTTATCCTGCCTCCTCCCTATAAAGGAGGCCAGGTCTTAGGGAAAAGAAACACTGCAAACTGTCTCACAGTCCCAAAGTCCATGGTAACAATGTCCATAAAAGAAATTAACACACCTGAAAAGGATTGATTTTTTTTCTTTTCTGAATGAGCTCCTTTCTTGAGCTTCTCTGTAAGTTGACTGCCAAACCTATTCGCTAATTCCCATCCCTCATCATGCTCACCAGCACTTCCTGTTGCAAATTAGTGTTTAGTGAATCTGAACCTGATTTCCCAAACACAGCCAGACTGTGGGGGTTTCGGGGATTCCTGCAGGACCACCTGGTGCAAAGAGTACCCCAACATCACCAAAGCATGGTCATGCAGAAGTGGCCTTGGAGGGCTCCAGGTATGAGGAAGGGAAACCAGGGAACAGAAGGCATGCCAGGTAAGGGGAAAACAGAAAACCTTTCATTATTTTCCACTCTAGAATCTTTCTGGGTGGAGAAGATGGACTGAGTATCATAAAAGGGGACACGTGGGGCAAGACAAGGAGGATGAAAGACACAAGTGACAGGGACAACTCAAAGAGAGGGCTCTGCACACTGGCCATCAAGGCCCATAGCAGGATCCCTAAAGGGAATAGAAAAGACAGTGCATACTGCATTGACAGCATTAACAGCTGAATAAGGGCTTTGTATCCCTGTAGGGCCAAAGAGATTTGCGCAGAAGGCTCTGGCCCTGCTTAATCATCCTCACCACCACCCTCTGGCAGCCTCACTACCACACAACACACATGCATTGGTTCCTAGGGAGCAAGGGACTCTGATTCTGACCCTGGCCATATCAGATTTTAGGACTGATTTTGAAAATCCATCCTTTTTATAAGTATTAGAAAATGAATTAAACAAAATAATAGAGAGCAAGAAAAAAAGAAAGGGATGGAAGAGGAAAGATAAGGAGAAAGAAGTAAAAATATTCCATTTGGAAAATAGACCAAACACAATGAAGCAAACGCAAAGGCAAAATAAACTGAAAAACAAAATAGCATAAAAATAAGCCCGTATGAGTCACATGAACAGATCTGCCAAGTTACTCTTTTAAGAGTAGAAAGCAAAATGCCTATGTGGATAGTGAGCCATCCTTCTTTTAATTATTACACTAAACAAGACAGGTTAAATGCACACAGTAAATGTGCTTTGCTAAACTTTTATTTACTCTCTTGAGAGGGCCTGTCTAGTGTAATCTCCACTAACTTTACCGAAATAAATGAGAGGGAGCAGTGGTGGTCTCTATCTTAAGTGTTATGTATGTTTTTGAAAGAAATGTTGTCTGGTACTTTGTCATTTTCATGAAGCAGGTCTTTGAAAAAGAGCGACTACATCGCTATACATATCTCTCATTTGGCTGCTCCTACAGTGCAAGTCCATTTGAATAGGAGATTCACATAATGCAATTTATTAAACCCAGGTTTCACTTTATATGCATTATGTTCTTTTGCTTCTCTGCTAACATTTCCATAGCTCAGAAATTTAATCTTTCTGGTATAACTAAAAGATATGGATATAAAAATTTAGACCAGCAAAAGATTTTGCGGGTTGGGGAAGCTGCTAATTAATGCTGTAAAGTACAAAACACAGTTGATACCATCCAATCTGTTCTGTGTGGCCTTCTGCATTTCAAGAAGGGGAGTGAGACAGGGTATGAGTGTGCCCTGCAGAACAGTAGGAGTGGGGAAAAGGATGAAAGGATTTGATTAATTGTGGAATTGAAAAGTGTGAATTGTTTACACTAAAGAATTCTTTCTAAAGTCTTCCTAACCTCCACGACATTTTCCAGCATGGGTAACCTTTGAATTGCAGCTGGAGGTGATGTTCTTGGAGCTGCCTCAGAGAGCTGCAGGCATAGCTCACCCGCAGGGCTTCTTCCCTTCCAAAACCGATAACTGTCATTTTCTCAGGCAGACACAAACACTGAGGTTCAGTATGAAAGAGAGAGACAGAGAGACAGAGACAGAGAGACTGTGTGTGTGTGTGTGTGTGTGTGTGTGTGTAGGGGTTGCTTTATAGGAGCTCCTTTGATGTATTTAATTCCTCCCTTGTAATCCACTCAGCAATGCACACTTAAAGCATATCAGTTTTAGTTCAGCAATTTCATTTCCAGTGGCTGCTATTTTCCTCTGTGGCTCAGGGCCTCTGTCCAGCACCTGGGTGGCATAGTTTGTTTTATCTGAATTCAGAAATGTGAACAAAATTAAATCCTCTCCCCTCCCCTCTGCAAATTTGGGCAGAAGAGCCAGTGAGAGAAAGAGAGAGAGTGTGTGTGTGCGTGCGTATGTGTGCTTGCACTCCTAGGAGCATGTCCTGTGCTTTTTTTTTTTTTTTTAAATACAGGAAATGCACAAAAGAAAAGACAGCTCAGTGGAGCGGCCGCTTTCCCCTTTGTTTCTTTCTCTCCCCACCCCCACTCCTCTGCACCGGCTTTTAATTTTCAAAAGCACTGCAATTGCTTGGTGTGGTTTCAAGAGCTGGGGTGCCATTCTCCCTGATGATGACTCTGCTGACGTCAATGGCATTCTTATCATGCCTAGTGCGACATCAGAAACCAGCCCTTTGAGGCTCCTCTTATTCACAGTGCCTGAGCTTTCTGGAAAATGTGGCCTGGATTTCTGAAATGCAAAGGACTCCTCTTGCTAACAGGCTCTGTACTCTGCAAAACGGCCTTCTCCTGCGGGCTGCTGGCCAGTGACCACTTTGTTCTTTAGTGTCCTCTCCTGAGAAGACCCACTAAAGGACACACGAGGTTACAGAGTAGAACTTTCAAAAGTGTGCCTTTATTCCTCTATGAAGGAGAGAGATTAGTGAAGGTTCATTATTGTCTCTAGGTTTTACTGCAGTCTTTGATAGATGGTGATTCTCCTATACTGTGGATAAAATGTACTCCTTGAGGGTTCCAGGATTACTCCTTGGGTTAGAGCCAAAGCACAGGTCTAAAAATCAAGCACATATTCACTTCAGACTACAGAAAGCAACAATCTCTTCCATTTTATTAATGTATTGATACCAGAGTTGCCAAGCAGGCACTGTGGCACTGAGCTATATATCCCTGGCCCTTTTCCCTTTTAATTCAGAAAGAAACGTGGGTAAGACAAAGAGTCATAGCTGAATAATAATAAAAATATCTAATTATAAAATACAATATCACCAAGAATTAAATGTAAAATTGCTTATGACTTTCTATGAGGCCTAAACTCAAAAGCTGAATTTAAAGGAGTGTTAACTAGATACTAAATCGATTATTCACTTCCTAACCAGCAATTTGGGGACAGCTGTTGGTGATGACAAACTTTTCTGTTTCTAGTGATATTTAGCATGGTCCAAATGCATTCCCAAACAGTTTGGAAGTGTCTACAACCCCAGTCAAGATGTTAAAGTGTCAAGGTCATCTAGCTTTTCACCTACTCAATATTTGATATAAACAAATCGAGATTATCTTGGTCGCTATTGACCAAATGATGATAATTTTTCACTATTCTTAAGATTATTGAGCCACTATAGTAAACTTATTAGGAGTGACTATTCTACAGAAAAGCTGTTTGAAGACACACCTAATGTCAGACATCAACTCTATCATAATACCAAAGGTATAGCAGTTTGTGTCTGGGGTAAGCCTTCTACTTTCATGTAAGACACTGAGGCTGAGAAGTTGTTTTGTGTTGTATTCAAGGCTACAAAACTATTAAGTTGTAGGACTGACAAACTCAGGCCATCTAACTCTAAATGGCATGCTCTTTCCATTTCAACATGCTGACCTTGATTATTTAAACCCTAGGGATGCTGTTCCAAACCCAACTGCCTGGGAAGTTTCCATTTCCATTTCCCTTCAACAGTAATTCTATACCTTTTGATTAGGGTGAATTTTCAAGAATCTTAGATGAGTAGAATTCTAGTAAGTTTCACTTTTTGTGATAAGTGAGTTCTGCAATAAGTGAAAAAATTAATAAAAAGAATAGAACCCTATAATATATGTTGCAATGCATGAAATTCAAATGGCTTTTTAAAAATGTAATGATGGATATGAAAGAAAGAACAAAGATTTGCCTGGTTTCACAAATATATGAGCTTCTTGGACCCAGTTATCATCCTGTCACATTTACTACTATTTGTTTACTAATGTAATTTATTTGCTCCACAACTCTGTGTGTGTGTGTGTGTGTGTGTGTGTGTGTGTGTGTGTGTGTAATTTCCTCTATCCTAAATAGCTTTGCCTTCTCTTCAGAGGACTATGTCTGCTTCTACAAATCTCATTTCAACATTTGCTTTTTGAAAGATTTGTATTACATTATGGTCCAGAATAGAAAACGATAGTACAGAGTTGAAAAATGTTGGCTTTATAGTCAGACAGACTTGGATTGAAAACTTGTCTTAAACACTGGCTGAAATTTAATGTTAGAACATTTGTGAACTTCTTTGAGATTCTATTTCTTTATCTATAAAATAGGAATAATGGCCCTTACTTTAATAGGTTATGGAAAAGGTTAGAGATGATATTTAGTAAATTCTATCACAATGTCTGGTGCAGAGAAAAAAATTCAATGAAGGATAATAAAACTGAAGATTTTTTAAAAACTGAGGAAAATCATAAAATTAATAGAGACTAATAAAGTAGAACAACAGACAGATAGTACTTTTCCTCTTATACCTGCATTTAGAGTCTCATTGCTACTAAAATGGAAAGGGCAATATTTCTTTAAAGAATTTTCTTAATGAGAAGCTGAGTTAGCTAGAAATAGGCAATGGGACAGGGCTAGGTCCTCAAAGGAGCCAGTGCAGAAGCCCAGATACCTTGCAACTGTATGGAAGACAGGTACCTCCTCATGTGGGCCAGGACTCAAGACAAAAGATCAAACAAATGCACCCACATCCTAATGACTGATACTCTAAATAGGTCTCTATCACCCTGAGGAAGTCAGGAGTCACCATCCTAACTGCTATGGGAAGAGTCACTGCTCCAAATTCATTCTTTGATTTTAGAGAACACGAACTCATACAAGACATATAGTAGATTGTGAGTTTCATTCCCCTCTATCAAAACTAATTATCCAAAGCAAACATGTGAGCATCAGCTTGCATCATGAATTTTCATAAAATAAAGTGGAATGCATTTTGCACTGAATATCTGATTACAATTGAATGTCAAGAAGCAATAAAACTGAATTATGCTCTTAAAAAAATTTCAAGGATTATTTTGAAACTGTTCTGTGAGAGATACTTTAAACATAAGGGATTAGGGGTTGAGCCAGTTTCTGGTTCCTCTCCCTGAGACAAACTGCCAGTGTTCATCTGGGCGATAAGTAGCTTTGTGTATACTGAGATAAGAAACCAACTCAAGTCCCTGAATTTAAAGTGAGACCCACATTAAAGGCACAAGGGCTTTAGAAAGCCTACTTCTCCACTGGTGAGATGTCACAGCATCCCATAAAGCAGTTTCACTGTATGTCATGTTAGAGCAAAATTGAGCTTACCTCATTAATAACAACATTTACCAATATAAAAGTGCTTTCCTCTTTGCACATCAATAATTTAATGCAAAAGTAGCATTTAAACTCAGAATCAAATGATAGCCATACCTACATAGGTTGGTTCACCTAAATTTCATAAGCAAAATCCGAGTGGTCTGCATAAGTTCTAGATTGAATATGAATCTGGGAAACCTAGATGTTGGAAAAAAGGGTGTGTGATTCATGAGTGTGTATATATGTTGGTGACTTAGTCCTGAACCAATCATTTCTACCTGGTATTGATAAAAGAGAGCTCTAGCAGAATCTAGAATTTCTAGTAGAATCCTCAGTCCTTACATATCTAATAAAGATTTGTGCCCAGTCCGATAGCTTCATAATTGTTAACTATTTAATCTCTTCTGCATCATTTAAGCAAATGGAGTTTAGCTATACCTAACAACTCCAAACAGTGAAGTAAGTTAAAACACAAATTTAATTTTGCTGTTTTCTTCTTCAAAATCCTTCATGAGTAATGCTCCACTCATTATCCTCCAGCAGGCAGGGCTATTTCAAACTGGAAGGGGACATAATTTTCTAATTCACCCAGGGATCAGCCTTTGGTTTCTATTTTCCTAGAGATGGTACTTTTTAAAGTTATAGAAAAGATTCCTTAGACATACGAGAGACACATGGGGGCTCTGTCTGGTTCTAGTTTATGGATGATTTCTAATTTGATGATATGCTTTCACAGCAAATTGTGTTTTGCCTCCCTCGTAGTTAAGAAATTTCAGTGTTATATTTTGTGTGATGTTTGTTTGCCCTACTGAAGTAGGAATTGTGACCATGTCATTGACCTCTGTACCCCAGCTGCTATCACATCATCTCATACACAAGTAAATGGTCAATGAAAATTTGTTGTATAAAAGTGGGTCATTGATGTTCAATGGTTGTCATATTTTAGACTACAAATTATTTTTGATAGGATATGAAATAACTGTATGCCCCCACGAGTCAGATTTTCATGTTTGATCCCAAAAAATATGGGCATGTATTCTTCCAAAACAAAGTTGTATTGACCATTAGTGAAATTTAAATTAATAATAATAATAAGGCCAATGCAATATACAGTGCTAATGCACATGGAAGAGTTCTACAGCCCTCTGTGTGTGTGTGGGGGGGGGGGAGCTGCTCTTTTGCCTTATTGTTTTGTGATATTAAATGTGTGAAGAAAGTTCTAGTATGAAGTCATAGTTCTAGCATAAGTAATGATTCTGTCAAACATAGCTTTATTTGACAAAAATAGAGTTGCTAGTTCTGTGTTGGGCTCCACAATTTTTCTTTTAAATTCTAAAATCTGGGAACGACAGGTTTAGCTGAAATCCCATCAGATGGAGGCTTGAGGATTTCTGTGATGTGCGTCTTAGCTTCTAACCACATATAGCTCCAGTTTTCAATTCTTTCTTCTTTCACTTCCCCTTCTTATTTTTGCCTTTTCTGATATTTCCCACAACTGGGTCATTTGCTAATTTTATCACTGTCAATACAAATTCTGTAGAGAGCTTGTCTTCATTAGAGAGCTAGAATAATCTCACCATAGCTCACACATAGTTTATTTTACATTAAGAGAAAAACACTATGATTTAAACATTTTAATTAAATACATTATAATAATGGGCGTAGTTCACTTACATATTCCATGACTCACTGGAATAGGTAAAGGTATAAGCTTTAAAGGTAAATTATTTTATTTGCCTATATCAGATTTCTCAATTGTATACCAAAGAGTGGGCATGACAAATGTGCCAGAATACTACAGAATCCCACCAGTCCTCATACAAGTGGGGGTGCTATATTTGGGATGCTGGATGTGCCCAGGGGCTCATCCACTAAATTCCTGGTCTCCAGAGCGGTGCTATTGGGAGGTGGTAGAACACTTAGGAGATGCAGCCTCATCACTGGGGGTGTGTCCTTAAATGAGATTGTGGGACCCTGGTCCCTTACCTCTTCCCTTTTGCTTACTAACCATAATGTAAGCAGTTTTGCTCTGCTGTGTGCTCACCACCACTTTTATTAAGAATTTCACCAAACGCTTACAGGCATGGGGACACTGGACCCTCTCAAATGTTAAGCTAAATAAGCCCTTCTCTTATAATCTAATTATCTCAAGTATTATGTTATAGTAATGGGAAGCTGGCTAATACAGGAAAAGATTGATTACAAGCCATATCTTTTATTCATTATATGTAGTTTTCACTAGATATATAATTGTCAGTATGTGCCTTGATAGAATAATGTTTGAAAAAATACTGGCTAAGATAACCTTTACAGTAATATGTGTAAGTTGAAATCAAGAATATTAAACTTCAAAACAAGAAACCCAAAATACAATGAGACATACAAAACATAAAACATTCAAAGGACCTTATTCAACAGTGTAACAACATCTCAAAGCTCATATTCTACTACAGTGTATTTTAAGGTACAGTGTTTTCAAAAATCATAGTTAATGTAAGGAACTAAGGAATCATTGACTAGGTACTTTATAATAACACCAAATTCATTTTGCCTTTAAGAAAGGTTCCTAATTACTATTCCTTCCATATATACCACATGACGTTTCATGTCATTGCAACGTGTTCATAATACTAACATTTCCACCTGATTGTGAGGAAGGGCATTCATTTTCAATATCAGAATATTATTAACCCAGGATCAAGATGATGTATTTGAAATGTCATTGTCAGTCAAAATAGTAGAAATGATTATGATAAACAATTCCAGCTTGATTTGACAACAGTAGTAATTCAAGGCAGTTTTACTGAAGGAATTTCTTTCATTGTACATGGAGATTCTTTTTTTTTTTTTTACACATTTTTTTTTTTTTTTGTCTTTTTCATTTTTATTGGTACCGGGGATCGAACTCAGGACCGCCTGCTTGCAAGGCAGGTGCTTATGCCACTGAGCTAAATCCCCAGCCCCCATGGAAATTCTTTATTTTGTAAAACTAATAATGTCATCAGTGTATGTTGCAGCATACATTGGAATCAAGTGTTCTGTATGTTCATTTCTGTCTTTCTATTCTTTTTCTACTTGGAGAACTGAAAATTCACCTTCCCAATTCCTCTTTCTCTCACACACAAACAGCCATATACAAAATACCTGAAAGCTTTGCCATATGCATAAAACATAGAATGAAGAAAGGTAAAGAATTTATTGTAAGTGTGAGACAGAGGAAGGTAATTCCACTTGTCATTGCTATACATAGCTAGGATCCATACTCTTCTAGCAGGAATAATATTGGTGTCCACTCTACGGCTTAAGAAACCAATGGCTTCAAACATAGAAAGACCTATTTCAAATCCTCGCTTTGCAAATAGAAGTAAGCTTCTCATTGTTTCCAGGTCTATTTTCTAATGTATAAAATAGAGTCCATGGAGTTGTGCAAGTTCAACAAGACAATGCATTTGAAGCATTTAGCAGACTACAAGTGCTATAAATTAGACACTATACAAGAGAAGACACGTACAACAGCATACTATGTGATAATATTAGAAAAGCAAAGTTTTACAACTCTCTGATCTGATCCATTCTAATTGTGCCACTGAATTAAAGGTGAGTCCTGTGTGTCACTGAATTAGAGGTGAGTCCTATGTGCCACTGAATTAGAGGTGAGTGCACTGAGCCCTGTGTCAGTCCTCCCCAGATCAGCTCTGCCCAGACCAGGCCTTGGGCATAATCTCCTTTCCTGATATCTTGGCCGGAGGAGCCCCAGTAAAACCTTAGTCATCACTGCAATGGCCTCATTGTCTTTGTCTTAGCATCCTAGTTGGTCTGACTGAGCAACTGCTTCTGACTAACAGGAACTCAGTCACACAGAAGCTACATGCAGGGTCTGGCTGCTGCAGGGAGCCTCTGGAATGATCAAGGCAGGATGAGAGCCTACTGGGCAACTTTAGCCAAAGAGATGTAAAACATATGGACAGAAAAATTGCTTTGCGTCTTTCCTCCACATGGAATATTCTTAAACACAATGATTTTAAGTAGTTTCATGAGAAATGTCTTCTGTAACTTAGCAACTGGATAGGGTTTTGTGTGTGTGTGTGTGTGTGTGTGTGTGTGTGTGTCAAACTGTGTAATGCAGTACCTTTATATTTACTTTCTCTTGTTCCCTGGGGCTATTCTTTCCACTGCTATTCTACTTTCATTCCCTTGGAACTGTGTGAACTTTCTAACCAGTTATTAAGTGTTAGCATGTAAGGTAACCCTAGGGAGTTTGGGCTAAGACTATGAGATTAAAAAAAAAAAAAAGATGAAGAAATTAAGAATACACGAAAGAAAGAGATTTGTAATACTTAGCATCAGGTTTACTTATCTATAATTCCTTGGATTCCATGGGTAGTGGCAGCTCTTACAGCCTATATTACTACCTTATTAACAAGGAAGAATGATATCAGTAGAACAAGGGGCCTTTGAGGACTATAATCATGCATTTCATTCCAAAGAGTCCAATTTCAATTATAATCTAAGATAGCATGCTTAGCACCATTTAATGGTATTGAGAAAGAAAATGATGTTCCTTTGAATTTGAATTGTAACAAGAGGTCAAAATGCAACTCTGACCTTCTTTTCTCTAGAACTATGTTGACATTTTATAGGAAAAACAATATATTGAGGTTCTATAGAGGACAAAATGGGATTTTCACATTAAACATAGATTCTAACATCCGGCATTTCTCCTAATACTTGCATGTAAGTATCTGTAATTACAGGTTTCCACAGTAGTTGTCCTGATTCATTCCACATTCTATGACTTTTCACACAGCAACAGTGATTTGCAGTGCCAAGAGCCCTGTCTGCCATCTCCCTTCAACTCACATAGTACACTTTTTCTCTCAGGCTTGGTGGCATCAAATATATAACCTCTAGGCTTGTTTCATCGTCATTTTCTGTATTTTTAAGACTTTTTTTTTACATAGGTATATAAATTTCACCTCACAGGTGGTTTGGTTTGTGGCACATTTTACTAGCTATGAAACCATGGGCTCAGCTATTGGGTAGCAATGAGTTACCCAATGCATGTACATGTGAGTGAACCATCCAGAGGATTTTTCTAAGGCCCCAAATAACTCAGGAAACTGACAAAGGGGAAAGAGATTACTCTGCACTGAAGTGCCACTGTCAAGGATATGCTTAGCCTGAAGGATGCAACCTTACAATGTAGAATGCTTTGCAGAGCACAGATTTGATAACCATAGAACAACATTATGGCACATTTATTTCTGTTGCTGGTTGATTATTTTATTTCAATTTGCTTTATGTCCTCTTCTTAGCAATTAGGCCATTTTATAAACACTTTGGAAAGCAATGGAAATACTTATTTCCACTAGGAAATTTTTAACCCTTCATATATAACAAGATGTTAAGAGCATTATAAATTCTATTTAATGAGGTCTTGGTCCCAGGTTGATGATCATGATCATTTTTCTTACTACTCCTGTTTAATTTATTTGGAACCAAGAAAATAAATATAAGGTTCTGATTATACTGAGTTCAAATATTGGGCATAAGAAAACACAACTCTTTCTGATCTGGTGTAATTTATAAGCTTCTACTTTCAAAAATGCCTGTCTTTGGCCCACTTCAAACAATTCAAATTCTATTTATCTCATTATTTTTTCATAGTTTATCATTCACCAGCATTGTCAGACAATAAGGATATCACAATGAACAAAATAAAATTCCTGCTGGAAGACACCATGACATAAAAATTTTGTTAAATATATGGTCTGGTATTCATTTTCCAGATCTCCACATATCGTAAGGAGGAATAAAAAGATGCATATGATGTCACCTACTTATTTATTTATTCTAAACATTTTTATTGATAATCTACTTGGTGGTAAGTACCGCAGCAGGAAAACAAGGCTAAAAGATGCCATGGTGTACAGTATCCATAAATCATCTGAGCAGCATGAATTTAACTGAAAAATATTTTTATAGTTGAAATGAAAAAGAACTACCCTAAACAAAATCTAAAGTGGTATAAAATATAGAGGAACTTTATAAAACAGAGCACTGATTTTCTTAATATACCTAGAACTAGTAACACATCTCTAGGAAAATTAAAATAGCAAAAGATAACATTTCATGAGTCTTTACAGAGCAGTGAGTGGACAATAAATGGATGAAAAGATCAACTTTATTTGCAATTAAACTCAAGTGGTAAAATACATTGCTTATGAATTCCAAGGCCACTGCACATGCAAATACAAGTCTAACTGCTGTTGCTGGTGGGTTTGTAACTTGATGTTTTTTTCAGAACACAGCTTGGCAATAGTTACAAAGATTTTACATTCAATTTCAGAGCTAAGAATTTATTCATTGAGTATCCTCACAAAAGGACAAAATGCGGTTCAGATACAAGGATATTTACAATGTTATTTGTAGTAGTGAAACCTGAAAATGATCCAAAAGTCTATCAATAGAGTTAAACAAATTATTATACACAACAACATAGTATGTGTCAGATAATATGAGGTAAATCATTATCTCATAGAAGCCCATAAAAGCACCTGAAGATATAAGACTAAATAGAAAAGAACTCACTGGAGAACAGTATTTATAATTCCTTTTAGCAGAATATTCAAGAAATAATCAATGCTTCACTACAGTCATGACCAATTAATTAGTTGGCATGGGTGACATCTACAGATATTTGCTGTCCTACTTTCTTATTTGATGACATTTACTATAAATAGGGCTCTCTCTGAGAGAATTACTGGTCCAGCATCATGCGTATTAGTCACAGCCAGAATCAGACAGACAGAGACAGAGACAGAGACAGAGACAGAGACAGAGACAGATAGTATAGGGAAAATAGAATCTCACTCTCTAGTTGGCCTAGGATTTCCCTAGCTGTAGCATTATTATATTCCACATCTGAATAACACCTCTTTTGTTCTTAATTAAAAAAAAATTGTACTTGCTTACAAGCATTCAGAAGTCAACCAAACAGCTGGAACTTTTTTTTTTTTTTTTTTGCAATTATAGAGTGTTACTCATTTAACAAAACAATTATTTGGTATAAGCCACATCATAGACAACTGCAGATGAAAAACTACCATCCCCAAATATAACTAATTCGTGCTGTGCACCAACAAGAAGCTGCTTTAAATTTCCAGGCCCGTTTACAACTCCCATACTGTACCAGGCAAGATCAGTGGCTATTGAAGAAAGCACCAGGACAGGGCTATCTAAAGACATAGTGTATTTATTTATTTTGGTATAGCCAACATAATACCAATTAATACCTCTTTGAGAAGCAAACGACCCAACAGGTCACTTTGGCTTGTCTGGAGTTTGCTCAGAGGCTCAAACATGAGAGAAGTTGAGGGGCTTTTCCCCTTGCCTCCACCTATCTTTTCTGTACCTTCCTCTCTAGACACCATGAGGGCCTTGCAATTCACCACAACAAAGAGTCCTTTCCTTTCACTTTTTTCCTTTGCTGTAAGGATTTCTTCATTTGCTTTCATGTGACTTTTTGAATTAGGATTTCTGAAACTGCCTGTTTGATGTGATGGTGCATACCTGTAATCTTAGCACTCTGGAAGGTTGAGGCAGCAGGATCGAAAGTTCGAAACCATCTGGGGGGCAACTCAGTGAGACCTCGTCTCAAAAATCAAAGAAAGCTGGATGTAGCTCAGTGAAAAGGCCCTGGGTTCTGTCCCCAGTACCACAAAATGAAGGAAAACAACATTGGTCATTTTCTGAAGTTTGTATACAATTTTACAAGTGAAAAGAAACTACTGTGAAAAACCTTCATGAGAATGAATTTTGACATGAGAAAAAGTATTAATGGGTCCAGGAATCATAAATCCAAAGTGATTTTCAAGGCAAAGGAAACTTCCATGACATGGGGAAGGATATAGTACCATTCATTATAAAAACTAAAATAGTATCCATAAAATTAGGCTTTAAAAAGATGATAATTTGGGGAAAACTTTTAAAACAAAACACACCAGCCCAGAGGAGCTACTGGATTAGAAGGTGTGATTAGTAATTTATATACTCCTGACACTCTTTATATGACCCAAAATACTCTGGTGGGAAAACCGACTAGGAGCTGAAGAGTGACATTATTCCCAGTTGTAGTGCAATATTCTGACTGCATATTTGCTCCCATGAACCCTACAGAGGTCCAAGGCGAAGTCCCTGAAGACTCTCATGGTTGATGATGTGGACGCCAAGAGGGGAGCCCAACATCAGCATCCACACTACTCCAATCTTATCCCTGAAATCAGAGAGTGTTTCAAGGTCAAGAACAGCATCAGAAGCATAGCTATCGAGTGTGTTTTTCATGATGGTGTTGATATTCCTTTCAGATCTATGCCCACAGTAGTCATTTGCTTGGAGGAAAGCAGAGGATTTTCAGTTTGAGCACATTTTCTAAGATTTCCTGCAGAAAGACAACCTCAAAGCATTTATAAGCCATCTAATTTTTTACTCCAACATATTTTCTCATTTAGGAATGTATACTGCTTTTGGGGGGCAGTGCTGGGAATTCACACTTAGCTATAACATTAGCCCAATTTTAATTTTTAAATTGTGAGACTGGGTCTCAAACTATAAGTGGCTAGGTTGGGCTTAAACTTTTGATTCTCCACTGTCAGCCTCCGAGAGCCTCCACTGGCAGCAAGAGTATCACAGGTGTGCACCACCATGCATAATGAGTGTGTTGCACTTTAGATCAGCAGCTATGCCACCAGTTGGTGTTTAGTTCTAAAATGTTCCCCCACATTTTCATGTGTTTAGGGGCAGGGCTTTTAGAAGGTGATTGGATCATGAGGACTCCAAATTAATTCATCAGTGAATTAATCCACTGATGAGGCCCAAATTTGGTAACATTATTGGGAAGCAGTGCAAATGTGAGAGATAGAGCCTGTTTGAAAGGACTAGATTATAGGAGTATGAGCTTTGGGACAGCGTCTTGTCCCTGGTCTCTACCTTCCCTGCTCTCTTAATTTCTCTGCTTCTTGGCTGCTATGAGGTGAGTAGCTTCCTTCTCTCATCATTTTCTGCTTCTCCTCATCTCCACAGCTATGAAACTGGCCAACCATGGACTAAAATCTCTGAAATTTTTCTTCCACTAAGTTGATTTATGTCAGGTGTTTTGTTACAGTGATATAAAGCTGACGGATATCCCACATTACTCTTAACCATTTAACTCGTATTTGTTAGGAATGAGTAGAGTGTTGAAGTATCACAGATAAATGAGACACAGAGTCTCCTCTCAGAAATTCAGACTACATTAAAGATGAACCTGTGAAAAAAGGAAAAGGTGGATGAACGTTTTCTGGTTATATAGAAGAGGAAGGCTTAAACTGAGAACGATTTCAGGAACTGTTATCTCACAGAGCAAGGAGCCACCCTGCAGTTTTCTGTAAAAGTGATGGTGGAGGAGCTACTCAGGGTGATGGAAATTATACATATAAAATACAGAGGTGCAAGTCATCTTGGTTGGACACTGAAACTTTAAACTGTAGGCTGCTAGAGAAGAGTGCTCGGGAAGAAAGGGCACACAGAGGAGAGGAAGAGGCCTGATGGGCAGCGGGGTCAGAGGATGGGAGGGAGGAGGGAAGAAAAGGCACTGTACTTATTGAGCATTTGTTTTGTACCAGTCCTTTTGAAGCTGGAATAGCCTGTGAGTATTACAACAACCCTCTGACAGTCTGTGTTACTCCATTTTGTAGCTGAGGAAAGAGGAGATGAGAAAGGTTACACTTGAATTGACCCACTGTTTAAGGCCAAGTATATCTAATACCAAAGCTCCTGATCACTTTATCACATGATTTCTAGGTGAAGGGTGTACAGGTGTAAGCTTTAGTCTGAAAGCATTGCAGCAGACTCACCAGTGGGTACCACCATAAGAAATACAATCAGAACTGTTTCTTACAATAAAAGTCCTGTGATAGTCATGTGCAGAAGGAGGGAGGCTTTTCCTAGGGGGGCAGAGAAACATTTTCTACAACTTCAGTGACTGCTGGTACATGCACAAAGTCTAGGTTTCCTTTGGTCTTTATGTTGTCATTTTACTTCTATTTATGCTAACACACATGCTAGTGTGAAATGTAATTTACACAACTAAGAAGCACTGATACACCTTTAATGGGAGTAGGACTGAAGGAGAGGATAAGGGTAAAATAATGTTATACATCCCAAATTGACAAACAGGATGAAAATGCAGAGATATCAGGTGCCAGGTATGCGGTCAGGCTGGCTAGAAGACAGTGTCTTTCTTAAGGGCAACACCTAGGGATGCTGGGAAGAGGAAGTAGTTTTAACTTGCACTCATGTAATTACTGCAGAGGGCTTCACTTCTGTTAAATAATCTACTTGCTTTAAAGGCTTGGGATGATGTCTGGGCTAACAGCTCTCTTGAGCTGCATGTCTCAATGTGGCTATAAATTTCAGTCAAGTCATATCCTGCAAATTGGGTCTAATTAAAGAAGTCAGGAACAGGCTGGCTTGGAAGATAAACTCAGGGAATGAATTTGCTTTTTGGCTTGAAAATGTAATGGTCATTGTAACACATTTTGGAGTTGGAACTATAAACCCTTCTGTGGACATTCATTTTGCACAGAGGAAAGTGGTAAACTAGGAATCAGTGAGTGTGAAAGTTCTTAGATTAAGAGTTACCGTCTTGTAAGCTCTAGTAAAGAAGTACAGAGGTTATATTTAAGAAAATTAGGGAGAGACATTAGAGAAAATTTCTTGCCTGATCTTTTTCAGAACTAGTAATAAGACAGCTGTATTCTAGTGGATGTAAGTGTTAATCCCAAAAGATCAAGAATTTGACATAACAGGCAAACACTCTTATGATAAAGACAGAAACTGGAATAAAAGTAATATTCCTTGGTGTGATTCTGTCATAAAGATTTAACACCTTTTCATTTTAAGGTCAGTAAGACAGTCATTCTCTGAAGGCAAAGGTCTAGCTTGATTCAGGGGAATGCCCCATCGTGAGCAAAAACTGCATGCGTTTTTACATGTGTTACTTGTAAAACCAGGACGAAACTTTTATTTTTAGGAGCTAAAGAGAAGAGCTAAAAACTACACACAGGTATTTTATTTATGTGGCAAGAGGAAAGTTATAGGGGTTTCAGGGTCCATATCTGCAAAGCCAATGTAATTGGTAGACTCAAGGACAATGTTTTAAACTCCTAACAAAATACATTTTGTACAAATTTTGTTACCTGAAGATTCACTATTAGACACTGATTTCTTTGTGCCTATAACATTAAAATAGATCCAGAGAATAATTTATATCACTTTTTTTTTTTGGTACTAGGGATCAAACTCATGACCTCACACTTTGCCAGGCAGGTGCTTGAGCTACTGAGCTGAACCCCGGGCTCCTATACCATGGTTTAAACCTGTCATTTCTTCTTCGATAGCCAACCATCTTGCCAAGTCAGTTACATTAGCAATTTTCAGGCTGTTCACAACTGGAACTGTCTTTGAGTATAGTCAGGCCAGAAATGTAGCCTAACAGCTGTGCAGTTCACAGATGAGGCCCAGAGAGGTAAAATAACCGTTACAAGGTCCCTTATTCTGCTTTCATTAATGAAGTTGAGACCAAGGGCAATTGCAAGGTCGAGTTCTTTGTCACTTTGGATGTGCGGAGGAATTCCTGAGCTGCCTTTCTTGGAAAGTAAATGGGGTTAAGGAACAGCCAAGCAGGCAGGGCTCTGATCCTCTCTTTTCCTTGCCCTATTCACATCTGCCATGTTGCCATGAAATGTTGCCCACATGCTCAAGCCTGTATGCCAGCATGGTCCAGCAAGTTCTCTCTTAAACATTTCTTGTGGCAGAAGCACCTATTAATAAAGATCCTATAAACCCACTGTTTCCTTTCTTTTTTCCTTTTCTGTTTCAATTCATCTCCCTGCCTCTCTCCTCTATTGTCTTCCATACATATTTAAAGATGCACATAGGTTTAAATTTTATTCAAATACAAACTTCAGTTCTTTTGACTGATTTTTACAGTCAGAGTTCTATTTTGAAGAAAACTGAAATTAAATGTCACCATCAGTAAATCAACTCAAGGATCAAGTGGATGTACACATTGGCAGAGAAATTGATTTAGCCATAGGAGATTAAGAGGTTATTGGGTCAGCCTGACCCAGTGTGCCTCGGGCTGCAGCACTGCGTGCCCTTGAGAGAGTTAATTAAGGCAAACCACATGTCTTCTTATTAAAATGGGAATGACATTATATCCAGGCATAATTGTGAGGATTAAATGATAATAGGTACACAAAAAGCTTAGACTTGGGACACTGCAAGTACTCATCAAATAATGTAATTATGACAGCATTGGAAAACAATATCTCACGCTGTTCAGATCATTGCAAAGCGATAAAACAAAGGACATTCCAGTATCCTATTTAATTAAGCAGAGGAGTATTCAACAATAATTTAAATCATATACTTCTAGTGTTCTCTGTAATTATTCAAATGGCATTCCCTAAAGAAGTATTTGATGCCCCAGCTGACTTGGTTCCAGTCCTAGAGCTTGGAACCAATATTGGTTTGACCACTCAGGGTTTGACCTTGGAAAAAATCATGATAGAGTTTTAATTCTACAGGGCTAGTATTGCTTCATTAGCGTCACATGTAACCCCATTCACGTTGCTATCAGAGCAGAGTAAGGAAATGGTACTTCAACCTCTTCATAGTCACATGTTTTCACTTTTATCCAATTACAGATGCTACCACATGCTTTAAAGACCACAGGGCCAAGCAAATGAACCGATCCTGGGAATTTCTCTGTGGCTTATAAAAGAGAAACCCCTTCTGTGGCTTTATTATTCAACTTTCTACAAATAAAGAGAGAAGAATTCTTCCTTTGGTCTTAACTAAGGCAGCTTGTCAGGAAAGCCAAGAGTGCTCTACAGGTCAGGAGATGTAAGTTCTGGCCACTGACCAGCCCTGACTTTGTCAGAAGACTCTGTGTTAACCTCCTTTGACTTTAAATGGCATCCTTGTGTTGACACTGAGATCCCTTTCAGCCCTTGTGTCCTATTATTTCACAGCAAGCCACTTTTGCAGGAGAACTATAAGGCTATACATGATATTTTCAGACAAAACAAAATATGAAAGTCTATATGTATCCCTAGAAAGAGAAGAAAAAAATTGTTAATGAATTCTATTCAGTGCATTGCTCAATTAAAAAAAAAAAGATGAGTGGTGTTTTGAAGAATCTTCATCCTACTTCAGAGTAAAGTTAACTTAATAGCTAACTGATTGGACATGGCATTGCTTTAATGTGTTAAGCAAGAATTTTGAGCTAATGGAGCATTTATATACAAGTACTTTGGATTTTCACGAAGTTTGAGTTCAACAAATTCTATCTTTTAGCACCTTGCAATCAAGTAGACCAGGAAAAAAAATGCAAATTTAATATAAATTGCCTAAGAGCTTATATAGTTTATAAGTCACTTAATTTTATACAGTATACAAGTCACTTAGTGACAGAAATATGTGCCTGATTAAATTGACTACGCTGGAGTTATGTTTATACTATGTCCACAAACATAGTTTACACACTGAACATAAGTCTTTGGATTTCCCTTTGAGTCTTTCCCTACTTTAACTTTATAAAAACCTAAATATTACATGGTTTCCCTTACATGAGAAACTCAAAGTATAAATAAAGAACAAAATAAAATATAGATAACAGAAATATAAAGATAGACTTTTTGCAAATGGGAAGGTATCAAAACATGAGAGAGTAGAGGACAGTAGAAAAAAATTTATCCCAGCATCTGGCATAATAAAAAAGATTTTTTCATTATTTAATTGGTGATTAATTGTTTTATACATAATTTATTTCCCCTGGAATAAATCAATTAACAAAGAAAATGTTTTAAAAGGACTTGCATAGAGGATAAGTTATTTACTAGGTCTATAATAGTTACTAGAAATTAAATAATTTCCCCAAAGCAAATTTACATATTTATATCATAAGTAAAATATATATGTATGTATGTGTGTGTGTATAAACACATGAACCTTTAAGAACTGGTTTTATATTGAGTAGCAGGAAAAATATCTTTCCATTACTCTAAAACCACATATGATTCAAATAAATCAAAGATGTGTAACCACTGCTCAAAGGAAAAGCTGACCATTATTAGGCTATGGAATTCTGCAATGTTTGTTCTCAGCCTGGGCCGGGTATCAGGACAGGAGCAGATGTCAGGCCTATTTGGTAGTAGCAGCAATAGTAATTACCTAAACTTGGCATTTACCAGCTCAGAGGGGTGGTGCTTTAAGGAAAGGCGTTAATTATTCCCCTCCCCTTTAGCACTGTGTTCTCTTAAAAGTAGTGTACATCTTCAGGCTCAACTAAGTGGAAAAGCAAACAGGAAAGAACCAGGTGAGCAGAAACTAGTCAACCAAAGTGAATACTCTTCATTTGAACTGAAAACTAATTCCAAACTCAATTTGATCAACAGTAAAATATTTCTTCTTGACCATTTAGGGGTCACTGGGAATCTCTAAACCCTCCTTTCTGCAATATTAAGCTCTTTCACAAAAGGATCAGATTCTTTCAGGTGCTATCTTATTTGGCATTAAATTTATCCTAACATTCCTCTAAAACCTATTACAGCACACCACATCATTGCATCCCATTTAACTCCCAAACCACAGAGACGCTGGCGGCAGCATCAAACAGCACTATTAAAAATACCACAGGGGAGCCTTGGAGTAGGAGTCCTGAGCACAAGCAGCAGCCTAGGAACAAGCAGAGTGACTGATACTGAGATGGGGATTTAGGAGAACTTTACAGTCTGAAAAATGATCTTTAAGATTTGTGTGTTGGTTCCTAGGGCTGGTTCTGTGCAGATTTACAAGTTAGTTGGAAGAATAATACAGTTTGTCTTTCTCCCTTTGCCTTTAGATTTTTCTTTTCCACAGATTTGGGGCTAAGAGTGACTATCTCTTGAAAAAGTTGTCCAAGAAAAGCCCCTACCCATCACTGGGTTTTACAAAGAAACAGCAGACTGATTAAAATAAATTGTTTTTATTTTAAATCTAGATAGCCTTATTGTGATATCTAAACAATTACTGGAAAGTCTTAGGCTGAAATTTTGATTCTATAGGAGTTTGCATGCAAATATAGATATTAGCACAATTGAGACTACACAAGAAGTCCCGGGCATTTCACATCTGAATGAATGCTTTCAAAATTTAGTTGACTTCATGAATTAGTCCTTGGAGATCTGCAGATAGAAGGCCCAAATTTAACAGCCTGAGGGCAGAGAGGAAGATGGCACAGGCCTGATGGTGGCAGACTTGGAAGAAGCTCTGGTTGTTAAGGAGAAGAGAAAGGAGGAAGAAAGTGGGGGAAGAGGAGGATTCTCTTCTGGATAGGGGTTTAGGAGGAAAAGAAAAGTCAGTGCTTGTCTTCCAAGCTCTATAAGAGAATCATAGCAAACTGAGCACACAATGGATGAGTTTTGGTCTCAATTTGCTTATTCTTCTTGATGGTCCCACATGTCTCTGAAATCATCTCAGAAAATCCACCCTGCTAGACATGAGGATTTTCTTCCCATGTGATTCCTCATGGATTGGGTGGCTCCCCATCTTCCACTCTCATAGAACTTTGTCATCTAACATATTTCCGGATTTTACATTTGATTTGAACATATCTCCTCTCTTCTGTTCCTAAACTATTGGAACGAAGCCCAGGGATAATGCATCTTTTTGGTTGTCATTGTGTCTCAAGGGCTGTACTTTGTATCTGACACATGCTGAATTTTCAGGGCATTATTTGTTAAAAGACTGATGGCAAAGCCAGGACAGTGACATGAGCCTACAATCCTGATATCCAGGGGGGCTGAGGCAGAAGGATTCTAAATTCAAGCCCAGTCTAGCCCAATTAGTGATTTAATGAGACTGTCTCAAAAAGAAAAACAAGGGGAGTAGGAGTAGAGTCCGCTGATATTGTACCTTAGTGTGAAGGCCCTGAGCTTAATTCCAGTACTACAATAAACAAAACAAAAAAGAGACTGTGGACCAAACTGTTGAATGGACCAAGTCCAGATATCTAACCCAAAGGCAGACAACATGTGTGCTCACCAGTAGCCAATGACCTATAATATGTGACTACAATGGTAAGCTGTGGTGTTCTATGTTATATGTGCTTATAGGCTCTAACTGCAGTTCTAAATGGGAAATTGTATGAGGTTGTTGGTGCAAGAAGAATTAGAAAACCACCACCACCACCACCACCACGATCGGCCTGAGGTAAGACTGGTGCTAGATAAACTATGAAAAATCATAAGTAAACTACTAAAGGATAGAACATAAAAGGCAGAACTATCTCCAGAGAAAGGAAATTGTTACACATACAGAATAAAGGGTAGAGTTCTAAGAAAGACAATGCATTTCCTACAAACAAAAGGTGAAGTTTCAGGTTTCCAGAATTGTGATGACTCTTCAAAATATTTATAATTTAGACCACCTGCATCCATACAAAAATGACACTTATTTTGATTCAGCTTTTTTTTTTCTTTTTTCCGGTACTGGGGATCAAACTCACAACCGCCTGCTTGTAAGGCAGGTGCTTATGCCGCTGAGCTAAATCCCCAGCCCCTGATACAGCTTTTTATGGTAACCACACTGATCCATGAGCATGCAACTATATCCTGACAAAGGCCCTTTGTGACTTATTATGTGAAGAAAATATGCTAATTTTTTGCCAGGAGCTTGAGATTCTGGAATTCTTTCCTGATGCCCTTAGGGTGTTTCCTGGAAAAGTCATCAACTAGTTTTGATTCAAGGAAATGAAATCCTTTTGTCCTAGCTAGTTCCAAATATGGTCACTCTAGTAAGCTATGATTTTATTCAAAGTATTACATCATCAGTTAGCCCTCAATATTTACTGCAAGTCAATTATACATAGCGATTGTATTTCACATGGATCTCATAGTTCTACATTTGGTTTTTATCTCCTGCCTAGAACTCACTTTTTGGTAGTAAATGGAGAAAGGCATTTTCTATTTTTAGTCACTCGAGATCATCTAAAGTTCAACAATAACCTAATTTGTGAGCTATCCGGCAGGGATAAAATTCCTCTTTCTAATCACTGATGGTATTCTCGGTGGAGGTGGAGGAGCAGAATGACATGGACTCCTCTCATGCACCTTTGTCCTGTCTTAGGATTGAAGCTGGCTATCATTTCTATCTTAGGGAGAGAAGTCTATGGAAAACAGAGGTGGTAAGAGAAACAGCCTGGGCCTAAAAGATGTTAGCCAGGAAGGAGGAGGCTTCATATGAGGGGAGATGATGTGGGTGTGTTACTCAGCTTTCTGTCAATATAAAAAAGCCTGAGGCAATCAACTTACACTGAGAAAAGATTTACTTTGGCTCTAGCTTGGGAGATTTCAGTCTATGACCCATTACTGGCTCTGATGTTTTGGGCTCTGTAGTGAGGCAACACGTTACATTGGGAGTGTGTGGAGAAACACTGCCCCCCTCACGCTCAGGAAGCCAGGAGGAGGGTGTGCTCCCAATTTCCAAGGTCCTAGCCTTTTACAGTGTGTACCTCTGCCCAATATGCCACCCTGGAAAACAAATCTCTAAATTCTGTGGGTGCCTTTGGGAGACACTTAAGTTTTAAACTATAGTAATCCAATTTAGATCTCGCATTAAATACGACAGAGAGGGTAGGGAAAGGAAAAAGGATTTTGAAAAGGAAAGAGAGGTACAGATAAATAAAGGAAGGAGTGAGAGAAGAGAGGACGAGCAAAACACAGAGGACACAGGGAAAAGAGAAAGAGGAAAGAGTATGATGAACATGAGAAAAGAAGAATTGTGAAAACAACTAATGTGAACTGAGATGAAATGTGAAGGACACGGTCCTGTTGTTTTAGGGGGTGGAATCTGAATGGAACTGTCAGAGTTTGAATCTTGGCTGCAGAATTTTCCAGAAAATGACTACAAAATATTTCCATAAATTCTCTGAGTCTCGATTTATTCTTCAGTAAAATGGGATAACAAACTTATCTACTGTGTATGCTTGCCGCGAGAATTAAATGTGATCATGTATGCCAAGTTTTACCTCTCTGCTTGGCACACAGACTCCCTGTTACTGAGATTATAGTTGAAAAAGAAATACAAAGATAGGGGGAAGAAGACAGTGGAGGAAGGAGAGCAGAAGAGTCAAAAGGAAAGAAGTGAATTTCTGCTTATTTTATCCTTTGCCCCATTATAACCCAGATTTATGCTCACCATGTTATTTCTACCTATTCAAGTGACACGAAAAATAAGTATGTGTTGAATATGAATACATTTTTGAACATATTTTTGTGTTTTACTAGCCTGTAATAGTCTGCAAAATAGATGTTCACATTTCCTTAAGAGTTGAAATTATTCCCTGGAAATGAGTAAGATCAAGGGTGCATGAAGCTAAGCCAGACATCCACAAAACCAGTTGTTTATTTTCTCTTCCTCTTTACTGTATTGACTAGCTGTTTGAAAGAATTAACTAAATTGACTGGTTATTTTGAAATATGTTAACCCAGCTGCAGGCAGCAGGGAAAATAGAGCCCCTACTATACTTGGTGGTGTTTCTTTCCAAGTTTCTCTCCACAACACAAACCACTTCCTTTTACTTGAAGTCATTTTATTTTCCTCATTAGTGGCACATTCTTGGGAGTGGGTATGGAGTGCTGAAGCAACGTTAAGCCCAAGATCATGAAACAACTCAAGAGAACTGGCCGAACACATACAGGCAGGCTCTGCCAAATCCTTCTCTTGAGCACAGACAGAATAAACATGGAGAGAGAAATTCTACCATAGGAGAAAGCTAACGGAGGTCTATCTTTACATAGGAGTGGAGAATGAGGAAGGAAGGAAACCACAGCCCATATCAGGAAGAAAAGTTTGAAAGCAATTCCCTCTCAAAAAAAGAGAGGGAAAAATAAAACACTTCTCTTGACACTCATCCCAGCAATACTCTGTGCACCTGGTATGGAGCAGCCCACTTGTCTGATTACATCTGTGCTTCCTGAGTGTGTCACAAAGCTGAATAAATAGTGTTGTTGTTGACTGACCAGTAGCTGTTGGGAGAAAGGCTGACTTTTACTGAACACTATAAGGTCCCTGTTGAAATTCCCTTGGAACATACTAAGAGGAACTCTTCCTTCTCACAGAACCTTTTGTAGGCCTCCTTTTGTAGGCTGTTTTGGGTTAGCTCTAAAGTATTCCCTCAAATTATTATGTGTGTGGAAGGTGAGTAGAACATGAGGATATTACAGTGATAAGTGGATTCATCTATTGGTGAGTTCAGTAGCTAAATAGGCTGTTAGGAGGTAGAGGCTGCTTGGGGGTAGGTCATGGGAGTGTGACCTGGGAGGGTTTACTCTCATCCCCTTCTTTCCTTCTTGCTCTGCTTCCTGGGCTACCAAAACTCGGGCACCTTTTTCTCTACTACATCTGTCTGCATTAATGATTTTTCGGATGAGCCAAAATGTAGCTTTTCTCCTTTAAATTGCAGGTATTGGATATTTTGCCCTAGTGATAGAAAACTGACTGATATATAGATCCCTGTGAGTTATTTAAAATATTGACCAATGAAACAAATATAGTGATGGTGTTGTTGCTTCTAGTTTCTTTAGTCTGATCCCTAGGGCTAACAATATGGACAAGATCAATCCTCATTCCTTTCTTACAAATTATTCCCTCCTGTCTGTTACATGTTACTTGTGGGAGACAATTTGAGTGACTCCCCTTGGATGCAAGACAATTGCTGCAACTTTGATTATGTCAAGAGGCTTATTTCTTTGTACTGATAAGTACAGAGCTGACTATGGTATTTCCTTCTCTCTTCAATTGGCTCTAAGCATTGCAAATAAGGCTAGCCAAGGTACTGGTGTATAATCTCTAAAGTCATCAGATAGTCTCCTGTTTCCTCACATAGTGTTCTCTATAAATGATATGAACACAGAGGGATGGCAGAGCTAGTCAGTTCAGAAATGTCAACTGAGTATGAGCCTTGAGATAGAGAGGCTATGAGTCCCCAGGACATGAATATTTACGTATCAGAAACTGAAGCAACAGCCTCCAAAAACAATTCAGTTGCAGATTGATCCTTCTGCCTATTGTTAATCCTGCATTTTGCAAAGATGCTTTTCTCCCCACCTGACTAGCCAGCTCAAGTTACTCACATAGTTCCTGCCATCCTCACTGTCACTCATCCTCAAGCCACTCCCTTCTTCACAAGATACTAAATTCTGGGAGAGACACAGGACCAGGGCCTTTGTCTACACATCCTCACGGGGACTGGACTTAGGACCTCTTGGCTGCCCTTAACTTGGAATATGTCTTGGTGTCTTTACTCTCACCGCAGATTGCACTGGAGGTGATAGATTGGAATTAACCTGCTAAAATTCCAATAACATCTCAGTGGGATTATGCACATAACTTGGATTGTGAAGAAGACTGGAAAAGGGATTACAATATTTTGATTAACGTAATCAATATTTGGAATTACAATAGTTACTTAATAATCATTTCAAACAGTCTGGAGAAAAGTACCTCTGTGTAAGGTTTATAGCAGTGATGGCGAACCTTTTAGAGCTCAAATGGCCAAACTGCAACCAGAACCCACTTATTTATTACCAAGTGCCAACGCTTCAATAAAATCTGAATGCTGAAGTTTCAGTTTAGGAAAAAAACAACTCATACATTAACGTTTTTTGTTTTTAAAGCAAAATACAATAACAAAGTTTTCAATGATACAAACGGTTTTTAATTAAAAGGTAAGAGCTTGCATTTGGCATACTTTTGACAGTTAATGAGATCTTTGCTGTTGCATGCATACTGAATTTGCCAGACCATGGCTGGAGCAACTTGGGTCATGTGCAGACAGACAGGGCTCTGTGAGCCTACTGCAGCACACATGTCATAGTTTTGCCAGCAACTGGTCCTTGATGTCTCAGCACCCTACACAGAACACACTGAACACAACAACAACAATAAAAACTGCCTCATTATGAGGCAGGTTTCTTGAGAATTAAGTAGTATAGACTTCAGCTTTTAGAAAAACTTGATTTGGTTTACTATGGGTAGGTCTAGGGGATGTGAAAACACTGATCAAGAGAAGAGCCTGTGTTAGCTTGGGGAAGGAAGGAGATACTGGATTTTAGGCAACCATTCACTCAAAGAATGAGATGTGGCAAGCCCAGCAAATGGGAGATAATTGTGAAAGATGTGTATGAGTGGAAGAAAGCTGCTACTGATAGAATCAGACAGGGTTGAAAAAGAGGCACCTCGCTGGCAAGGTCTTAGACATCACACTGAAGATAATTAGATTTTATCTTATGGCAGTGGAGAGGTTGAGGGTGGTTAAACAGGAGACGGACATTCTTAGATGAATGTTTTCAACTAAGTGAATTGGGCTGCAGCATGGAAGACGTAGCTATGAAAAAACAGATCAGGGACAGATCACTCAAAATTGGTTCTCAAATATTTGGTCTGATAATGAGATGTTTTTGACAAAAGGAATGTGTGAGCATGTACATGTGTATCAAACATTTTATAAAACAATACTTATATTTGTTATTATGGGTATGGTTTTATATTCTGGCATTTTCTGTTAATTCTGTAATAACTTTATAAGTAAAATGATAAGGTTGTTAGTGTCATAAAACATTAAATGCTGCTAGTATAACTTACAGGAGTGGTGGGGAGGGCAGGAGTTAACTGTCAGTGAGTTAGAAAGAACAACACAGATAGAGAAATACTTAGAAAATAAAAAGTACATGCATTTTTTGGAGGAGTGTATAATTTCCAGTTTCAGTATAGCATAAAAATGCTTCATTAGCTGAGACAAGAAAGTGGATTTTTAAAATGTGAGTCCAGTTTTGGACATACTGGACTTGAACGGTGAGATATTGGTGGGTGCTGGGCTTTTGTGTGAAAGAGTCTAAACATCAGAGAAATCTGAGTAAAGTAAAATCACATTCATTGGAGTGGGAAATACAATTCATTGTAGTGGGAAGGACAGGAAGATATCTAGACAAAAGTAAGAAGAGCACTGAGTCAAAAGAAGCATCTAGAATACTCATACTTGAGAAGCAATGGGGACATGAAAGACGATAAGGAGTATCTGGGCTGGCAAGATCATGGAGTACATGGGCCAGAGTGAGTTCTAACAAAAACTTGTTGAAAATTTATTGCCTAGAGAGATGAGAGGAGCTGAGGAGGAGGACCACTAAAAGTGAAGCTGAGTGACCAATAGGAGCTCACCATGACTACGGTGAGGGCAGCTGGGATAGAGATAGGTTTGTGAGAACACCCTACTGCAATGGATTGAGGAGTGAGCAGGAGATGAAAAGGTAGAACAACTGGACTGAGGAGGAAATCACAAAGAAGTAGCAAAAGGATCAGTACAGGTCTAGGCTTTGCAGTAATTTTGTTCAGTACTGCTTTGAACTTGAGAAAGGCATGAATAGGGAAAGAGCAAACGGGAGGGTTAAAATATGAGAAAAAATATGGGAAAAAATATGGGAAAAAAAAGGAAAACAGGATGAAGCAAGGACCTGGAGAAGGTGGGACTAAAGACAGTCCAGGGCATGGATTCGGGACTTGACACAGAGCAGCAGGGAGAAGCCACACATTATTTGCTAAGAACAGGAGGCAGCCAGGGGTGGCTGTGAATGTCAGTAAGAGGGTACAGAAGTAGAAGTCCCTGTCTTAACTTGGATTGTCTTCATAAAGCAACAAGCTATTTGCCGAAAGGTCATGAGCAGTTACTAGGCTGGGAGACCTGGAAGAAAGGAGAAGGTTTGGAGTAAGTTCCCAGGGGACTAAGGGCAGAGCAAGGACAAAGTGTGAGGTACACTGAAGTCTGAAGAAGTGAAGGGTCTTGGTTACTGAAATACCAGATTGACATGATCTGGGATTTTTTGTTGTTGTTGCTCCAGAAGTTGAGGTAAGTAGGGAAGCTGATAGCTGGACTAAAAGAGAGCTAGGCTTTTTCAAGAGAATACAAAGGAGGACAAGTTGGCAAGGAATTTGAGAGAGACTGAGTAGGCAAAGAGAGCTTGGAGAAAGGCTAATTTGCTTAAAAATACTGAAATCTGATAATTAGGGGATGTCTTATTGTAATCCCGATTGTAATCCTTTATAATATTGTAATCCAAATATTGTAATCTCTTTTTCGTTTGTGTTTTTTTGTGGTCTGGGAAGTTTATAATTATAACCCCATTGAAATGTTATTGGAATCTCAGCTAGTTAAATTTAATCTATTACCTCCAGTGCAACCCAGGGTGAGAATAAAGACACTCAGACATATTCACAATTATGGGCAGCCAAGGAGTTCTGAGGTGGGCCCAGGTGAGGATTCGTGGGACAAAGGCTGTGATCCAAGGCATCATTCAGCATTGATTAACTCATGAAGAAGAGGGTGGCTTGAGGATTACTGATGGTGAGTAGGGTGAGAATAATGTGAGTAATATGAGCTGAGCTGGCCAAGTAGAAGGAAAACACCTCTTAAATATGCAGGTAGAAGGGTATTCAGAAAGATCAATCTGTATAACTCGATTGAAGTAACATTTAAATGACTTACAGGTTGTTGTTTTTAGTTTATCATATGTAGTTTTGTGCCTTAGGAAGTCATAGCTTCCTCTCTCAAACCAAGTTGACATTTCTGGAACTATGTGTCTCTGCCATCCCATTGTGCTCAACCATTTATAGGAAACACAAGGTGAGGAAACAGGAAACTATCAGCCAGCTTACAGGATTACATATAAGTACCTCAGCTAGCCTTATTTGTATTGCTCAGATCCAATCAAAGGAAAAAGGAAATAGCACAGCCAGCTCTATCATATCAATACATGGAGACAGGACTCAGTTTAACTTATTCTGAAACAATTGTGCATTCAAAGAGAGTCATCCAGTTCATCTTCTACATTGCCTGACAAAATTTCTTTATTTTTGTCTCTTTTGCAGTTCAGCATAGCATGTGAGTAAATTCTAGTCAAGGAACTGTAAGTACAAGTATTATATGATATTTCTGGGAAATTTTTTCCAGGAGAGGCATTTTTTTTTTTTTTTTTCATCTTGTTGCTGGAAACTTAGATGCAATGCTAGGTATCTTGCATTTTGGACAGTGGGAACAGAATCTACAATCTGGGATGGTAGAATAACTTGGAAGAAACTTGGGTTCCTGATCTTAGAGCAGCCACCCTAGCATCAGACTGTCTACCTTTATTTCTCAGTCTTCCTTGCAGTTCAATACAGCACATGAATAAATTTCTTTCAAGAAACTGTATATGGGATTATAAAGCAACTGGAGCACTTACAGAGCCTTCTTAGCAGAGAATGTTAACTTTCCACTATGCAAAGCCAAAGGAGGGCACATACTGAATGCTGAGCAAAAATCTTTGGTCTATGTAGGACATCACAGACTGTTTTTGACTTGAGTAGAAAGGAAACAAAATCAGAATTTGGAATTTTTCATTAAATTTTTTAAAGAAAATAAAGTAAAATAAATCCACATATATGTTGGCTTTTCGCCTGTAACATCAAGCAAAAACACTATCACTTTTTGTAAAAAAAATAAATCAAATTTAATGACAAAATTGATACCAATAATAGTGCACTCTTTTACAAATTTGATTGTTTTCTCTGAAGCCCTGGAATTCCCATCAGTCAGCATAAAATTGTTAAAATTTAAACCTAGTAAATCACTTGTGGTATTTTTCAAAATGGCTAAACAGCTGTAGTTTTCAAGATCAGCAAAATCACCTGCTAGGGTCACATATGTTTCACATATAGCAAGTAATGTATATGGGTTCAATTCCATCCAAGATCATAGGGAAAGACATGTGCAAACAAGTGATCTGAAGCCATGTTTCCAAACAGCTGTTATGGTTACTTAGATAAGAGCCACTGTTGTGAAGCATTTGAATTTAGGACTATGTTTCCGATCACTCAAAAAGAATACTCATTTCAAATCACAATATACAAATCAGGCAGACCAATTTGTGATCATAACAATACTGAATACACATTCACTGGAAATAAAAAGTAATTATGTAATTATCACTGTCATAATCACATTGTTCAAGTGCAAGTGAGAAGAATGTACACTAGGTATAAAGGCAACATGGACGTAACACATAATTAAGATGGAACCTATTGAAACAGCTTGAGAGAGAAAACTACAAGTCACAAGATTTGGCCAATACTTTTCCCTCCATTTCTTGCTCCAGGCAACACAGAAGCCAAAACTCAACTACTGGATGCTAACCGTCCCATTAACAAGCTGTAGTGACTGGTCTCCTGAGCCAAACTGAGGGAACAGAGAGGCAATGATCTCAGGGTTTAAGAAGTTTAGGAAGAGAAAAACTTTCTTAAATCCACATTTTAATCAGACCATAGTTAGAGATGTCTAGCTCCAACAGAGAGAAAGAAAAGTGTATTGATTTTTGTTAGCAGTTTCTCTATTGAGTTCTCCTAATGCAAAAGAGATAATTATCTTTGAATGGTAGCTTTGACATTGAATTTTTATTGTTTTTATAATGTTGTTGTTATATACTGTTTGAAGTCCACCATTAGTCTCATCTTGTTTATATTTATTAGTCTAATGGTCTTTCCTGTGTGAGACATGTTGAAGGAAGAAGATTGCCTTCTAAGAATTTAACTCTTCTCTGTAAGGTTCAAGCCTGGCTTCTGTATGTTAGCAACGAAAATAGTAGCCAACTCCAAAGGCCAGGAGTAGTGCAGACAGGCATGGACTAATACCCACTCTTGCTAAGTATGGGCTCCAGTCAAGCCGGAAAAGATCTCTCAGCTCTGAGTCACTTATACAGTGGAGTCCCTGAATATGTTTCTGTCCCTAATATTTGGTTGCTCTGGGCAACCATCAAGTTCACAGAAGACTTCTTGCCAACTGGAGAGGATAACTAGCCAGGGGAGTCAGAATTTTTTTTAACTCTTTGTTGAAAACTCAAAATAACAAATGGTGTTAAGCATACCCCCTAATAACTTACACTGGGAAGAGAACTCATACATTGTTTTGGCATCTCTTTTACTCACTTATTAGAAAAATATAACTGGAGAAAATAAATGCAATGAAACTAAAACATGCATTTTAAAAACAGTAGAATATTATGTATGAGTTAGTCAGATCTGTAAGTATTACTTAATCCAATACCCCTATTTTACAGTTGAAAAGTCAGGTTAGATTACTGACTGAAACTTGCATAGAAAGATGGTGGCAGCAATGAGATTGTAGCTATGATCTTTAAACTCTCACTATGACTTCCAGAAAACCCAATATACCAAATGCAAAATAGAGAAATGAAGAATTGTTGCTATTCACAATTGATCACGTCACTTTTGTAATAGCAAATGGTCATGATGGAAAGGGCCAGTTTGCTGGAAAACTACAATCAATCCTAGACCTCTATGAATAGGGCTAAATAGTGATCAGCCAAGAAAGCTCCCACCATAGAAAGTTCAAAGAGTACTCAAGGTTCAGCAGAAACACTATGTATGCTGGAAGCCTACATTGCTTATGATCCAAACTGACCTCTACATCTTCAGAGTTCTTATAAAACTTAGGCTCTGTGGTCCAATTCTGAGCCCACCTATGATTCTAGTTCCTTTTTCATAGCCACAGCTGTATTGTATCTAGAGAGTGGATCTACAACTTACCCAGGGATTTAATTATTCAGGAATTTATACTACTTAAAGGCTGTAAGTGGATAAAGAGAACCCAAAACAGTGAATGTAGCAAATGTCTTTAAAAGTATATTCACTATCGTATCTGATATCCTAAAGCTCTTCTTCAGAGACAGATTTTTCACAAAACCCACTTTTACCCTGAGTTAATTTGATCTTATTTTATGCTAAATAAAAGTTTGGTAGCCTGGTTGTCCAAGAAGAATGAAACAGATTCAAAAACAAGTCAGTATGGCCAAGCTGAATAACACCAAGAAGTGACCACTGGACAATGCTATGGTTTGAAAGTGCCCCTCCCAAAATTCAAGTTTTCTCAACATAATAGTATTAGGAGATGGGGCATTTAAAAGATTACTATCCTCCCTGGGAATGAGATCCCCATCCTCATTATAAAGGGTTGAAGAGGGGAGTTTTTATCCCATTATCCTTCCACTCCCCATCATGTGAGGATACAGTAACCCTGCGTGGAAACTAGTGGCTTGATCTTGATCTTCCCAGCTCATAGAACAGTGGGAAAAGAAATTTCTAGTCTATATACTAAATTACCCATGCATGGAATTTTATTATGACTACACGAAATAGACCAACTTGGGAGTAACAGATAAAAATTAAAAGTACAGCAAAATTTTGAGCTCTTTCTAAAAATTCTTTTTCCTTTGCTACAGTCCTGAGAAGCAAATCAAGGGCCCCAGGCAGCCACTCAACCCCTAAGCTACATTCCCAGTCTTACACTTCTGTACTATAGGGATAAGGGAAATACAGATGCTTCATAGATAATTTGCTTCTGAGCACATCTGTCATTGACAGGGAAGGATAAAGGCAAAAGTTCATAAAGGTTAAGTCATAAATAAGTCATAAATATTTAGTCATTAAGTCATAAATATTTATTATATTTGTTGCATGTTTTTAAAGGTTAAGAACAAATGTAATACCTTTCAAAGATTTTCATTCCAAATGGTTAAAATAAGAACATAAATTGTGGTTTTGTGGAATATCCAATATATGGAACACTTCTTTTTCTTTTCTTTCCTTTTTTTATCTTTTGAAACAAAGTCTCACTAAATAGTCCAGACTGACCTTTAACTTTTTAATATGTAGATTAGGCCAGCCTTGAACTCATGATGATCATATTGCCTTGGCTTTAGGATTATATGAGTGCCACCTTCCTCTAAGTGAAATGTGGATAATCTTGGCACTGAGATAAACCAGTTTTTAATTTTATATTAGAATTTAGATCTTTACCTGTTTTTATCCTATATACATTACCAAGGATTATAAATTTTTATTTATTCATCAGAGTATTTTACATCCAGTCATTGAAATCATATAATTAAGTTACCAAATCCTATACATTTGCCCTTTTAGTTCACGAAAGTATCTCTCTCTATTCCTACTCTCTAGTGGTTTTACTAGGCCAGGGCCTCTATTACACCCTATGCTGGTACTTGCTATTGTCTTCTAACTGATCTCTGGCCCTGAGGCTTTTTTTTTCACTCTGGAATTTTAAAAAGATCCCCAGGTGATTCTAATGAACAGACAAGTTTATGAAGCACTACCATAGTATGTAGCACACCATTCATTTGGCTCTTAATTATACCCTAGAATGGAACTAACTTCTTTAATGGCAGGCATCCTATGTCTGTGATTTCGGAGCTTAGCTGCTCTTAAAAAATAGTTGCCTTTTAATAAAAATGTTTACCCTTAATGAAAAGCACAATCCCTTCCACTTACATTCCCCCTTCCATTTACTTAATAACCATTTTCAACTCCTTGGGGCCCCTCTTCCAGACCACCTGCATCTGGCTGGGTGTCTTCAGCACAGGAGTGCTCACATTTTCTCAACTTTCGTGCTTATGCACAAACAAAGGGAACTGGGGGTGGTTCTCCTAGCTTCCCACTTCTTCATGGGGAAGGACATAAGGAGATCTGCCTCTATGTAAATCTCTACTTCTTTGAACATCTGCTTTGAAAGCAGATTGGGCTACGTTTTGCATAAAGGCATTTTAAATGTGCAGGTGTGACTGCCCTAAACAAAAACAGCACTTTGAACTTTCAAAGAACCTATTATCCACAGATAGCCAAAATATTTAAGGTTTCTTAAAGCCTTTGGAATCTGGGAGACAAAATATTCAATTTATAAATAAGTGGAGATTTGCTGCATTAACGAGGCTGATGATTGAAGTTCAACGGGGACCATAAATAGAGGTGGTATAGGCTGTCTCTCCAAACCGTTGTATTGAATTTTTAAAACCTCCAAGAAAAGTTAATCCTAATCCATTTTCATTTTTAAATTCTAACATTACCAGTTCATAACACTTATTTGTGTTTAGAATTTAATACTTTAATTTGATCAAGCATTACTTTTTATTTTATGCTCTAAAGAATTACACTAAAGTACCTGTGTGAGGGTGAACTATTATTTCTGTAGCTGATAATTTAAATAAACAGTGAATGATACAGACTATTGGGGTTTTCTGAGATCATTATCATTCAAAGCTCTAACTTTACACTATATCAGAAAAGCATACATTTAATCATTTTATTTTTTCCATATATATATGATGTATCTCTCTCTCTCTCTCTCTCTCTCTCTCTCTCTCTCTCTCTCTCTCTCTCTCCCTGACTAAAACCCCAGGTCCTTGTTTATGCATATTAGGTAAGTGTTCTGCCACTAAGCCAAAATCTGTGTCCCCTTTCACTCTTCTTCTTCATGTACATTGCTGGGAGTTCAAGATGACTACCATTCTAAGTGGGAAGTGGGGTGCATGCCCATTTTCCCCCTATTTAAAATCTGTTATAGTTATGAGTGAAATGTGTCTGACGAATGTTTATCAGACTATGGTTTTTATTTTGTTTTGTCTCAGTATATTTCTTTGTAAAATTTTTGCCCCATTTCAATGGTTTCTTTGATGTCTTGTTTTGCCCAGCTGCTGAGCTTTTTGTGGCTGTCCATTTACATCATTTTAAAAAATGGTACATAAATGAAGTGAATAGTACTTCCACATTGTTTCAAAATCAAACATGTTCCTAAGGAATCTGATTTGTGGCAGATGGAGAACAAAACCTTCCAGAGGGAGGGTTGTTAAATGAGTCTTAATTGCTTGCACATGAAAATACAGTGACTAAGATTGTGTGCACAATTAGGAATTTAAACATGTAGAGAAGAACTGACTAAAGAAACAGGCAGACATTTTTGCAGGCTTGGTTAATTTCTTAAGGATACGGAAAATAAGGGAAAAGTTAGTAAAGGAAAATGATTTTTAAAAGAAATGTAGTTATTTTCTTTACTTCATTCTTGCTTATGTTGAGCTTTCAATTCTAAAGACAACTTACCTTTGAAAATCACCGATGAAACTGTCACAGCTTAGTTAAGAAATACTTTATTCAATAATTAAATATTTTAGCTCCTACTGTGTACTACACATTAAACTTGGTACTTATTCATCTTATTTAATGCATTTTTGATACTATGAGATAGATTTGCAATGATTACTCCATTTTATAGAGGGGAATTATAAAAACTTGGAGAATAATGTTCCCAAGGCCAAATGGCTAACAATGGCATAGACAGCATCCTCTGTTGATTAAATAAAGCCCAAGGCCCATCCTCTTACAGTGCTTAGCTCCTTCCCTGAAAAAGACACATACTTTTTAAAAAAATGAACCTCATAGAGAGCATACTTTCAGTTTTTAATTAATAATGCCTTCTTTGTGTTGAACAAGAGATAGTGCCACTCACTAGTATATGGCACAGAGTTAGTATTATGGTTTGGATAAACAATATTCTCAAGGTTCATGTGCTCAGAGGTGGGGATATTTGAAGATGATGAGACCACACAGGCACGAACTCATCAATGATGAGTTTATAGCCGAACTACTATTATCAGGAGGGCCCTGGTTGGAGGGACAGGTCACTGGGTCTTGCCTTTGAGGGAGGTACTCCTTCTCAGGTTGTTTCTTTTCTTTCTTATGGTTGCTGTAAGTTGAGCAGCTTTCCTCAGCCAGGCTCTTCCACATGATATTTCTTCCCTGCATCCAGCCAAGCACGGACTGATACTTCTGAAACAGTGAGCCAGAACAACGCTTTTCTCTCTTAAATTGCTTATTTAAGGTAACTTGTCCTAGTAATGTAGCCTGGGGACAGACTAGCAGGGAAAGTCTAGACTAAATGGAATGGAGGCTGAGACGATGGGTTGAAGACAGGCCAGAACTTGCTACACACTGGATGGCTTGGAAGTTGGATGGGTGTGGAATGGAGGAGTGTGTTGGTTTGGTGGAACCATCTAGTCACAGTGGATACCATGATGGTTCTATAGGAAGCCGCTACGGACAAAACAACGGTCTACCTGGCTAGTTCTGCTACGCTGTGATAGTTCACTTTGCAGAGCCTGAGGTTTGGCCTTTCACAATGACACTGAATTTACAAGTGGGTGCATTGTACAGTGTTCTGCAGTGGGTTTCGTTGGTGCTGAGGCAACCTGAATCCCACTCATGCCATGGATGGACTAAAGGATCCTTTCTAAGTGACCTCAGATTCTCCTTTTGATGCCTTCTTCTTGGAAAACTTACTTTTCTGGTATGAAAGTGAAGATGGTGAAGATGGAGGCACTATGGGGGCTTTGATGAAGTCCAGTGTATAGGTATTCATGGCCAAATGTTCAACAGTGTACCACTAAATGAATGTACCACTAACTTACTCACATATTAGAAACCATTCATACGTTATTCTCAGAAGGTTAAGAAAATTGGATCTACTGCATTTCTTTGTATTATCTTGCATTCCTTAAAGTAAACCTAATTAAGAATGGCTTATTAGACTACAATCCAACTAGATTACTACTAAGTAAAGATCAGAAAAATGATGATTATTTTTTGCTTTGGTTTCTACACTTATAAACTAGGAGTCACAAGTCATCCTAATGGTACACTGTATAGAACTAAGCATATAAGAACAAATAAATGAGTGGCTAGAATAATCAAATGGTTAAATAAGTTCTGTGCCTTTAGAAGAACTGAGTTATCGGGGACACACAAAGAGTTCCCATCCCTCATCCCTAAGAACCCAAGTATTATAAAAAGCAGGTATCTCACTGTAATTGATAGATGTTTGGCCCATCTGCAGTTATTTTCCTAGGAGCACCATAATTTTTTTCAGGAAGCTCCTTGGTATCTCCACTGGATAATATAATATAATACTAATAAAACCAATAATGGGTGAATGTTTACTATACACCTTACATTTTGCTTCATTTTTTCACAAATAGTGCAAAAATCCATGACCTCTCTATGATGTAATAATTATTATGCTCACTTTTAAAAAGAGGAACTTTTAAGCTCTGCAAGGTTAAATGAATTATTTGAGAGGAAACATATGTAAGTGAAGGAGCTCGAATGTGAATTGCATAAACTCTGACCCTATAAATCTGAATCTTGCTACCACATTACACTACATAGTCTGGCAAAACTTAAGATGCATACCCTGTTTTCATTTATCCAAGACTCCAGATACAAACTAGACCAGTTAGACTGTTTTATAGCAGTATTATTTTTTAAAGACAATAACAAGGAAACTAAAAACAGCCACAGGGACTTCTCTGGCTTGCTCCTACTATGGGACTTTCCTCCTGATGCATGCATGGCTTTGGATACTCTGAAAATGCATTGATTCTCAGACCTCATCCCTCTAAGCCACCCCAGTAATTCCAGAGAATTGGGAAAATTTCAATATTATTCCACTGAATTTTCATTTTTTGTAGGTGATCACAGCTTCTTTTTGTCTTGAAACCAAAATATCATTGTTGATACAATGGCTGCTTTGAGATTTTTCTGAATTCAGATCTCTGATGTTCCTCTTCTGCTTATGTTCTAAAGGGAGGTTATAAACTGGTCCTGAAGTGAACTGTACAAAATCCTTGAAGAGCACGGTGTTAAAACACTGCAAATGCTCTGCAATAATTTAACAGGCTCACTGGGAAAGAATGCTGGGACACAATACTTTTGTTGCCCTTTCTGTGGAAATCGTATGGGTCTTTGGGTACCTAAGCAGTGGGCCCAGACATGTTTGCCTTTTTCTTTACATCCTGATATGCTCAGTAGTTTCAAGTAAGTGGCACCTCACCAGGGGGATCCGTGGAGGCAGACTATAAGGAATGTGGCTGAAAGCTAAAAAGAGCTCTCCCAGGAATTTCATCTTTTCCTTATGCACTGACTGGGATCCTGACCACACTGATTCTGTCACTGCACCACTTAGGAAAATGTGTGTGTATATATTTATTCCTCATGCCTCTGTAATTAAGATGTCAGGGTTCGGTCTTGAATTTTCTTCAGAGTCCAATCAGACTTTTTTCAAACTCTTTAAAAATTGTCTTATCCCTTGACAATGGCTTCAGTTTTGGAGAAAGCCTCATTACACTAATTTGGTATCCTGTATGGTGAGTAGGGCTTGAAATTACATTGGAAATAATATTTCTGATTAAAATATAGATATTATGTGCATAGATGTCCTTTTCTTATATGGCCAATAAATTGTACTAAAGTCATTTCTGAAATTGTTCACCAATGGCAGTTGGGATCAAATAAGATTGCTTCCAAATATGACTACCTGGAGGATCAACAATAACTGAATAACACAGTACATACTGAGACGTTATATTGCTTTTCAGTATACGCTTTCCACAGACCTTTCAATATGATCAAACACTTACCATGTGCCAGATGTTGTGCTAATTTTTTTTTAACCTGATTTAGCTTTGAAGTTAGGAAAGTACAGTATTATTATTGATTCTACTTGAAGAGAAAACATTAAAAGCAATTGAATAATTTGATCAAGGTCACACACAAAGTGGGTGAACAAGACAGTCAGTCGTGAGACAATGGCTGCTTTGAGATTTTTCTGAATCCAGATCTCTGATGTTCCTCTTCTGCCTATGTTATGACTTGTAAAAAAAAAAAAAAAACCCAAACAGAAACTACCAAAGTAGGAAGGAAGGGAGGAAGGAAAAAACCACAAGATCCATTTCTACATAAACAATTTTCACCAAGTAGCACAGTCAGTCTGCACCAGTGACTTCAGAGTATCCTGCAGAGTATCACTGCTCCTTAGTACCACAAAGGGTCCCTCTTTTCTAATTCTCCCCTTGGCTACCTGGAAAATGTTTCTCCTTTTACTACTCTCAGCCTTTTCCTTTCTTATGCTGCCAAGTTATCCTTAAGCTTCTGTACTCCCTCAAGCTCTTTCTACTTTCTTACCAAATAATGGTATAAGTAGCTTCTTAATTCTCTTAGGAAGGAGACCTCACCCTATCCCATTTTACCTTCTTTCTTTCTAGTTTCACTTATTCATGCATCTATTAATGTTTTTATATACTTAATAGTCTTTGTTATTCAATAGAACTTATTTTATCTTGGGAAGTTTCAGAAATTTCCAAGGTAATGATTCTAAGGCTCAGCAAAGGTGTTCTAGGCAGGCTTTACTAGGTCTTCAGGACCTACACAAAATGTTTTACACACCAGGTATTAAATGAGTGAAACAGCAATCCGGGAAGACACACAGAAATGAAGTTTTCCATGTGGATAATTCAGTGTGCAATATGCAAACATCAGAAATATGATCAGAACAAAAATGTCCTAATATCCATGTTTTGCCAGGCATGTTAATTACAAACACTTCCATAGGGCCAACAGTGCCACAGTAAGAACCACACAAAGGGAGAAGATGGCAAAACTACAGAGCTCTGAATATTTAGGTAGCAGATATACCTAGTGCAAATGCATGTAGGGGTTGCAGAGCTAGAAAACTGCATCCCTACACACAGTATCCAAGAAGATAACAGACACGAAGAACCACCCACAAGCCCTGCCCACAGACAAGATGCAAACCCCCAGGCAGAGCTTGCTTCTACAGAAGCTAACACCAGCAAGTGACCAATGCAGCCCCAAGCAAGGAGCTGCTACAGCTCAGCCACTGCTTCACCCTGGGTCATCTGTGACGCCCCCTCTGCCTCACTTCTCAGTGACCTGGGGCCTTCCTGGTGGGTGCTCTGACTCTGAACAGTCCAGGGACAACAAAAGGTTCAGGTGACTGTGGGAACTGATGAGAGCTGGAAGGATTCTATGTCCCAGGCAGGGGTTCTTGCCTTAATTTATATAACTGACATTTCTGGATTTTCCAAAGTGTTTCTCTGCATCCACAGAACTTCACTCTCTCCTGCTCTACCCTTTGAGCTCATATGTATTCAGAAATAGGTGACACAGATTCATTGTCTGCTTTCCAATGGAAAAAGAAAATAAAATGGTGAAATGGAAGAAGAAAAAAAATATTTATCTGAAATTCCTATGGAATAATTTTGGGGGAGTGGAAGACACAACATCATGTGTATATTTGTGTGTAAATTGTGGTAACTTTTAAGAAAAAAGGATATGGCATTATGTCTGTGTAAGGCTTCATCTGTCCTTTGTCATTTGCTAGCTGTGTATGTTTGATCAAATAATTTTACTTCTCTGGCTTATTTTCTCATGCATAAAGCAGGAACAGCACCAGTGTCTAACCTTTGTATTACTATAATATTTTAAAAGACTACATATCTACAACGTTTTTGTATATATCAAATGTCAGTAAATATTAACTTTCATTAATATTACTATTAATAGACAATTGATTTTAAAGCTTTTATTTTTAGAAATTAAAAGAAAGGACTGTGAGTGAATTGTTCATTTATTCAGAGTTAAATAATTCAGTGTAACATTTAAGAAATAAAATTTGGGACATTAATTCTAAAAGTACTTTAAATGTTCTTCCCTACCACAAACATTATATTTCTGAGTAGGCCTAGAACAGATTTTAAAGCTCAAGTGGGTAGGAAGTACTTCATGGTAAAGGGAGCAACCAGAGTGCAGCTTTGGTTCCTTGCCTGTCTTTTTTAAAGGAGATTTAGTGCTACAATTGAGAAGACAGAAAGAATACAATCACTAAACATAACATTTTACAAACTCAATCCTACCCCCTACACAAACACGGATGTGATACTTCATTTCTTCTAGGAGCAGAGCAACTGAGTCTAATAAAATCTTACATACATTTTAAGAGATAACAAAGATGAAGATGATGATGATGAAGGTACCCAGGATGATAAGCGTTAGCTTTCTTGCTAATCACAGAGCTCTTCACACATTTTATCTCATGTGTCTTAGACTCCACAGAGTTGGGGTGAGTACCACTGTATTCATTCTGTGAAACAGGACTTTCTTAACGGATTACCAGCCACTCAATGACAATCTAGTACATGGGCAGCATTCTCACTTAAGTCAGTATTCTATCATTCCCCCAAATTTGGCTCATCAAAATTTCCATCCAGGATCACTTGTTCACAATGAAGATTCTGAGTATGTGAAGGATACTCTTCTGGAGCACCTGAGAATCTGTCTTTCTGCATTTGTATTCCGACACCCCTATGGGGATTTCTTGGATACAGAAGGTTTGAGAAGTTTTGCCCCTTTCAATTGAAGGCAGTGAGGAAGGGATATTGGTAGGAATGCACTTTGGTGATATTTAGATTCTCATATAAAATGGTACTTTACCCATCAACTGGAAAATCATAGAATAGCCATGCCCTGAGCTCAATAATCAGCAGAGTGCTGCTCTATCCAAAAGATATTAGGATTTCAAATTGCAGTTTACGCTTGATCGTGGAACTCCAAACCACAAATATCATCATTTTACCTTTTCTGGGCAAGGAGGTGCTGTCATTGAGACCCAAGATATCTCTACATGCCGTCACTAGATCTTATATAAAAGGGTGCTGTCTGCATTTGCCAGTCACTAGTTAACATCTAAAAACGTCTTAAATTGAATCAAATGTATGTAATGTGTTCTTCAAAATATTCTTTTATACTAAAAATGTTTTATTATGATATTTTTTACAGCTAAATGAATCCCAATATTATTCTGAATTTGGGTTTTTTTTTTTTTTAAAAATCTTTTATATACATTCACAAAGTGATTCATTTTGAAATTCTCCCTCACTCTCCAACATCAGTCAACTGATGACTTGGCTCTACTGTCTCTTTGAAGGGTTGCAAATCTATTCCATCTTCTCTACTTCCAGTCACACCACCCCAGGTGATGACCACATTCTTTTGTCACGCACAAGATCTACATTCATTGTCATTCTAAAACGTATATTTGTGGGGCAGAAGAGAAGATGGTGGATAGATAACAGCAACTACTGAGGCTCTCTGAGATAGCCAGATTAGATTCCAGGAATGGTGCAGTGTGAGGAATTCTAAGCAGAGGGAGAAATACCCTGCTGAACCAGGAATGAACTAGAGAGAAAACAATCGGAAATGCAATCTCGGTGCTACAACTGGAACAGCTAAAGTCTCAATACTGCCAGAACCCACGCTTCTGGAAACCGCGGTTTGAATTCCCTACTGCTGCTGGGTCTCAATCCGCACACCAGGGATAGAGACAAGAATGCTCTGAGAGCCGGAATCAGCAAACTCAAATTGAGAGCAGAGATGGTGGGGAGCCCTGCATCGACCTGCGGTGAATGAGAGGAATGCAGACCCTTCCATAGACTAGGAGGCTCCAACAGAGGACATTCTGGGACCAACAGACTGGCTGGAACAGGGCACTGCAGTGACTTCAGTCACATATTCACCTTTCAAGCAGGATTGGTGGGGAGCATATGATCTGGGTGATGCCATGGACTAAAACCCTATAGGCTAGCCCAAACCAGGTCTCTGCACCTGGCAGTGCACCCTGATGCAGCGAAGCCTTCAGCAGGTTGACTGACATGGAGGAGCAGGCCCAGCATAGGCTGCCCTGGTCTGTGTCTCCCTAGTACACTGCAGTGGGCGGGAACACCTAGATGGCATGATTCAAACAAACTGTAACCTACAAAGAAAGAAACTGGGCCTCCTATATACACCTGAATGGAAGTAACAAAAAATATGAGAAGAGAAGGCAACAAGAAAGGGTCCTCAGTCCCCAATCCTAAGAACACTGATCCAGGAAAGGTAAATGCAAAGGAGAATGAGGACAGAAAACATGCAATATCAGACATGGCACCACAGACATAAAGCGATATCTCCAGGACCTCACTGACGAGTTAAAAAGTGAAGTATTTAACCAAGTAAAGCAAGATATAAGTAGAATAGTTAAAGAAATGCTAAACACCTCCCAAGAAAAAAAAGACGGTGGAATGGAAGAACAGAAAAAAAGGGGAGAATTGTTTGATGGAGAAAATAGAAAAAACATAGAGTACATAAAACAGGTTCAAGATTACCAGGAAACTAAAAACTCTGTTGAAAGCTGGCATAACAGCTTAAAAGAAACTAAGGATAGATTATCTGAACTGGAGGACAGATTTATAATGTGGGAGCATAAAGGGAAAAACTTCTTAAAAATAACAAGGACAAGGGGCTGGGGATTTCGCTCGGTGGCATAAGCACCTGCCTTTCAAGCAGGCAGTTGTGAGTTCCATCCCCAGTACTGATAAAAAGGAAAAAAGACAAAAATAAAATAAAATAAAATAACAAGGACACAAGCAGTAACAATATAAATGCTAGAAGATGACAAAAGAATCTATAACTTAAGAATAAAGAATGCGAGAGAAGAAGCAGGGTACAAACAAAGGAGCTGCAAAGGTTATTCATAGAAATAATGAGGGAAAAACTTCCCAAACATAGGAAAAGGGAAAGATGCTCAGATGTGTGAGGCATACAGAACTCTAGCCACCTACAATCAAAACAGAACTACATCCAGGCACATATTAAAGATTCCAGAAATCCAATATAAGAACGGAATATTAAAAGCTGTCAGAGACAAGAAACAGATCACTTACAAGGGAACACCCAGAAGAATTACAGCAGACTTCTCGACACAAACCATCAAATCTTGAAGAGTGTGGAGCAAAATAATCCAAGCCTTGAAAGACAATAACCTCCAGCCAAGATTAATATATTCTGCACAATTTTCCCTAGAAATTAATGGAGAAACAAGGTGCTTCCAAAATAAAGAGGAACCGGAGGAATTCACAACCACCAATCCAACTCTACAGAAAATACTGCAGGACATTCTAAAGAGAGAGAAAAGTACCAGGATTCCAGAAACAGTGGCAGAGAGGCCACAATGAAGCGAGCAGAAAGTGAAATGAAAAAGACAAACAGACAACTAATGACAGAAAAAGAGCACAACAGAAATGAGGCAAAGAAGGTTGGATATAATTTCTAATATAGACGGTCTAAATACACTAACTTAAGGGAAAAAAAGAATCACAGGCAGAGTGGATCAAGAGGTAGGGTCCACTGAGAGACTCCTTTTTTTTTTTTTTATTGGTACCAGGGATCGAACTCATGACTACCTTTCCTCCAAGGCAGGCGCTTATGCCGCTGAGCTAAATCCCTATCCCCACCGAGAGACTCTTTATAGGAAATATAATTAGCCTGAAGAAGGTTATATAGAGCAAAATCAAATATGAGAAAATGGAACTCTAAGTGATAGGGAACCAGAGAGTAATTAGGGGTAAATGGGCCAGTATTTATGGATAAGTTGAATAGACAGGCTTTAATAAATGAAGAAATATAACTAGAAATCCAACCCAGTAGTGAGAAAGTACAGAAATACTTAGGTAAATAGCAGGTTGTCCCCCCCCCAATATAAAATCATGAGTGATGGACAGACCCAAAAATACACAGTTCATTCTGGGGGAGTAAGGGGAAGAACAGTCTTAAAAAAAAAAAAAAAAAAAAAAAAAACAGCAGAAGATATAGCTAATAGTGTATCAGGAATTAAAATCCTTGTTACTCGCACCACTCTGCTTGGTTGGAACTTGTTCCATTCTAGTTTGTATACAAGCACTGGATCTGAGGGCACAGACAGCTATCCCAAAGATATCAGGACATAGCACAGTGGTCATCTTTAATTTCCTATTAACTCAATCAGGATCCCTGTATGACTTATACTGTTGTATCATGACTGATCTTAGTTAAATCTGACTTGTTTGAATACTGCTTATTATTGACAGATTTTATTCAAAACTGTTAGGTTGCTGGTATCCAGTTGAGGAGTATAGACAACTACACTGAAAATGACAATGATTCATCATGATATCCATTCTGTTTGATTCCTACTTGTTTTTGTAGCTCTATACTATCTACAAAGTTGTATTTCTTTTAATTCTGTTACATACTGATATGTTCAATTATACTTTATCTGATGATAGAGCCAATTCGATTGATGATAACAAGAAACAGCACAGTAACCATAGTAGAACTCCTTATACAGCAGTTTTATCTGTCTTTTTAGTTCATGTGTCTATAGGAATATGTTTAGTTCTGTCCTGTTTTGTCCTGTTTCTCCCTCTAATATAGAAAGGATAGAAATACATGTTAAGACTCATGCTTGCGTAAAACTTATAAACAGTTTATGAAAATTGATCTTATGACACATGATGAAATGAACAAATACTCTGAAGAAAAGAAAGGGGCATTGCAGTACCCAGTGCTGATTCCGGAGTGTTATGATGTGAAATCCAGCAATATTATTAATCTTTGTTGAGAAGGATTTTAATCTAAAAGGTTTTGCTAGCTCTCAACATAAATGAAGATATGGATAAATGCACACATGTCTAAGTGTATAAGATTGTTACTCATATTACTTAGTTTTTATTGGATAGTTGAACAGAATGGTTTGCAGTCTCCCTGCTTGAATTCCCATTTATATGCTCCACTTTTGTATCTTGAACAGTTATTTGTGGAGGGACAATATATATATATATATACATCAACTAGTGATTTATTACTATTTATTTATTTTCTTTGAAAGTATGTACTATTTCTGCCCATTTTTATTGTTTTATCTTTCTCTAAATAAAAAATTCAAAAAATAAAATAAAAAATAAAACATATTTGCTTTCTTTAAAAATTACTGATTAAAAATAATTAAAATGATGGAGGGTAGGGGGTGTGGATCAGTGGGAAGGCACTTGCCTAGCATGTCTGAGGCTCTGGGTTCAATCCTCTACATTATAAAAATCAGCCAACCAAACAAATAAGCAAACAACTAAATAAGATTGATGATTTTCCATTATCTATTGCCATTTACCTAAGGCTACAATAAGAATTCTTTAAGCTACTTTGGAGTCCCACATGTACTTATAACTCTATCTGCCTTTATTATTTCCAATGCCCTGATCATCCTGCCATATGTAACTGCTGCTGTGTTTTTCCCTGGGGTAACATTCCTAACCATATGGGAACAACATATTCTTCAAAGTGCACTGGATGGCTTTTCCTGGGTAGAACCACTGGCCCTTCTTTCAAATATGTATATTTAAAGAAACTTAGCTGCTAGCTAATTATTGCAACTTTTTCTCCCCAAGATGTCAACTTCTTGAAATTAGTAATCACATTTTACTTTAATATCTACCTTGTTGTATAACCCAACAGTGGCACACAGAAAACACCTATACTACAAGAAGAATATCAGTAACAATAAAGTTATAGTAATAATGATAACTAATATTTCATAAATGCATTCTAGGCACCAACAATTACTTTAGGCAGTGAATTAGAAGCTACTGGATTAGCAAATGAGTACTAGCAAATTAAGTAAATTGACCAAAATTTATTTAGCGGAAAGTTTAATTTCCAACCTAAACGGCTAGACTCAAACTTACTGCTGCACTGATTAAGTGAATATTTGACATCCACCATTCAATTATTTTAACTAAAGTTGTAATGAGGTATGCAAATCAGTTATGAAGTCAGTAGAGATATAATTCAATGATTTCCATGATGTGAGTTTATCACTTGCTGACACGATAAAACCAACTATAACTTAAATCACTTCCTGGTCATAAAGTTACTCTGCCAATCACGCTTTTTAAAATATATTAATAGATATAATTCTACTTTTCTAAATAGTAACAGGAGATGGAAAAATTTATGAAACAAGTTATAAACTTAAGGCAGCAGTAGCTTTTTCTGCTGTAATAGGTGAGGTGTTTAGTAGAGTCATGCACCATGCATTTAAACAAGTCTTTCTCATGGGAGGCTTTAGCTTTATAAAAGTAAAGTCCTTTGGCTTACAAATTCAGGCATTAAATGTATTACGTAAAAAAATAAAAGAAGCAAGAGTTCTGACAAGTCAATGTATAATCATGTACATATATAATCTTTATTAACTTTTTATTCAGGTTATTAAACATAATGCATTGTTAGCATTTTTCAAGCACAGCCTGAATTAAGCTTACTGAACACTCATTCTCTCCAAGTATTACAGTGCTCCCACAACTGTTTTTTTTTTTTTTTTTTTTTTTTTTTTTTTTGCTTTTGTTGAAGGAAAAATAAAGAGGACTATACGATGCAGCTAGTGCCTTCTAGTGGCTGATGATAAGGGTGACAATGGCTCGGCCTCTCTGATTTAGACGTGTCTCCTTAGGACTTTGTGTCTCTCACATAGATCTCTTCTGGCTGCTCCTCTTTTCTCTGTCTGTCTCTGTCTCTGTCTCTGTCTCTGTCTCTGTCTCTGTCTCTGTTTCTCTCTCTGTCTTTTGAGACAGGGCTTCTCTATGTAGTTCTAGCTGTCCTTAAACTCACTCTGTAGCTGAGGCTGATCTGGAACCTACGGCAATCCTGCTTCAGCCTGCCTAGTGCTGGGGTTATAGGCGTATGACCATTCTTTAGGTGGCTCTTGATCTCAAATAATATATATACACTTTCTTCATTTAAAAACATAGGATCTTAAATATTATCATATATAATTACTTCTTCATATATATGTTTTTATCAGATATACATAGAGACGTAAAAGCATTACATCATTAGCTCAAACAACAACAACAAAACAGTTGTTCCAGCTAAATGTCTTTGTTATTCTTTCCTAGACTGGAACTTCCTTTGTGCTGTTTTATGTACATCACTGCATCATGTGTCTCCCTCTGTAGGTAAAGAGAGGGCAACTGAACCAACTTCTTTGATCGGATATAAGACCTTGTAGTCTTCAAAATCTAAAGTCTTTTGCCATAGGTAGGCTATATTTTAGCCCCTAGGACATAGAACCAGTGGATGAAATTAAAACACCTCTAATTATAAAAACATGTGTAGTGAGAAGCTAGAACAAGGTATTTTCTGATTTTCAAAGGCATGTAAAATAATCCAGCGTTATATCCATGACTCAGAAATTAATATTCTTCAATTTTTTTTTTACTTTCTCTAAAACATATTTCTGAGTCTGAAAGCCACCTTTTTATTATTTTATGGTATACAGGTATAAGAAAGGCCTTGGACGTAGGGAAAGGACACATTTATTCCTGACTGTGACACTAGCCAGCATTTTCTGTCATAAAGTCTCAGTTTTCTCACCTTTTAAATGAAGGAATTTAAGTAGATTTTCTCTGAGCCACATTCCTGTGTGAAAACTGTCATGCTGAAGATGATTGTAATAAAAAGATGAAAATACAGAAATTCAGAAACATACTGAAAATGATACTGAGAAGAGATGATAAGATTTTACAAGGCAGGCCCAGGACACTTTTCTTTCTTTTTTCTCTTTAGTACTGGGGGTCAAATTCAAGACTGTGAGCTTGCAAAGCAGGCGCTTATGCCGTGAGCCAAATCTCCAGCCCCAAGAACACTTTTCTGAGCACCATTTGTAAGCAAAAGGACCAACTGCACGACATGCATGTCTCTGCTCTACTCTCTGTGCCCTCTCCTGTTTTCCCACTATTCAGTGCTGCCACACAGGGCCCGCAGATGAGCCTTCCTAGTAATCAGGGAACTAAAACTGTCCTGCAGTTCCTGTGGAGAGCAAAGTCATAAATGACATGTGGCAGAAAAACTGCTCCACTCTCACTGTCCTTTGTTACCTCTATCCTTCCAGTTTTTAAATTAGCTTTAGGAGCAAAACATATTGGACCTAAGCCTAGGTCATCCAAAGAAACACGTGGTGAGCCCACTGAGCATTCGTCTTTACACAAAGCTTAGCTCCTTGGTCTTGTGTGCAGCCCCAAGAGGTCAGGACTGCACTTATTTCTCCATGTTTTCTTTCTTTGTTTCTTTGGGTACCAGGGATGGAACTCAGTCTCACGCTTGCCAGGCAGGCACTGTGCCAACTGAGCTGTATCCCTGGTCTGATTTCTCCTTTCTTTAAATGAAGGAAAAAAACACAAGTGAGACAGGAATCACACTCAGGCTCTGAATTCTGCACCCCCGCTTTTTGTTGTATCCCACTGAAGGACCAAGAGTTACTCAGTGGTAGTAAGTCTCTTTTAGAAGACGTATCCTCAAAAAACTGTTACATAATGTAAGATTTATATGTTTACCTCTGGTATATAGAGAAAAATAAACCTGGCAGGCAACTAACTCTAGTGTTTTAACTTTAATGGCTTGAAATCAAATTTTTCTGGTTTTATTGTTTATCGAACCTCAAAGGGGTAAATGTGTAGGGAAAAAAAACCTTAGAAAGCATGACATACATATATAGACAAAGTCCTTAATTCTAGTTTTCTATAATTAAAGAGTTGGATTATAATTAAAGAGTTAATTTTCTGCAGAAATTATGACCTGGAAGCAAGTTCTCAGACTTTGTAAAGACTTGAAGAAGATTCTTTCCTTAAATCACAAATGCACCAGCATCTCTGACAGTCATAAAACAGGATGTAGAGCCAGGACAACAGAAGGACCCATTTGACAGGCACTAAGCAAACATGTCCATTTAAACCTTTTTGGGGATGCACATATTTTACTTGGACAATCCTGAAAACTTGTCTTTCATTCTCCTCCCTGTTTGCCTCCTTGGGTCCCCCACCCCGGCTTCTTCCCTTATCTTTTTGGCCAATTATTTCTACCCCTCCTTGTTAAGGACCGAATGTGTGTGCCTGTATAATTTCCATTGAAATCTTAACTCCTGATGTGGTGGTAATAAAAGGTGAAGCTTTTGGAAGAGAGTTAGGTCATGAGGGCACAGGCCTTGTAAATGGGCTTAGTGACTTTATGGATGGATCTCATCTCTTGTTCTCTTTCCATCCTAGAAAAGGAACCTTGCTAAAACCTGATCATGTCAGCACACTGACCTCACACATTCAGCCTGTAGCACTATAAGAAATAAATATATGTGGCTTATGAATTTATGAAGACCAGTCTATGGTACTTTGTAAAGCAGTCTAAACTGACCCCCTAGTTCCACATATGTAGAGTGGGCCATAGAAACAAATCAGTAAGATAAAACAGAAAAGCCACATTGACTATTCTCTGTAACACACCATGCAAAAACTACACACTGGTTAACTCATTCAACCTGGCAACAACTGTACAAGGTTGGGGAAACTGAGGTAAACAAAGGGGAGGGAACTTGTCCAGGGCCACAGAGCCCTAAATTTGAGTTGTAGACAGATACAGTACCTCCAATGTACAAGTTTTGGTGCACATGTGAGCGGCACTCTGTGAAACTCTTCAGGGGCCGAGAGCTGCACACATCACCAACAGAGCCTTCTGGCTCAGCCGTGACCATCACTGTTGAGCTGCGCTGCTCTGCAGGACTTGAGCAAAATTCCTAAGAAGGCCTTATTCATGCAAAGGGTGCCTCCGTGGTTCTTTACAACTTCTCTCTGCCTTTCCCAGGCATACTGCCGAGGCACTGCTAGGTTCTAACCATAGGAGTGGCGAGCATGGAGAGAACATTCAAGACAACCATATTTTCTGTGTGTCTCAAGTCTTACTGTAGTCAAAGTCTCAAACACCAATATTAATATTATTATTACTATTTAGCATTTTAAAAAGGTTCTCTTTTACAGAATGAGCTCAGAGAAAGGGAGCTTTTCCCTGGTATTGTCCTCATTCCCAGATACCACATCCCATGTTTCTACCTTGGTTTGCAATGTTAAGGCAAGAAAAAGTGGAAAAGTCAGGCAATTTTCTGTTGGGCTTTTTTTTTTTTTTTTTTTTTTTTTTTTTTTAAAACAAGGCCAGCTGCTCTAAGGAGTTACTGACAGTTTCCATAATTGTTTTCATTTCCTAGATAAGATACCTCTGTAACTGCACTGTAGGTCTCTACCCAGGGTTGAATGGGTACAGTATTAACCTGAATTGCCTGGTTCCAGTGGCTCTTAGTTCCTCTTCAGGCATTGCCCCTGGGCCTCAATATTTTGTAAAAATATCTCCATGAGTTTTCTCCCATGTAGGAAAGACCAAGTCTATACCCTCTGAATGTAGCTGTTCTCTTGTGGATCTGGGCTGGGCAGCACTCAATCATCTCTGTTGGGCACAATTCCCATGATGCCTACAGCTGTTCTAGAAGGATGCTGCCTCATCTGTGAAGATTCATATCTGACCTTTCGAGCTTAAAAAAGCTGCCTAGCAAACTGTATTCTGTGCAATAAGACCACAAAGTCTTATTGCACAAATGGGAGGGGGAGAGGAGTTCCTGTTCACAGGAGTCCACTGAAAGTCTGAAGTAGCCCTTGTTTTACTAGAAGCCCTGGGCCACTTACTCCCCAAAGTGGAACTGTTCACTCGCCAACAGACTCAGCAAAATGCTTAGAAGTGATGGATTTGGTTCTGACCTCCATGTTAGGTTAGGCTTATTTATATTAAATTTGAATTTCTAAAGAAGAAATTTGTTACTCAAGTATTTATTTTGGTATATAGGAATTTTTGTTCTTTTGATCAATATCAAGAACAAAACTAGTAGGGGCTAGGAATTTAGCTCAGCGGCATAAACGCCTGCCTTGCAAGCAGGCAGTTGTGAGTTTGATCCCCGGTACCGATAAAAAGGAAAAAGACACACACACACACACACAAAAGAATAAAACTGGTAAACTGTATGTAAATGGAAAAGACAATAAAATCATCACCAAGAAGAACTTGAAAAGGAAACATGGAAAAGAGAATCAATAATTAAATAGTCATTGAAATACAAATTACATTTGATAGGCTTTTGGATAAGAAGACAGCATTAACAACTGTTTCACAATCAAATCAGATACGATGACAACAATCACGACCATTTGATTGGACATGACAAAGGAAAATTTCAAACACAGTTTATTCACTGAAAACTTGATAGGAGCTCCTCAGTATATTATGGGGTGGGGTCCACAAAAGACATTTGAATCAAATGAAGTACTGGTCTAGTTTGTAAGATATATTAATTTCTTCTGGTAGTAACTTTAGAAGTCATAAGTTTTCATTTTTAGGCCGTGACTTTAATGAATCAATTGTGGTTTCAAGAAGTTATTAAATTTAATTTGGTTTCAGACTCAGAAAAATGAGATCATTCATTCTGCTTTTGGTGCAATTGGGGTCAAGTCTCCTGTGTAAAACAGACTAAGATGAACTGGGATAATTTTATTTGTATGCCCTTCACTCCCCTCATCCTTCCTTCCACCTTTCCCCCAAACATCTGGGTGTCTTTTTTCTTTTGATCTCATCGAATGTTTCTGTATTACAATAATTTCTTCCTTCCCCTCACAAATTTAACTTCTCAGTTCTCTCGTTCCCAATAAGGACTACTGGAATAGTAACAGTGTCCTTTCTTATACACAACTGAGATATGGGTTAAACAAAAACTTAGGCCTTTTGTTTATGCTTTTACTTTCATTAAACTCAACATTGTATTAACACCATGCTGGCAACCAAATATGAATCCAAAATGGCAAATCTTCTAAAGGTAGCTCTATCTCCCAAAGCATACATGCCCAGAGCAAGGCTAAATTGAGTCCAAACACAAAGTGAACTGGTTAAAAATATAGAAAAGCAGTGAAGATTTTTCAAGTAACAGTTTAAGTGGATAACTGGTGACCTCAACGACAGTAAGAATAATGTAGAGAAGAACAATTTCATTTCTTTTAACATTTTAGTTTTGCAGTAAGCTGATGGTAGCATTATGTTGACTCAGAAAATTCAGTTACTTCCTAGACATGAGAAGAACATGTGCCCAGACCTCTCTTACCTGTTATGGTGGCTTTGTTGATGGATGGTTGGTTGCACATGGGTGATCTTCTAACAAAGAAAAATACAAAACAGTAAATATGAGGTGCTTATTTATCTGAGTACTCTTTGAGTCATTTTAGATATATTTTAAAAAAGACTTTAAAGGCTTTTTAAAAATAGGATTTTTTAAAAATTTTGTTTAAAAGGAAAAAGAGAAAAAACAAAACAAAACAAAGTGGTGTAAGGGTACAAGTAATACAGACTACAAAAAAAAAAAAAAAAAAAAACAGTAAGAAATCACCAGTTAATAGATCACACATTATCATCTTTGAGATAGTTGCTCAAGTCACAGTATCAAAGCATACAAAGTGGACATTCAAACAGTGAGACTGTAAACGTTGTGATCAATGATCCAACCAAAAACATTAATATGGTCATCCAGAAATAGGATTATTCTGGGGGCTGGGGATTTAGCTCAGTGGCATAAGTGCCTGCCTTGCAAGCAGGCAGTCGTGAGTTCGATCCCTGGTACCAATAAAAAAGGAAAAAGACAAAAAAAAAAAAAAAAAAAAAAAAAAGAATTACAGAAATAGGATTATTTTTAAATTAGGACTTTTTTTTTTTTTTTTTTTTTTTTTTTACTGGTACCAGGGATTGAACTCATGGCCACGTGCTTGCAAGGCAGGCACTTATGCCTGCTGAGCTAAATCCCCAGCCCCCTAAGTTAGAACTTTTAAATGAATATTTCAGACTGGCCAGTCAAGTTCCTGGTGCCTTTTTAGCATGATTTCAAATCATATGTCATGAAAAAACAACAACAACAAAAACAAAACAACTTAGTTAAAATTTCATGGTGTCAGACATTAGGGTAGATTAAACTAATGTAAATGTCACAGAGACGTAATAGAAAAAGAGAATTTTATTTATTGATTTTTTTTTCGGTTAGGGCTTCCAGAATACAGGCTTTTTCGAGTTTGAAGAAGTAGTCAATTCATATTAGTTTCTCTAATGCAGTGGTAAGAAACTTTTTTTTGGCATAAAGTCTCGTAATTGCCTATATATTATCAGAATGAATAATTCCTTAAAAATTATCTTACAGAGGAAGGATTTAAACTTTTTTTATATTTTATACTGAGAAATATCACTGATGTGTCTATCAGAGTTATGTTAACAACTTGTTTAAATAGATACGATAGAGATCTTAGAAATACTGTATTATAAGCCAAAGGTTCTTAAAGGGATTCTATTTGGAGTTCTCTATTTTTTTCAGATTTTTTTCTAAATTCTAGAAGATGATTGTAGAAACCTCAAAGTAAGAAACTATGCTACATGATTAACCTGTATTTCCTATCAAGCCTGCACAATGTTATCCATATTTGATCAGCAAATTATGTTGAAAAGAATATCATTTAGGGAAATTCCATAAAAACTTTCCAAAATGTAACTTTACAGAGATGTCACTTAAAATTGGCAGCTTTCAAATTATAGCAATCTTTAAAAACACGCTGAAATATCTGAAGTTTGTGTATCTGTATATTTTTTCTGGTGGCTAATGCTTCATGAACACTTACAATGTAACATGCAGTTTAAAAAATGATCTTGCTTAATCTTTACAGCAGCCTCAAGGCAGGTGGACTCACCATTCATTTTCAAGGGAAAAAAAATAAAATTTTGGGAAGTAGAAAGTGTGCTCTAAGTAAGAAAGCTGAGACTTGAACTAAAGTGACATGATCCTGACAATGCATTCAATGCTATTCTACCATGAGGATATTTAGGGATGCTGGGTGAAGGGTCACACATATGTGTGGATGGGACCTGGCTCTTTCAACCTGTCTCACTGAGATGACGAATGTCCTGACAGCACTCAGGAATGCTTGGGGCAGGGGCTGTCTGACTTGCAAATTCTCACTGTTTGCACTACATCTCTGACTGAATCTTTGTAAGGTATACAGGGAATATACTATGGGGTTGAAATTTGGTTTTTGATTGACAATGTATCCAGATTTACTTCTAAATTATATGTTTGTAAAAAATTAATTTGAACTTGCCAAGTGCTTTATAAGACAAAAATGTCAATTCTCTAAAATGTTGCTCTGAAATAGCTCTTTTCTATATACTAGTATACAGAAAAATATTTTTTTTTCTGCATTTTGGTTCTAAACATTTAGAAAAATATTTACTTTTGTTTTGGAAAAGTATCAAATAAGTATTTCTATACTTTTCTGTAGTTTTAGAAAAACAAATGATTACTAATTATGTACTCTTAATTATCAATCCCATAATCCTACTCAGGAATTGACATCTCAGCAAGTAACAACAAGTGGAAAATATTAGTCACTGGCTCCATGGTTACACTGATACCTCAATTAATGAATGATGAGCCAGCACTCACTTCTAGAATGAAAGAGTCCCAGGAGCGAGGGAGAACTAGGCAATAAGCACTAGTAAAGAATTAACAAAAGGGGGCTGGGGGTTTAGCTCAGCGGCATAAGCCCCTGCCTTGAAAGCAGGCAGTCGTGAGTTCGATCCCTGGTACTGATAAAAAGGAAAAGGACAAAAAAAAAAAAAAAAAAAAAAAAAAAAAAAAAAAAAAGAATTAACAAAAACCAGAAATGTCCATCAGGATATTCAGTTTGTCAGTTACCAAACAGACTGGATTAAGGGACTCCTGGAAAAGAGGCATAATCATGGAGCTGTTACACATATCAGTGGATCAAGCCACTGACGCTCATATTAAAAGGCACTGTTGGGACTCCGGGCCTTGTCCAGTCACTGGCCTTGTTCTTTTGGAAGGTGTAAATGTATTTCTCACTCGTGCTCTTCCCTTGTGCCCTGCTTCTGACCACTAAGTCAGCAGCTCTGCTTCAGCACACATTATACCATGATGTTCCTGCCTTGGGGCTGCCAATCATGGACTGAAACCTCTAAAACCATGAGCCAAAATTACCTCCAAACTCTCACTTAATTTATGGGTGACAGGTATTCTGTTCCAGAAACAGAAAACTTAATACATCATTGAGGTTTTCTTTTCTTTTTTTTAAAATATGAACATCTTTGTAGAGAATGAATCCTACTATTCTGATATGCCAGGAACTAGTCTGGTTTGAATTAGTAAAGGAGATACGTACAAATCCACACTGACTACAAGACAGATTCCACTAACCTCCACTTAGATTATAACAGGTAATACTGTTTGGTTAGATGGCACCTTGCCTATTGTACAGTTGGTCAAAGCAAATGTAAGTTCGCCTCCTAGGTGTGAATTCCTGTCCTTCTTTTTCCATTTTATTCTATTTGTTCCTATAAATAAGTTGAAAACTTCTGCCTTGTATGGAATAAACCTCAGAACAGTGTGATCAGAATCTTTACATCTTTATGATTAACTTTCTCTCTGCTACAGGTTTAGATGCTGGTACCCAGGTGACCCTATCTGAAAGAAGCTTTAAAGGGATTTAGTTTCTAATTTGCTTAAAAAGATAACTTTGATATTTTGCATGAAATTTGAGACAAAATATTGGAGAACAACAACCAACAATTTCATTTTTTGTACAGATCTGAGACTTCTTGGAGCTATTAAATGTCAAAAACCCCAAGACGCTACTAAAATCAGTATGATATTGTACAGCTGTCCACATGACATAGGAAATATGACTGGCAAAGAATGGGTTCCTCGAAGTACACCCTCAGGTTTCAAATGCTGAATTACCACTTAGCTCTTTTAGCCAACAAGCATTTGCAGAGCAATTACTATGTATTATGATAGGCACTGGGAATACACATGTGCACCAACTACAGCTCCCATTCACTGGGAATTGACATTAGACAGATCAAGAAAAAAAATAGGGGACTTAGAGAAATAACAGCAAGACAAGAGTTAAGACAGACAGGTGGCATGGGATGCAATCAGATGGAGGTGGAGCACCACATTAGCTAGTCTGGACTTGAGGGTGTGTGCCTCCATCAGGTAGTTCCAGGGACAATGTCCCTAATGCATGCCACCCAAGAATGAATTGCTGTTAGCCTGATCATTGAGGGGAAGAAAGCCATTGTGTAGGCTGAGGGGACAGAACCATGACAATGTATTCCCTGAAAAATACAACCGGGAGCTGGAGGTTCTAAGTTCATTCTATTTATTTGTATTGTGCATTTATACTTATTTTGAAAGCCATGTTCTATCAAAAAAGTACTTGCAAAAGGCCTGAACTTTCTTTAGTAATGAACTATGAATTTGAGAGGTAAATTATATTATTATGGAAAGGAAGGTTCAGATTTGTCATAATTCTTCAAGAAATACAAACACTGTGAAATTTTATACACTTGCAAAGTTAAATTTCTATTTACTCTCCTAATACTAATATAGTTTTATCTTCTGCAAAATTCTTTGATATTGATTGTTTTAATATTTTGTTACCGATAGTTTTTAAAAAATAAGGGATATTTGACTAATAACTTACTAGCTGTTCATTTAATCTTACAAATTAATTTTTAAAAAAGATTTTTGCCTTTATCATGACCTCCATATTATAATCACTTCACATCTCAGCTTTTCCACTTTCAAAGGTTTCCATAGCTAAAATATCAATTTATTAATTGTTACAATTTATTAACAGATTTATTAACTGTTCCATGAATGCTGCTGATCTGAGAAGCAGTAAAAGCAGACAATTGCTTGATGTGGGTTTTCTGCAATTAATTCTTGTTTTAGACTTAGAAAGGTGACTCTGAGGTGACTTTAAGTCTTGACAAGATTATTTGGCTGTGGTTAACTTATGAGGTAAACCAAACCTATAAAGTTACTCCGAGTGTAAGAACATAACTGGGCAAAGAGCTGACCATGCCAGCTGATTTCTGACCGATGGAATCACCATATTTATTTGTCACACTGTTTCATTTCTGGTATTGCAATGGTCACTTCAAAGTATTTATAGAAAATTAACAAGGCATCTCATGATTTAGTGTACATGGTTAGACAACATGGCAGTGATTCAGAGAAAGCTCACATTGCCTTGAGTTGTATCTGAATGGAGGAGAAACGTACATTTAAAAGTTTAAAAAGAAAGAGGAAACAAACAAACAAAAGGCACAGCTTACTTGCTTGGTGCTCGATCTTGCAAATTAGTCAATGCAGCAAAGTTATTTCGTACAGTTCGCAGGCTGGCCAGGACCTATAACAAAAATGAATTCTTTAAACTCCTTGAACTGGTGCAACTTAAATTTAATTTAAATGCAATTAAAAAGATTTTTACAGAGAAAACATGGTATGTCTTACAGTTAGTTTTATATGCTAATGAAGAATCTCTCAGCACTAAGTCAAGACTGTGTATTCATACGAAATCTATGGAGATCAGACTGAAAAGATTTTCCAGAAATCTTCCTATTTATGAGTGTATTCATAATAACAGTTCCACAGGATTTCTGAATTTTTTAGTCACCAGGACAATATCCTAGACAATATACATATGGGATGGTTGCAGATATGAGATAGTATAATGTAAGTAATAAAAAATTAAAATTGGAAAACAGAGAACTCCCATAATCACTCCCAAAATTAAAATAACTCCCAAGTTGTCTTCAAAAATTCGCCAAGAGTTCAATAATTTCAAGTCAAAAAGCTATATAAATCTTAAATGGTATTTTTCACCTTTGCCACATGGCTTCTCAAGCTAGTTCATGGGTGTTCTTTGCCTTTGTCAGTCAGGGTTACTGAACTGTTATAAACAGTTGTCAGGGTATTACTTCCTATATAAAATGCTACTGCTTTGTGCCAACAGAAGATACTCAGTAAAGCTTTTTTTCAATAAGTGAATACATGGATACAATACATTTATCCACATGTGTGACAAGGCAGGACAAGTGGATTCTACCACCTCTGACAGCATTTAAAAATTCCATTTGGACCTGCAAAGTGCACACTGAAGGAACATAAGACTGAGAGCAAAGTGACAAGAACCTGCAGCCCCTCACTTCCTCCTAGAATGGCCACATTTCCCCAAAACAGAACTCATATTGGTTGGGACTCCAAGTGATCTTAGTACCAAATGATACTCTCAGTTTATTCAAGGCATAGAAATCAAATGTCCTGGTAGGTACCATGTAACAAGTCAGACTGCCCAGCTCTGTTAATATATTAAATGTATAAAATTCAACATCTTACAGAAACTGTGTACCTCAGTTTCCTTGCATGTGACCCTGGAGTGATACCTACGTCACAGGACTATTAGGAGGGTTATATGAAACGGCAGGCTAGGCGCCAAGAGCACTGCCTGGTATGCAAGAAGCACTGGATAACTGCAGGCCCATGATGGCACCGTTCATTTGGTTAGCGATCTGGCAAACACATGCAGAATCCACTTACTGTCCATCAGTGGTAAACCAAGCCGACTCCCAAATTTCTAATTGCTCCAAGGGTCCTGGAACTGTTTTCAAAGGTTTGTTTGTTTGTTTGTTTGTTTGTTGTTGTCGTCTTTTTTTTTTTTTTTGGTGTTTTTCCTTTTTACCAGTACCGAGGACTGAACTCATGACTGCCTGCTTGCAAGGCAGGCGCCTATGCCACTGAGCTAAATCCTCAGCCCCTTTCAAAGTGTTTTAACTAACACAGATCTAGACTACAGGTGTGTGTGTGTGTGTGTGTGTGTGTGTGTGTGTGTGTGTTTCTTTTTTTTTAAGATGAAAATTTCACTTTTTTGTGGGGGGTTGATACTAATCCAAGCAAGTCAAAGGGAGCAGTTTATTCTTTGCAATAGTGACCTACAACATTTCCCTGCAGAAGTAGATGATGCTTCTTCAAGAGCCAACCATGATTAGCTCAGTCACTGGAAAAACCTGGCTCATTATCACATAGAGACAACTCACACTCTGAAAGGTCATGCTGCCTATGATGGAATAGAGGATTCCAATGGCTAACAGCTGACTTCAGACCATCGTGTCTTCTAAGAGGCATGAAATCTTGAATGATGCGGAAACAAATTGAATAAATGACCCACTGTCATGAAATCACTCGGGCTTAATTTATCATGTAAGAAGTGAATATCAAACACACTAATAAAGCATTCTAAATAAGATTATAGTGGCAGCTAATTTATCCCTTATCTAGGCAAAAATTCTAGTCTTAGAATTCTGAGAATTTTATTATTATACATGGTTTTTAAGTTCATTACAATTGATGGTGAAAATAAGTAATATTACATGTAATTCATGTTCTACACTCATTTGAAAGGAAATTAATTCCTATAAAAAAGTTTTCTGAAAGAAATATTTTCCATAGAACAATTTTCCTTTACTATAGTAATGAAAATACTGGATTATTTTGTTTTGATTTTAATGTAATTTTATGGATGTATTTTTAAATAATTCATGTCCCAGCATTCTGTAGAATTTAAACAGAAAAGAGAGCTATTAAGCAAAATCTCTACCTTGATAAAAGACAAAATCAAAATGTTATTTCTGAGAAGAGGCAAACTGATAGAATTGGAGGAAAACACACAGCATTAAAATCTGCTCTACTTTTAAAATTCTTCATTATAGTATTATCATGTTTATTTATATAGTCCCTAGATATTTTCTTTTATATGCATGAAATATTTTCAAATGAAAAGTGAAAAGAGAAAATCTCTCTCCTGTCCTTCCTTCAGGCATTCAGCTACTGTCAGCAGTCACCTGCCTTTCAGGCTGGCCCTTAAAGTATGCTTTTACAAACACTGCTGCAGTAAGTAAACTTGAAGATGCATCATTCCTTAGTTATGCACCGTTTTTGTAGTACAAAAACAGTGTTTTATAAATTTTAGATTAAGTGCTAATGATTACCCTCTGCACTATGACAAATTTGATACTTGCACAAGTGTATTTTTCTTTTCTTTCTTTTTTTTTGTTGGTACAGAAATTGAATTCAGGACCTGTGCTTGCCAGGAAGGTACTTGTGCCACTGATCTATATTCCCAGCCTGCAGAAATATTAAGAGCATTTTCAGACTCATCGTTTAAGGGGTATTAACCTGGACCTGCCTGATTGAATTTTTTTAAACAACAAATATTATTGTGTTTGCTTTTTAAGGGCTCTCTTGCATTTGCAAGGCACAAAGGACAGGGAACTGTTGCTTTAGGAGTTGAGGAGAAATGGAAACTTTTACTGGCACCCCATGAGTTAAGGCTGGATTTCTCTTTGCTTTTGTTTCAGGGTGGCTCTCACTCCCCTAAATTAATCAGCTCTCTAAGGGGTGGAGTTAGAGCTTTATTGCTAATTTTTCTTCCTTGTTGATCAAAGAGGTACTTGAGATTTCTTCCACATAGTCCAGTGGTAGAAATTGAGGACATGTCTTTCTCTTTTATACCTCCAAGTAAAAATGTGATTGGCCAAAGTAAAAAAAAAAGTTCCAAATGAAGAAATGATGAAATACGTCTATCTAACTATGTATCTATGTATCTATGTATCCATCTATCTATCTATCTATCTATCTATCTATCTATCTATCTATCTATCTATCTATCTATCTATCTACTTTAGGGAAGAAATCCTGATGGCGAAACACAAAGGTTTTGGACAGAGATGGCTCACATATTAGTCTGTGGGGCAGGGACATTATTTACACACACAACTCTCAGATTTTTTAGGTGTTTTAAAATTTATTAGGCAACAGAATTCGCTGTAATCAGGAGAAAAATGTGGGCTTCATTGAAAAGTTAAATATTAACTGAACATAATAGCCTAGTGAGAAACAGTTTTATTTGTTTCAGCCATATGCACTTTGTGCCACTAGGTGGGGGTAAAACACAGACCATGAGATGCAGGGATGGGCAGTGGAGAGTGGTTAAAGTGAGGTGAGAGTTCCTTACCTGGGTTATACTGAAGTTAGCATCATTTATAAGACAAAAAGTTCATTTTGATTGGAAAAACCAACATCTTCCCATATGAAATTGGTCTTACATGTCAAAAATCTATTGAAAATTTCATCTTATTTAATTTACTATGAATTCAGACATCTACGAGGATGCAAGTTGTAATTTATATCAGTGAAGGGTAAAGAACAGCTCCAGCAGCCTCCTGCACCACCCCCCCAAGCACTGAAATGGGATTTTTACTACTGCCTAACAGAGAGCGCCTGATGGTTATCAGATCTGGGGATTCTGAAGAGGCCATAGGATTCCTGCTGCTGGGTGAAATTAAGACATGCAGGACGTTTTAAAAATGCTGGTAATGTCCTATTGCTAACAGAGTAGTAATGTTCAGTGGCATTAATAACCACCACATTTTTCCCCCTAAAAGTATTTCATGCTGTAATTTGGTGAAAGGAAAATTTATGCAGTTGTTCACACCTTCTATTTTCAAATCTCTTTAATCTGAATGATGTAAGGGTCTCCCCAGGGATCCAGAATATTCTGGTGGGCTTTTCCTTTTTCTTCATTAAAGACTCCATTTCTTTTAACACTATATACTTCCAGATGAGAACTCTAGTTGACTTAGAGAGTTTTACAAGGGAGCCACAGTCATAAATAATGTGACTAGGACTAGAGGCAGCTGACTACAGAGAAGGGGGTCTGAAGTTTGAGCAGTACTGTGCATCTTTGGTGCTCTTTGGACCCAAAGTGTTATTATAGTCATGGGAAGGACAAAAACAATGACACTGGCATGGCGTAGTTCCTCTCTACACTCAACCCAGCCTTGGAGACTAAGGAGATGTTCGCAACAAAAGATTTCACCACAAACATCAGAGAATAGTTCTAAATTCAAATATACAAATTGCAGCTGACATTTTTTTATTTTTTCTGGGCATCACGGAAATTGTGATTCTCATGTAGAGGAAAGCACAGAAAATGGATGATAGAAAAGAGTTTAGGTTAAAAGCTAGCAGGAAATTTTAACTCTGATGGTGTTCGTGATATTAGAATAAAACATGGATGGATATTAGAAGATCTTTTCTGAAACTCATCTATCTAAGAAGTTTTAGATTTCAGCCATGGAAAGCAAAGTGGGATATATCTTTGCATGATATCCTAAATTCTATTTTATTCTCTGTGATTCACAGGAAAGCATGATTTGGAAGATACTTTCACGTTTTAGAGGTGTACTAAAGGGAGGGGAAGGGAAGGGAAGGGAAGGGAAGGGAAGGGAAGGGAAGGGAAGGGAAGGGAAGGGAAAGGAAATGGATTCTGAGGAGGAAGATGATGGTGATACTGGGATTGGAAGAAAATCTTTTACTACTTTAGACAGTGTATGGTTATTTTAGAAGTCATAAGAGAGAATAATGCGTGGAAAAATAAGCCTAATAGGAAGAAAGTAAATGTAACAGTAGCTAATTTGGGGGCTTGGAATTCTGTGAAATTTTCTTCCTTCTGCTTATATTTATTTTTCTAAACATTTTATGCAACAGTATTTTCTTTTGAAAGCATTATGGCTTTCTTACCAACACTTCTGTGAATTTCTGAAGCCTAAAGCATGGTTGGAAAACGGTTTAGTTCTTTGGTCTATTTGGTAAACTTTTCTCCTAAGTGAACCAGCTAAAATCAGTAGTTTTTTGTACACTGACAAAAGTAATTTTTGTATACTAGATTGAGTAGTGTTGGTATTCAAGTTACACATTATGCTTTTAGTATTGTAATATTTAGAATTAAGCAGTAAGTGCTCTATCTTGTATAACCAAAAAAATTAGGAGTTGATAGTTAGATCCCAAATGGGCTTAAGCAAAAGCCACAGATGAATTGATGTTAATTGGGTCTCTGGTCACCTACTTCCCCAAGCATTCTCTATTGGTGCTGAAACTTCCGGATTTATCAGTGATTTTTTTTTTTCATATTCCAGTAGAACTTTCCAAATTTTACATGCAAGTGAAAGCCAACTGGTGAAAACTGTGATGAATTAACTTTAAAAAATCTGCATCCTCTGGGGCAATGACTACTGGACCTTCTCCCAGGGGAATGAGACACTTAACTAATCAGAAGCGAAGTTTTCTGTGACTCCTAATATTATTTTCAGCCATCAGATATGTCTACACATTGCATGGAGTTGGTTTGTACTCAAAAGTTCCAACTTCAAGGATATTACATTTATTTTTAAATTAAAGAGCTTATTAACATTATATATATTTATGCAAACTTATCAGTATACTAAAGTCTAATTAGTTTTTGGAAATTATAGGTAAATTAGAGAATTGTTTAATCATGCAAATGACTCAATTTCTTTAGAATTTAAGAGCACTGATGGTAGAGACCAAGCTGAATTTATTAACCTATTTCTTAGTGAAGTAAAAATGACTTGAAGTCAGAAGTCAAGGTATCACATAGAGAAGTTTTCCAGTTTTTATTATACATTCATTTTTTATAGCATGTTAAGATTTTAGAAATAAAAAGTATCTGTCTGAATAAACTCAGATTAGAATGACTGGTTCTACTTACTATGATGATTATTAATATTATTTGTCTTAATTTTTTCTTTCCATATCACTATCCACTCTTAGGAAACTAAATTCTCAAGAGTAATCAATTAAAAATATTTAGTTTTATAACTTTTGCTATCATAAAATCTGATTAAAACAGGTACTCTTTTGGACATCAAGACAGAGGAAATCATGATCTCTAGCAAATCTTAAGCAGTCAGGATAGTAATCATCTGAAAGGATGATGAGCATATTGTATTTTTAGTTGGCTGCCTTAATTTAGAAAATCACTATTAACATTACATTGCCTATTGATTGATTACAATTTTGGTCTTTATTTAAAAAATTTTAAAACTGGATGAAATGTACATCATCTTACTATCCAAATACTGCCATTATTTATTTTAAGAATAATATTTATGATGACATTTTAGAGACAAAATCTATATGATTAAACCAGCAATAATTAAAATTAATTAAATATATTTTATAGCAACTATTCTGAGCATTTGTAAGCTGGTATTATTTCACCTTTGTAACAATGTTATGCATCAGCTAATAGATACTTTGCTTAATAGAAGAGGAAACTGGATTTGCAAAAATTCAGTGACATTAAAAGCCATGAGTTTCCCAAGGTGCTATGTCTAATTGTGACATAATTCTAATTATAATTCTTGTAACTTCTCAGGATTATTTATATTTCAATATTTAGCTTTTTTTTTGTATCAGAAATCGAACTCAGGACCTTGCACTTGCCAGGCAGGCGTCTGCACTGCTTGAGTTATAGCCATGGTCCAATATTTAGTATTTTTAAATCAATAAATGTTGACTTTAAGACTGCATTGTTACTTAGGTTAAATTGGGTTTACTCTATTCTGTACCTGGTTGTTTATACCAGGGCCTTTCAACTTGTACACTACACACAATGGAAAAGTACTGAGACCTTTGAAAAACATGGATGCTTGGAACTGACCTGCAAATTTTGGTTTAATTGATCAGGTAAAGTCTTGACCCTGTGATAGGAGCACTGGCGGTGAATCTTATGTGTAGGTAGAGTTAAATGCACACTAATCTATACCAAGAACATCTAGTCATTCATACTTTTATATATGTTCCAAAACCTTTTATGTCATTTGATCACATTTTTGCTTCTATTTCATGTGATTAAAATATTTTGATGGTATGTAGGCCTAAAAGGAATAAGTGTAAACATACCACTTAGCTAAATCTTTGCACAAATAATGCATGTACAAAGGAGTAAATAAGGTAACAGGATGAACTGGATTATTGAATTTCAAGCACTGATCGAGTACCTAATTAAGTGTAATTTAATCCATGATATAGCCTTCTGCCTCTTATGTTTATGTCAGTTAAGGAAATTTGGACCCATTTAATTCCTGTATCTCAGAGGTAACTTGCCATTTGAAGTAAAGACACATTTTGGGTCTTTAAGGATCTAGAAAACAAGTCCATAAAGGTCAAAATCACATTCTGTAGCACTGCTTTGCATTGCTAGATGAACTGTGTAATTCATATTTTTATTTGCATTTGACTTGAAATTAAATTAAGTACTAGAACAAATCCCCAAGTTAAATTTCCCTATCTGAGAAGCCTGCCCACTTGCCAATCTGTGCTTACCTGAGCAAATGGAGTCACAATCAAGTCATCTCCATGTCTGAAAAAGAAAACAAATCCTGTATTAGAAGTCACCAACCACTCTGCAAACCCTTGTGATCAATATTAAATGGCAAGTTCCACTTTCAGAAATCCCCAGAGAATTACAGTAGTTCCATCCTTATTCTTCTGCATAAGTCCTTCCCAGTCACTGGGTTAAAAACATGTCTTCAAGGATGTAAGCCATTGTCCAGCTCCCTGAGTAATGACAGAAGGAATCTCCTCAATCATCCACCAATGTCACTGTTGCTTTTTAGGCACACGGGACATGCATTTGCAGAAACAGAGTTCCAGGACTGGGGCCTGAGTTTCACTCTTGGCCTTGAATTGTAGGTATTAGCAAGGGGTGCGACTGGCTTCTGTGAAGGACCCTGGGCCACCTAACACTTGATCAGTGTCAAGTGTTCCACACCATCATGTGTAAGTCTCTTACGCAGACCAGGAACTGTAGAGGACATGGGACTGCATCAGACACTAATAAAAACGCCGTGAAATTTTCAACTGACTCATGTCCTAGCCACTGTAATTACCCTGGAAATGTTACCCTGTGGTTACGGAGAAATGTTACCCTGGGTGTGCTGTTGCTAAAGCAATCTCTACCCCATGCCTGGTATACAGGAGCAAGGTGTCAGCATGACGTGCCTTGAAGGTACAGGGAAAGGCAAGAATAGCTGTACAGCATTCTACTTGGAGGAACACGAGAAACCATGACCCTCATGTTCAGTGCACCTGAATTGTCTGCTCAGTTGCAAACATCTGGAAAGGATCCAAGTGGCCTTAGACGACACTCAGGAAACACTCAGTAGCACAATGGAATGCAGACAACGTTCAAATTAGATCACTGCTCATAACGAGAGTTATTATGGGGGCCATCAGATCATATAGAGAAAGAGTAGATAAAAGTGTAAATGTACACTTCAAAAGAAGCAGATATCATTCTACAATCCATTAGTTTCAGATTTATATTTGCCAAGGGACATCTGTCATTTGTCATACTTATAGAATTCTAGATTAGAAAAGTTGGACATCAGGTTTTCTACATATTTTATAGAGGAAGAGGTCGAGGTTCAGAAAGGGTATGAAAGCTAATACATGGCAGAGCTGGGGTATCAATAAAAAGATCTCTGTTGAGGGCAAACCCAGCAAAATGGCCCACAGTAACGGGGACTAGCTGTTGAAGTGATAAGGAAATCAATGCACCAGAGGGAGCAACCTAAAGGAGATACATTTGAGGAAGCAGAATGACCTGAGTAGGAATGACTGTGCATCAGAACAGCTACCATGAGTAGCCTAAAGGTTCTAGAAAATGCATAGCAGGAAATGCAAGGGAGGAGCCAGGAAGCAGTTCATAGAGCCCTTGTGAACATGTGAAAGAAATGGGTTTTACTCTGATTAAAGCTTGAGTTGCAATTCCAGCCCTGTCACATTCAGTGTATAAATTGTGCAAGTTATTAAACTTCTCATTCTCTTGATCTCCTCATCTGTCAATAAAGTATACACAGAGTGTTGGTTTGGGATTAATAATGTGAAGTACAGAGCATACTTAGCATACAATTAATGTTCAATAAATATTAGCTATAGAAAAAATTAGTAATGGTAAGGATTTCTATATCCCAATGCCTTTTGCTTTCCTACGCAGTTAGGAAATTGCAAAGAGAATTAATATTTAGTTCAGAAGATCCCTTGACACTTTGTGACAGATCTGTAAGGAACTAGGGCTTTGAAGGGATAACATGGAAGCTAGGGAAAACATTTTTTGAGGACAGAGTTGGGACATTAAACTAAATCAGTCTAACTGAGACAGGAAAGGTGCCAACATTACAGGTTCTTTAAAACAATTATGAAAAATGCAATCATACACAAGAGCAACAAGAATGCTATGGTGTGTATTTAAGTAAAGTATCACTGCTCTCTACAAAAATGCTTCAGTGTAGGTGGTATTATTCCCATTTTACAGATAAGAAAATTGAAGCCCACTGGGTTAAGAGTCTCAAAGCCTCACAGTTCGTTTACTGCCATATCTGGCATGCCACTAACCTCTTATGATTTCACTGTCTGCTCCTACAAAACAATCCCTTTCAGTTTCTGGAAAGCATGAATACAAAAATGCAGAAACTCTCAAGCTTTTTAATAACTTTTCACACACACATATACACACATGTACATATACACCATTATTTAAGAGTTCATTTGGAGGCAAACATTCTTGTAATCAATGAATAGATCAGTAAAACTGAGCAGTGTTTGCTCTGGGTTAGAAGTTTAAAAACCAAAGACAATTTCAATAGATTTATATACTAATCGTCAACATACTTCAGTGGTGCCAAAATGTAACATGTCATTTAAAAATCATTATTCTGAGATGGCAGTTATGTTATAAGAGAAAAGATTGGCCATATACTGTATCTACTTGATTTTGAGGAGCAAATAAGCTGTTGTGGACAGGGCTGAGTGTCAGCTTGATGGGCTAGGGAAGAAAATAAATCATATGAGCATGTCATTTAAGTATGTCATATAGTTTGTATATCAGAATTGAAAAACATCTGGTGGTGTAGATAAATAGAAGATTTTGTTATTATATACAAAATTTGGCTTAAAGAAATTGTGAGTTTATTCTTTTATTATCTTTTTATTTTTATTTTTTTGAGGTGAAGTCTTTCTATGCTGCCAAGGCTGGCACTGAACTCCTAGGAGTAAGAAATCCGTCAGCCCCAGCTTCCTAAGGACTGGGGATTTAGCTCAGCAGCATAAGCACCTGCCTTGCAAGCATGCAGTTGTGAGTTTGATCCCCTGTACAAAAAAAAAAAAAAAAATAAAAAAATAAAAAAATAAAAAAAATTCTGAAAACTGCATTGAACCATTTTTTTAAAGAATTAAATTTTAAAAGCACAGTACCTTAGCCAACTGAGTGGTTAGAGCGGTTTACAATATCACACAATTAATTAAAGCTCTTAAGATGGGAAGAGGCTGTTAGTGTACTTTATGGTTGACTGAAAAGCTAGATTCACAGTTGCTCAGTTTTGGCTGGAGACTTGAAACTGGACTCCCTGGTTACATGAATTTTGGGAGATAATTGTTTAATCATGTGCTTCTTTAAAATACATAACAGCAAACTTTAATAGCATCTGGGATCTCTTTCAAGGAGAAAAACAGCCTTTATGCTTTAGAAGCACAGTACTGGTGGGGCACAGGTGGGGAGACAGTGGGGATGGGGAAGCTCAGGAAAAAGCTTACTTTGCCACTATATGTGTGTGTACACACGTGTGGGGGACGAGGAGACAGGTGCCCAAATAACAGTCCCAGCAACGCACACAAGCAGAAACTCTAGGAACAGACAGGATGAGGCACTGCAGGCCACTGTGGGAAGTAGTGTCACACTGGTTTTGAGTCAGGATGTAGAAGGAGGTGCTTCCTGTCAGACAGTTGCCTAGTTACCATGTGCTGCCCAGACTTCAGGCCTAGGAAGTTCACCCCTTCTCTCTCCCAAACTGCAGGTCTTGCTGGGCTCTAAGCCAGGGCCACTGGGGGCAGGAAACTCAGGCCCCATAGTACACTGTGAATTTTTCTGTTTTTCAGTAGGAAGACAAAGGGATGACAATAGAGTTAAGATTGCCTATTCTCTAGGATTTTGTTGTTCTGCCCCTATTTCTGTGTTTCTTACTCTTTTTCACTTTATTTTCTCTGAAATGAGAAGTCAGAAACATAGACAAGAAACTGAAAGAGGAATCTCAACACAATCCTTCTTACAGAGATCTTGGTGAGATACCTAAACTATTCACGTAGAGTACTTGAAGCAAATTTCATCTATAAAACTACCAATGGCACATTAGATTATAATTCCAGAACAAAGTTAGATTGTGAAACTGTGAAACATCGTCTTTGTTGGTTTCAGCAGTAGGAGCAGTTTGTAATGTTACCATTATTCATTATTTTTTTAAAACAGTATTTTTGATAAGTCCTTATCATCATGTTTTGAAACCCTTTATCAGTCATTTTTTTTGTTGTTATTGTTCTTGTTGTCATTTTGCTTTTGTTGGGTTTTTTTTTGACTATTTGCTTCTTGATTTGTCTGTTTTTCTCTTTTAAAAAAGCCAAAAAAGTCACATAATAAAAACAAGATTTTATTATAATTCTTTTAAAAATCCAGATTACAGATATCCCATGAAATGATAAACACTACAATGGTGATAATCATGAGTAATAATAATTATCATAAGCAATAAGGTAACTAATATTTAAATTATTGTAAACAATATGGTAACTAATATTTATTAAATTATTACAATGTGCCGAGCACTGTACAAATACTTTACAATGATTATCTCTTATTAAATTATTTTGCAGAGGAAAGGGAAGCCCAAAAAGATCACCAAATCACAGGCCCATGAAGTTATGCAGCCAGGATTCAGACTCAGGCGTATGCCAGGGTTCTGCACTTAAATACTAAAAAATTCTCCAACTAGAACACACTGATTCATGCCAAAGCAGTGCTTACTCATTAGTATATTTTTTACTTCATGAAATACTTAAAGACAATAAATAGAAATTATACACAAATGCAAAAATAGCAAAAGAGCAAAATCAACAAAATCAAAACAATAAAACATATTGCCAAAAATCTTACAAAATAAGCTTGTACACTTCTTGATTTTCATGTCCTATAATCCTAAAAAATCATAAAAAATAAAATAAAATTTGGTTTTTTAAAATCATGTATATTATTCTGGCCAAAAATTAAGTAACATTTTTCCATAACAAGAGTATATATATATATATATATATATATATATATATATATATCATATGTAACAAAGACATATGAGGATAGCATATTTGTATATAAACATTTATATGTAAATATGTGTGTTTGTAAAATCTGAAGAAAATGTTGTGTGCTTGCAATCTTTAAACAGAAACATTTTGGTTTCCTGCCTTCTGTTTGTAGATGAGGGAGGACACTGCAACTGGTGGGAAACTACCATTTTTACTGATATTAAAAGAGTTTATTGTGTTTTTTTGCCTATACAACTTCACGGGAAACCTTAAAGAACACCTGATCTCTAAACATTACACTATAACATATATCTCATATGATTAAAAACATTCACGTAAATTTAGAAAATGTGATCTTAGATACAAATATCTACCTTTCAAAAACTCAATCGATTTGTCATATATTAATATTTTAATATAATATAATATGTCATATATTAATATTTTAATATTATTTTAATATAGTACTTTTAATAATTTTATTAAGAAACAATAACAAGAAGACAAATCACCCCATTAAAGAATGAGCAGAGAACCTGAATAGACATTTCTCTCTCTCTTTTTTTTTTTTTTTTTGTCTTTTTCTTTTTTTTATCAGTACCAGGGATCGAACTCACGACCACACACTTGCAAGGCAGGCGTTTATGCCGCTGAACTAAATCCCCAGCCCCGACATTTCTCAAAATGGGAGAAGAAATGTTCAATGGAGTATATGAAAATGTGCTTCACCTCACTAATCATTCATGAATGCAAATTTAAACCATAAAGATATGTCACCACTCACCTGTAAGAATTAGCTTTTACCAAAAGCAACAGATAAAAGATGTTATTGAGGATATTGGAGAAAAGACTGCCTTTGTGCACTGGTGGTGGGAATGTAAATTGTTACAGCCATTCTGAAGTTTATCAAAATATTAAAAAAATATAGCACCACCATATGATCCGGCAATACTATTTCTGGATATATTCTCAAAGAAAATAAACTCAGGGTACTGAAGAGATACCTATACTTCCATTTTCACTGTAGCACTATTGACATAGTCAATATTGGACTCAACCAAATGTCCATCAGCAGATGAAAGGATAGTTTACAATATATGTACACACACACATATATATATATATGTATGTATATATAGCAATATATATGCAGTACACACACACACAGTGGAGTGAGAGTCAGCCTTAAAAAGGAAGTCCTGTCATTCATTTATGACTACAGAGATTAACCACAGAAAGACAAATACCACATTATGTCATATACATGTCAATTCTAAAACAAAACAAAACAAAATGAAATGAAACATGAATTTACAGAAAGAGGGAGTGGAAGTAAGAATGGGACTGGCAGGGGAAAATGTAGGTTAAATGGTAGAAAATTTCAGTCATAGGAGGATAAAATTCAAGAGATTTATGTAGGACTATTGACTATTATCAATAATAAAGCATAGTACTTGAAAAATGCTGAGTAAATTTTAAATGTTTTCATCACAAAAAATAGTATATAGGAGTGATGGAAATGTTAGGTTGATTTAATAATTTGATTACATATAAACATTATATTGAACTTTGTAAGTGTATACAATTTGTCATATGTCAGGAAAAAAACAAAGAAGGAATTAAGGCTTAAATCGATCTATGACCAGAAAAAAAAAAAAAAAAAATCCTTGAAACAAAAATGCATAAGCTTTGGCTCAAGCGTGTATTCATATTCCTTGTTAAATGCATGCACTGACAAAAAGCAAATCGAATTAGGATATATTGTACACACAAACAAAAGCTGCCTAATCTGCAGTGCAATCCTGTGTGTTATAAGATAAACTTCGGATTTATATAGAAAATCTACAATGCCAAAAATGTGCTCCAATTTGTTAAGTTCTGTGATGGCCAGGATAATATCCTTGAAATTATATAGCAACAATATCTGATTTTATTAATTTAAAAAGTGTTTAGCACAGTAGATATGTTCAGTAGGCATATTGAACTATTTTGTTTAATAAGCATCAACACTGTTTGGAGAGTTTCCAGGAGTGCTGATGTCACCATGATTCTCAATGGCTGTGAGTCCTGATCTGAGTTCTTCCAGGGAGGGGAAGGAGGAGGCAGAAAGGGCTGAACATCCAGCGGCAGGCTTTTAGAAGTGCTCTCACGTTGTGTTCTAGGAGCAAGCTCTTCTTTCACTGTTGATCTTATTTGACAAGCCTGTTCTTAAATGTCAGTCACCCTGTTCTCTTGGATTTTCTCCAGGATGGATGGGTTCCTGGGTGGAAGATTTATGGGTATCCAGAACAACTGTTTAAAAGGTCGACAGGTGGTAGAAAAATTCAGTAGATAAAAAGAAGGGCTTGATCAAATAGGAGACCAACACATTTTATGAAAGCCTACTGTGTGCAAGGTGTAGACCTCTACCAATATGAAGTATCTTAACACTCTGCACTAATGGATGGCCATATTCTCTCTCCCAGGCAAGAAACAACTTGACTCACTGATAGTCGTGCCCATGACAAATGGTAGAGGTCAGCAGACTGAGGTCCAAATGCCAGACTGAGGTCCAAGGCTCACCTAAGAGAATGTCCATTGGTTCTCGTCAATACTGACCGTGGAATGAGTAGTTAACAAAGTCAACCATTTTCCTTTGGAAAACTCTCTTTTCTTCTAGGATTTTGCTCTTTTCTTTTAATTAAGTGAAAATTCCTCTTAAAATCAAAATAATTGTATATTTTGGTGGGAATCTTCTTGTTAATGTCCTTTAAACAGACAAAGTAATTAGTAACCTAAGTCTCTCTTGAGGTGACTTTTGACATTTTAATGGGTCATGAAATTTCAATGTATGGAAATGTGCAGTGTAGCTAGATTTGAACGTAGGCTTTTAAAGTACTATTTTGTTTCAACAATGCTGTTGTCTGTGTGTTTAAATGAATTCAAACTAATTTACAGCCCCATTCCAAAGCTGATTATTGCAATCATGGAAATACTCTATGTGCTGTCCAATATGATATCAGCCAGACACAAATGGACAAACAAAAAAAATAACACCAGCCAAGCAAACACATCTGGTCTTATAACAAATCCTAAACACTTAAAGTACCAAACAGGAATGGAAACGTTGAGTCGTAAATGCAGCCTTGTTTTTCCTGCAAGTGAAATATGAAGTTTAAATGTTTTGACTTTGTGATCATTCATGAAATTTACTAGGAGACAGTATCTTTTCTGAACTGCTTAATGATTTTCTGTCAGTCACAAAACAACAATATTTGTAGAGAGGCCACTGGCTGTTATGTTCTCTTTCTGCTTTTAACTGTCTGCTTCTCATGAGAGAGTTTCAGACTGGCCAGTATTTAGAGACAGCACTTTTTTTTTTTCTTGACCCAGGTTACGAAAAATCCTTAAAGTTTCAAGACAATTAAAAGAAATGCGGCAAAATCCCTGACAGAAAGTGTAGCGAACAGATGGAATCTTCATCTTCCCTGACCCCAACCATCTCACCGATTGCCAGGAGTCTAAGAGCAAAGCCTATTTAGCATTCCAAATTTGGATTTTCTGAAGAAAAAATGTGATAAGAATTTCATGCTTATGTTTGTAATAATCTTTAAATGTTTCATACTGCAGAGAGCTAGACATAATGATTTAGCAATACTACACAGTATGTCTTATCTCAAGGAAACATATCGCATAAATGCTCCAGCAATGGGATTATTTCTCCTTATATGGATCAGAGAACAGTAAAAGAGACATTAAGAAAGATCCTCGAGAGAGCTAAAGCTCAAAAGCAAAATAAATATTTTAAGTGACTGATGTACAAGTGGAAACATATTTATGCAGAAGTCTCAGTATCAGTTGTGTGTCTCCTTTTCTTTTCGTTCTAGAGTTTTAAACAAAACTACATAAAGACACAAATGCTCCAAGCATTTTTTGGCATTATTTCCATAAATCTGTGGTGCTTTCAAATGATTCCCTGATATGTAACAGGTGTTATTGATGTCTTCCCACTGAATGAAAGAATGATACTCATTCTAAAATGTCAGCTAGTTAATATATTCTAGAATGCGGAAGGACACAGATCTTACTTCCAATGGAAATCACCCTTCTCCTTTCTCACGGCACCCTGCCACCATCTTACCCAGCCCCACCACCACAATTAAGATTTAAAGTTCAGAAAATTTTCATTTTGCAATACACTGGACTGTAGTTTTTATTTAGTCTTCTTTACTATGTAAAAAAGAAGCATTAAAATAAGAAAGCAAGTGAGAGCACCAGGTGCACTGTCCACAGGTAGATGAACCAGATGCTCTTTTGCAAAGGCCATTTGCCCTCTGCAACTTCCAAGCGCAGAAGGAACCTGTATTTTCTAGCTATGGTTGTTTTATTTAGGCCCATATGGCACTGGGGCAACATCCAGCTTCTTTTCTTTGAAGACAGTTTTCATAATTTATTAATTTTAATTAATTTCACTCAAAAATTGCTCTCAGATGTTGTGTTCTTTTGGTATGCACTGAAAAATGGGCTGTCTTGCATGACCTGGTTGACCCTGATTTGTTCTCTAACAGGAATCAGATGTCTTATGTGATTGTAGACAATCACCATTATTGTTATACTATTCCCCCTCATATTATTTATAAAAAGTAGATGTTACCTCTATAAAGTATTAAGTCTGGATAAAAGCATAATTATGCAATCACATATATACAAATTTAAATATTTTGTTTTCACACTTTCTTTTATAGACAGGAGTTGAAAAGGACTCAGTAAGACTCATGTGCCTTAGTTTTATCTTCCCTCCCAATTAAAACTTGACTCTAAACACTGAGAAACTTAGTAGATATAAAGGAAATAAAGAACATTTTAAGTATATATTATAACAAATTTCTCCCCAAAGGTAACATAATTACAGCGGCCTTATGATAGAAATAATGGATGAGCTTCATGCTCTGCCAGGATAAATTTCTTTTTCTCTGTACTATAAGAAATCTTCATGAGTAATATTTATCTCTCCATAACCACTAAGACTTCAGGCTACATTTATTACTCTAGCTGTGGTAATCATGAAATATCAGTATATATAACTCATAAAATTTGTTATTATTTAAAACTAGAACACAGTGTAATGGTACCCAGACATGGTTACATCTTCACTGTAGTGCTGCAATGAAATTCATTATTTTTATCCTGTAGGATTAAAAAATAAAACCATTCAAAATGTCAGAACATTTGGCCTTCCTTTTTGTGTTGTTTTAAAGCATGAGACTAAAAATAGAATATGTATGTTTCACTGACATTTTAAACTTCTTAGTTTGTGAGTTTCTTAATACAAAGGTATTTTACATTTCTTAGTTCATGGGTTGAACAAAACATGTTTAATGTATACTTTATCCATCATAGAACTCTTTTTGTTTCTCTGCTTCTCTCTCTCTCTCTCTCTCTCTCTCTCTCTCTCTCTCTGTATCTATAACTATCTCACTCTTTACCTTTCTTCTTTCCTCTCTTTCTGCTTCTCTTACCTCTCCCCATTTCCCTTCCCTTCCTTCTTTTTGTCACTAGAGATTGAACCCAAGTCCTCATGCATGCTAGGAAAATGCTCTCCTATTGAGTTACATCCTAGTTCATTCCTGTTGTTGTTGTTGTTGTTGTTTTGAGATGATAATAAAAACAACTCAGCATCTTAATAAAGGATAAAGATGCAAAATGAGAAAAAAGGTAAAGAGGGAAAAAAGCCAGTAAAAAGTTATCTGGTTACCAAGGATTTATAGTGTTTTGCCAGTAGAGTTCTTGAGATTTAATAGGTAGTGTTAGTGGCTGCATCAACAATCTGGAGTGACAAATATTAGATAGAAGATAGCTCACAAGAATGGAAAGAAAGTAACAGTCTACCTAGATTGTTACTAAAATAGGACCATTTTTCATAATAAGAGTTTGGTTACTTAGGACTCACAGAATTCAAAGCAGAATAAGCTCTCCACGGTTCATCTAAAAGTTCATGGCTATGAACCTATTTTGTTTTATTACAATTTCTATTCACACAAAGATTTCATTTGGCTTCAAATCTAAGGACACAAATAGTACAATACAGAGGTTCTCAAATACTTTTAGTTCATAACACACTTAATGTCTCCTTTGTTTATTTTTAAATAGCACTCCTTTGGCCAAAAGAAGTAGCTAGCAGTTCTACTTATTTCATAGTTAGTACAATTTAATCAAGGTCCTCCTAACAATTTCGCACCTATTAAGCAGCATGTAACTTCTCACTTTAGAACAAGATTGGAGATTACCTGTCTCATTTCTGATTCTATGTCAACTTTTATTTATACTTGCTTTTTATTCAGAGCCTACCCACAACCCTATTTTGCAAAGGTAGGCCACAGAATAAAATGTCATGATTTAAAGATGAAATATAAACTCTATATTAGTTTTAAGAGACTATGTTTATGTTTCCTCTGAAATTTGAAAATATCGTTCCCTATCTGAATTCCCTCTGGTGTTCCCAAGTATATTTTGGAAACCCTGGCCCTGGTCCCATTACTCCCATCTCCTCTAGTTGGGAAAATTCAGGAACTGGGGAAGGACAATTTCATCATAGTAAATTTCTGTGTTTAATTAATGGAATTTGGCTTTCAAAGGGCAAGCTGGTTTGCTTATAAACATTCCTTAGTGTAACATGATCTAAAATCTACCTAGGAGGAATTGCAAACGTTCATGTATATCAATGAAGACTAGAATCACTATAACGCAAAAACTATCATTTTTATTTTTGGAGATACTCTAGTAAGACCAAGGAAGAGTCACATAAACTAGAATAAAAATATGATCTTTCTGCCCTTCTCAAATTTGGAGCTATGGGCAATACCAGTGGGCACAAGCAGTGAGGAAAAAAAGTTATCTGTGAAAATTTGCACTACAGGCCTCATGGGTCAGGGGCACCTGATAACTACTCAGGAAAGAAGCAGCCTGAGATAACAAGTGGGGGATGTTGTCCATTCCCTGAGGGAAGAATGTTCGTCTGGGGCTGTCCTAAGCCTGCTCATCTCTATGTTACATTGGGACAAGTCAGTGAGACTGGAGTGTGCTCCAGCCTTTATGATATACCGAACCCATGTATCTCCTCCTCATCACTCCTTTCACATGTACTCCCTACTCCACGTTGTATGCAGCAGTAAAGTGTGCAAGTATAGTAAAGAGCTCTGCGGGTCATCTCAGCTTCCGCATGCCCATATACACTCAACATAGGATGGCAAGTGGGGACCACTTACTCAACTGATTGATTTTTCATTTCATTTAAATGGTTTGAGAGTTAACTTATATTTAAATAAATATTTTTATATGCAAATGTTATTTGTTTTGTCACTGTTTATTCTCTTCCTAATCTTCATAATACATAATAGCTTTGTGTGTTTTCAAATACACATTTTATTACTGGGTGGTGGGAAACAATAGAAATAACTTATTTTGAAGCTAAGATAATTTTAAGTGTGTTTTGAAGAACTTTAGGAGAGAAACATATGATTCTCTGTTTGTTATGTAATTTTCTTTATGTTTTCTTCATGACATTACTGGAGAACCTTTCATCACTCAGTTGTTCCTATTTCCAGTAGTAATTCAAATTTGCCTTCCAAGTACTTATTTCTTTGTTTACTTATGCTAATATTTAGCATTTTTGTTTTCTGAATCTCATTAAAAATTAAGTTGTTACTGTGGTATCCATATTTAACAAATTTTGTGGTACAAATAAACAGAAGCTGCTAGGTACTTGTCTTTTAGATACTGAGTACAATTGTAGGCCTGAGCCAGCTGTAATTTTGCTTGACTGCTTTTTTGGTCACTTTGAGTTTTTATCTTTATTCTTAGCCAAATTTTCATAGAGGTAAGTACTTCATTTAAGTAAATGAATTTAGTCTTGCTGCAGTAGTTTATAGCATTTTGTTCACAACTGTACCATAAAAATGATGTTCTAGAAATGATTAAAGTGTTTGTCATGTTCCTAAAAAATATGATCACTGAGCTATGGATCTTTCATTCATAAAATACCATAATAACCTCCCTATTGAAAGTTCTGTGAAAGTGTCAAGTGAGATTGAATTAAAAAAATGGAAATAGGGATTTTTCAAATGAGAAGTAGAATCAGAGTTGGAGGGAGTAAGGAGGAGGCTGAGAGAAAGGGGACAAAAAGAATTAAGATGTATTAGGTACAGCTGCAAACTCCCCATGATAAATGTAATCGTTGTGTACCACAAATGTGTGCTAACGAAAACTGAGGAAAAAAAAAAGACAAAACCAAAAAATACCCACAAAAACTCTAACCCACCAGCCTCCAGAAAAGAACATCAAATTTCAGGGAAAAAAGGGCTACTTAGAAAGATAAAAAGTAATGTAGATGTGTGACATGTATTATGATTATAATGTTGTCATTACTGTTTTTTTCTCTTTATACTCGGTTATTTTACTAGTATCTACTTATAGAAGATGAGATGTTGATATTCTATTAGGAAGTAATTACTTACTTCTCACTTTATGCACTTCTTTACAAATTACAAAGCACTGAAAGATTTTCTAAAACATTTAACTTGGATAGATAATCAGAAACCTTTTTGGGTAGTCTCTGAAATTTCTATAGGATTTTCTCCAAAGGAAAGCTAAACTAAAACAGACATAAAATCATCAAGTGAGTAAAATGTAATGACATTGTCTATAAAGTTGGTGAATTATAGACATTGGACAATCTATACAATTAGCACTAGATAAGCTTGAAAAAAAACAACAACCAGTTTTAAACATGCTCATATGAAAAATCCACAAAAAGAAGGCACAATCTGTCATGTGTAAAATATTACATGCTGTATAAGATGGAATATTGAATGAGTATTTATTCTATTTATTTTTCTTCGTACAGAAATTTCACCTCTAGGGGCAAAGAATGCTTTCCAGGTATCAGTGACTGTGAAAGGAAAATACTTCTCCAACAAAAATATCCCAAGGCAGTGGGATAGCTGAGAATACCGAGATATTATTTCTTAAGAATATACTGAGATACATCACAGTCTGGTTAAATTTGTCCATTTTATGATTCTGATCAAACTCTAACCCTAACCCTAGCCCTATCCCTAACTCTCACATTGGTTTGGGGTAAGATGAAGCCAAAATGGGTTTGGAAATAGATACCCTAATTAAATATGAAATGTTACAGGCTTTTTATAAAATGCATATTTAATATTTAATCGAAAGGAGATACAAAAAATTCTGCATATATTAGCATCTGAAGGACAATTTTTTTATGTAGTTATGCTCTAAAATTTTAGAGCCCACTAACTCATTGTGAATTTTCTGCTGCCCTCTAACTAAATCAAATGTTAGAGTGGTAATGATTAATGCTCAAGAACACGTTAGCATTCAACATCGTTTCACCTGATTAACTATCTATGATTGTGTTCAGGATTCCTCTACTAATCTCTCTTGTACTCTCTTTTTTGATTAGCACAGTGGTTATTTTATCCTTCTTCCCTCTAGCCCTCTCTTCTTTGTTTTTTTTTTTTTTTTTGGTCTTTTTCTTTTTTATCGGTACCAGGGATCGAACTCACGACTGCCTACTTGCAAGGCAGGCGCTTATGCCGCTGAGCTAAATCCCCAGCCCCTCTCTTCTTTGTTATTAATGGGTACATCTTCTATTTGGTTGCTAAGTAGAGCTCACACCAGCAACTACAACTTTATATTTAACATCTTTTCTTCTTTGGATTTTTAGTCTATATTGTAGGGGTTCTTTAAAGTATTAAATTTAAAAATTTAATTAGTAATATTTTAAAATTTAAAATGCTTGAAATTCCCTTAAACTTAATTTTTCCTCAGGCAGCCTTATTCCTCTTCCCTGCTTTGCTCATGAACCTTCTAAAGGTATGTGCAAAAAAAAAAAAAAAAACAGGCATGCATTGTCTTGGATTTTCATTCCTCACCTACTGGCCTTCTAATTCTATTATCTAAAACTCCTGAATCAATCATTATCCAAAGACCTAGTAATTATAGCAGATAACTGGCTATTGTTATTTCTAGTTCTCTGGACTGTGAATTCTGTTCTTGGTCTTTGTGGTTAATGGCGCTTTTTTCTCCCTGTCCTTATCCTGTAAATACCAAATTAATTACTTATTCACTGTTATTATGTTGCCCAGTATTGGTCTTTTATTTCTTACAAAAACATCATTTATTTACTCATTTAGGGTAAGCACATTAGCATTTTCTTTGATTCTCTTTACTGCATGGCTGTCCCCCCAACACACATCTGCATAAACGCACACAAGCCAGTAGGCTGAGGGCCTCGTGTATCTTGTCCAGGCTTTTTGTCCTGCTGGCACTGTGTTGATTTAGGTCTTTATCATACACGATTTTCTTTTATTCTGTAAATTTCACATGAAAAACTTTCCTGTAGTCAACTTCATTGTGCAATATATTATTTTATAACAGTAATCGTAATGCATGAAAACAAGAATATGATCAGGCTAAACACCAACTAAAAACCTCAATGGCTGGCCGGTTCTGAAATATTCGACTCTTTTTTTTTTTCTTTTTTTTCTCTTAACACATTTTTCTGCCTGCACCAAACACACTTGTATTTTGTTTTGTTCTGCTTGTTTGTTTTTTTTTTTTAACCAAGCCATGATTTCTCCATTATTCACATTTTGTATGTTTTCCCCTTAGCCTGCTATTTTCTTCCTCCTACACTTGGTCAAGGAGAATCCTCTTTTCTGTGCCCCTGTAATACTTTTGTAAATACTTCATGGATGCTGCCTGTCATGTTTTATTTCAGTGGTTTAAAATGCCAGATTTCACAGCCCTATAGATTGGGAACATCATATATACTACGATTCCCAAGAAGTATTTACATTACATTTGAACAAATATAAAAAAGCCCCAAATTTCAAGCCTAAGAAAGTAAGCTTTCATCGGGAAAGAAAATTGTTTAAGGATGAAGAAAAATGAACATCAATATGACTGCTCAAAAATAGCAAACAAGAACTACAGTTTATAATAATGAGTAAAACAAAACTTCATTTCTAAGATCTTATTTGAGACCTACTGCAGTAACCTCATCTATTATGGTACCCAAAGTAACCTGCAGGAGCCTCATAGAAAATAAATCCTATAAAGCAAACTGCAAACTGTTATGAGTTTTTGATGTGTTATCAGGAGATGGTGGGTATTACTAGACAAACGTCTAGATCAAGAGAGGTTGAGATCAATTCAGAGAGAGGTAAAGGGGAAAGGGAGAGAGAAAAGGAGAGAGAGAAAAATAAAGCATGACAGTACAGATATGGAGAGTATACAAAAGATTCGTAAATACAGTGAGAACAATATAGCAACCACAAAAATGCGCTACAAAAGTGAACTAATGGTGACCTAAAATGTGGGAATCTACTTTTTGTTTTAATTATTTTCCGATCTGTGCCACATTTTAAACCATACTTAAGTATGTCTAACGTTTTCTATAGTTGCCTCTAGTAATTCATTATCCAAAAATCAGTTTAATTTGAGAAAACTCTTACAACGAGTGATCTGGCAAACAAGTCTCAACATCTGAACATACAATCAACTGAGATATCGCCAAAACCTGTATCTATTCTAACAAATTTTCAAATGGAGTTTAAAGAGTTTTAAATATTACAAAAATACCCTTTTTACCTTGAAAGCTAAAACTCAGGTCTGACATAAATATAAGCTGATATTTTAAAGTGTAAATTTCTATTACAAATTTAATTCTCACTCTCCCCAATGCATTTTCTAGGAAAACAAATGTTTGTTATCAAGAGTGATTGTGTACTTAAGTTATAGCTGCTATTCATTTTGAGCTTGTATAATTTTATTCTTTTTTCTGTTTTAGAGAAGAGCAATATACTAGAGCCAAAATCATTGGCTGTATGCAATCATCAACGCTTGAGATGAGTTTCCTTAGTTTCTGCAGGCACTTGCTCTTCCTTCTGCCCACTTTGATACTCACATATCACTGGCAATGGAGGAGTTCCGGGACATAGACTTTGGAGAGAGGTCATAGTCGCTGTCTGATCGATATAGGAAGGACTCCCGGCGTTGACTGTGGACAAAATTTGCTTGAAGAATTAGCCCAGATCCTGGGCTGGTCATAGGATCCAAGGGACTCCGTCCCGCAGATGCGCCATTGTCCACATCGAAACTGTAAATGAGAGGCAAGCAATTATATTAACATTAGCAGGTTGATAGTTTAGCAAAGGGTATAGCTGTAGTTCAGGACTTGACAGTGGGAAAATTCCAACTGATTCTTGCTAGTAAAGAATGATAATATTGAAATAAAAATGCAAAACACATAGGCTTCATGTTCTGTTTTGAGAAGGTTTTGACCATGCACAAACTCAATTTAACTCTATCTAAAAAGGAACATTCTGCAAAAATAGTTTTTCTAAATACCAAATTTCTTTTTGGAAAAGAACAAATACATAGTAATTCATTAAATAAGTCAATTCTTTTCAACAAATGCCCATTGTGTGCTTTATGTCTTCCTCACTGGTCCAGACCTGAGCTTTTTGCCTTCCCCACTATACCTATTCAGCATTAATTCCTGTTATTTCCTGCATCCCTCATTACCAGCATTTTTTTAAAGAGTCTATCAACTTTCACCTACCTTATCAAAATAGCCATTATAATTAGTCTCCAATTCATTTCCCAGTCTGTAACAAGTATGAATTTTTAAAAATGCAAATCTGTGTTATTCTTCCATTTCAAAGCCATTAGTAGCCCACTATTAGCCTAAGGATAAAGTACTAACCTCTTAGCTACGGGAGAAGTCAACCATCTGCTCTTAATTGCAATTATTCATCTTCCTAACACTATCTTGGAACTCTCCCCTGTCAGGTATTCCAACTCCATTGATACTGAAGCATTTCTTGGCTATCAGCTACCCCTGCCTAACCTCCTACTCCCTCTTCCCTGCCTAAATGTTATTCATCCTTGAAGACTTTGCCTGCTTCTGAAAAGCTTCTCTGCTAGTTCAGAACTACATAAAATGTTCTTTCTCTGTGCTCCCAAGATAGATTCCCATTCCCAGTGACAGAGCTGGCAACACAGTGGCAGCTTTACCACACTGTCTCCATTCTTAGCTTGTGAGCTTTCTGAAAATGGTGACTCCATCCTGCATTCTTCGTACTACACAAAGTACTTCCCAGTCTTTGCTGGGGCTGGGTGTGCAGCTTGGTTGGTGGTAGAACACTTGCCTAATATGCAAAAGGCTCTAAGATCCATCCCTAGCCGCAAAAACAGAAAAAAATGAATAACAATCCCTAAATAAAATGTTTGACTCAGTGATTTAATGAGTTACTGGTACTGTGTTTGACAAAACAAATTTTAGAGTTTAAAGGAGAAAAAACACAGATTTGAAGGTGACAGTGCTTATAATCTAGATAAATTTTCCACAAAGAGCTAGTCTAGTGAAACCTTAGTCAATATTAAAGTCAACTATCATGTGTTCTTAGGAGAGCATACTTTGAAGCAGTCCAGGAGGTACGTGGTTTAAAAAAGAAATTGAATGAATAAATAAAGGAAAAGGTTTAGCTGTCATCAGATTTTTCCCATTAGAATTTTTGTCCAAACTATTAACCAGATATTTTTGAGAAACCTTTTATTTTCTTTATTGGCGTTATTAACAAATAGTGCTGTAACTCAAGGATTGAAAGCTGAAGTGAGACATTAACCAAAGAACTTGTTCTCCAAATTAATCCATCATATAAAAAGCAAAGAGAAAACTTCTAATATAGCTTGACTAGTCAACAACACACTTGTCAAACAATTTCTTTCTTTCTTTTTTTTTTTTTTTTTTTTTTTTTTGGTACCAGGGATCGAACTCATGACCTTGCACTTGCCAGGCAGGCACTTATGGGCTGAGCTAAATCCCCAGCCCCACAATTAAATAATTTCTTTAAAAAGTGTCATTGCACTTATTCAGTCCCATAAGAACAATGTGAAATTATCTAGTTGAATAGATTCATTTTATAGATAAAGATACCAAGTCCTAGAAAAGTTAATTGACCAAGGTAACTGAGCTAATTGGATTCAATCATCTATTGCTGCTTTCAGCTCTATTATATAATTACATAATCAAAAATATAAGTAACTGTGACATGAAACAACAGGGACCTGAATAGGCTAGGCACCCACATTTGCATTTTGGCTATCCTAAGAAAACCCAGAGAGTGAAAGAATTTCTAACCATTAAACAGACATTCTAAAGGATTTCACACAAGCTCTTTTTGTATATGCTTATTTAAATAAGCACTATTAAGCACCTACTATGAACTGATCAAGATAAAAAAAAAATAAAGGCAAGATACATGATATTTCTCCATAGAGAAAATATTTAAATGGGCTTTGGAAGGCAGAAAGTAGTAGATTTTTCTCCTAAAGAGTCATGGCAGCTCTTAAGCATGAGACCTAAGAATGTGAACACATAAGAAGGTGCCCATGATGATTTTTCAAAAATATTAAAATGATGGTACTACTCTTAAGAAAATAAAAGGAAATAAAGTACCCTTGTTCTGCATGAATAGAAATAGAGAACACTAGGAATGTGAGTCTTGGTTTAGTTTTTCTCAGTTCAGTTGAGTAAATTTCAAAACTAAAATAAAAAGTGATTTATAATTTTTTTTCTATTTAATGAAGTCAACTCACAGAGATTCCACTATATGTCATAGGAAATATTGCTAATTATAAAAAATGTTTAACATGTTTGCCATATTACCTATCAAAATCAAAACATTTGTTAATAGGTTAGAAACACACTTGATAGGAAATACCCTAGGAAACTTTTCTTTGTAGGTTGTAATAAAACAAATTTTCCACTAGATGGAAGTATTTTCTTACAAAAGGAACATTCATTCAAAATAAATTGGAAGGCTTAAATGACCTATTATTCAAAGTCAAGAAAACATCTTAAGAATCATCCAAAAAATAAAATCTCATAATCTATGGCAAGTGACTCCCAACATGAATGAACGTACATCAATCTAAGAAATATTAATAAGAATGTTTATTATATGAAAAATATATTAAATATTAATTTGAGGATAAAAGCAGATTGATAGGGAAGATATAAAAACAGTCACTTTAAAGACTCAAGAAAACATAACTGCATTTTGTAACAAATCGTTATATACTGTAATTATGATGGGGCAAAGCAACATGAGTAAAATTAATGCTTTGAGGAATCACTTTAAGTTTTGGTAAGTAGAAATTTTCTCAGAATACAGTTAGTTTGGAAGGTGGACATAGGGTCTAAGATCATTTCCCTGGTAGAGTTCAATTATAATAAATAATCTTGAAAATTATTTATCAATCAAAAGTTTTATTAGTGAGAGTCTATACTAGAAAGCATTACTAAACATCAGTATTGGTGACTGGCCTTTTAGAACAAGAGGCTATATGGTATTATGGCAGATTCAATGAATAAACACTTGTATTTTGTGCTGTGTCCTTAGATTAACACTGTAACAAATACAGATATATTAAACATAATATTTTGGAATGTGGCGCTAAAGTCTACTTAAGGAAACAGAATATGAAGTAGCTAGAGAAAAAAAAGTCCTCTCAAATATATGGCATCTGTATTATATACATAAATAGCGAACTACTACATTGTGTGAATTAGGCAATCACAAATGTGATTTATACAGTGAATATAAAGATAGTTTAAGAAGAGGAAATACATGCATCTTTGCAGTATAGATAAAAAATAATGTTCAGACACAGTAGAGTTGGAATGGGGGTAGGAGTGGGGTCCCGCCAACTGTTATAGGCAACTGAGTTATACAGAAATATTACAGAAAGTGAGACAGAACCGGGTACTGGAAGAGCCAGTGCAGAAGCCCAGATACCTTGCAACTATGGGGTAGACAGATGCCTCCTGCTGTGGGCCAGGCCTCAAACAAAAGATCAAACAAATGTACACACATTCTAAGGACTAATATTCTAAATAGGTCTCTATCACCCTGAGAAAACCAGCAGTCACAATTCCAATACCCTAAGGGGAGAGTCACTGCTCTTTAAGCATGCCACTACTCATAAGAATCACTTCCCTATTTGTCCCCGATTTAATCAATGTAACCCACGCAATTAATCTTGTTGGTTAACCATAGTTCTGTCCCACCTTATGCCCACCTTGTGAGTTCCCAGGTTTTCCCCTAATTTGGACCCATCTCAGCTCATGGTTTTGCTCTTTAAAAGTTCCTAGGAAAGATAAGAGTCTTTGACAACCCACTCAGGAACCCTTCTGTTTCTGTTTCAGGCAGAAGCTTTCTTTCTCTCAAGAAATATATTCTGCTCTTAACCTCTGTTGTTCCAAAAATTCATTCTTCAATTTTAGAGAACACGAACTCTAGGTTGGGAGTTTCATTCCCCTCTATCAAAGGGAAGCAGCAGCAGCTCACCCAAGAAAGGATGCAAGAGGCAGGTGCACGAAACAGGAAACACGGTGCTGCCTGTGGCTGGCATAAGAGTAGGGATTTATCAAAATGACAGGTTTTTGTGGCTCAACCTAATAGGCAGGACTGGTGTGTTTATAGGGAGAAAGGTTTATAGAGAGAAGAAGCTTGTTATAGCAGAAGCTTGTTATAAAGAGTATGTGGAGAACACAGCTTTTGACAGTGATCTCTCATGGGAATGAGATGGGAAGTCTATTTCCTCTGCAAGTGAATACTTCCATATTTCTGGGCTTGTTACAATAAACTTAATTAAAGGAGAATAGAAAAAGACAAAATAGAAAATCAATAGACCCCACAGGGAATTGCTGCCCCATATAAGGCTAGTTAATTCAAATCCTTCAGATATTAGAACTAGAAAGCTTGCCTTGGGAGAGTAAGTTTTTGGGTAAAATGCAAAACTTTTTTATTCAGTGAGTATTCTTATCAAGAATAAGACCATTCATTATTTTTCCTGAAAGTCTATTTTAACTGAGAGTTAATGTTAAAAATATACCTAGCATCAAATAAAATACTTCCTTTTGAAACACACCTTTATAAATAGTCCATGTGGCGGTAGTGTTAATAATGAGAGATAAGGTCGTGCTCAACTGTAACACACGAGAAATCAAAGAGCTATGAGCTTCTCAAGTATTCTTCAGCAACTACTTGACTATGATGAATTCTCTTTGATTCATTACCTATTATATGGAGCCTAAGCACAAGATGAACAGAAGCTTAGGAAAGGATCTAAAGAAATGAGGATGGCAATAATATCTAATTGTAATAATCATGATGGTAATGCTAATGAAAGGGAAATTTTGGCACAGTCCCTGTATAAGGTGCTGTACAACATTTTATGGAATTCTCATAATGAATCTTTTTGTGTATATGTGCCAATTCAGGACCTTGCACTTGCCAGGCAAGCACTTATGCCACTGAGTTATATCTGCAGCCCTCATAATGAACCTTTGACATAGAAACTATTTTTTCCATTTGACCCATGAGTGATCTGTAGCATAGAGTAGTGGCTTTGTGTTAAGTCATATGTTCAAATCATAAATTTCACAAATAGGTTTTAAACACAAACTATCTCATTTTGAGACTGGGAGAATGCATGTGCTATATTTATATGTCTACATTATAAATCATCCTATTAATAATTTTAAAAAAATACAGAGCACTCTTACTTTCCTTAGCTGGGAGGCATTTCAAGTGTTAACTTCAAGGTAACGTTCTGATTAATTTATAGGTAATGGATGCCAAGGCTAAATCTATTAGGTTTTAGTATGACCCAAAATTCTGAAATTTGTTAAATTCCCTGGTTTGAACACAACCATTTGGTGCAAACTGTTTCTGTTGGTAGATTTTTTTAAAGTTTGAGATTTTATTTGGAATTAAGGGAGTGTCACTGGGCATGGGAAAGGGCGTAGCAAACTGATATGCTCTATTGTTCAACATGTTTGCTTCCTTTAATGCAATTCCAAATGCATGTTTTCTTAAAAAGAGCTGATGTTTTAACCAGAAGGCAGCTGCAGAGAAGCAATAATACAGCTGCATTGGTCCCCAATAATGAGGCATAAGCGTAAGAACCGTTGCTGTAAGAGTTTTTGAGGCTGTGTAAGCCTAGCAGTGGGTGGAATCAGTTCTCCACAAGAAATAAACAGAATCTGACAACTAACCAAACATCAAACCATCTTCATTTTTCTATGTCAGTGGAATTAGTGGATGGTATATATTCTCTATCTACCTTCCTTCTAGCCTCCATGATGGCTCCCGTATTTCCTACCTTCTGGTCTTAAAACTAGCTCTGTTGGCTAATTGTCATTTTTTCAGCCTTGATCTTGCATTCTTGATTTAAGTATTTTGTATCTCTTCTTAACCATGATTTTTCTTTCCCTTGAGCCTGGGTCCTACAACTGAGTAAATAGCAACTCTTATCTATTACAGCATTCAAGATCTTATGTTGGGGGCTGGGAATTTAGCTCAGTGGCATAAGCACCTGCCTTGCAAGCAGGCAGTTGTGAGTTCGATCCCCGGTACTGACAAAAAAAAAAAAAAAAAAAAAAAAAATCTTATATGGACTTCCACTGTAGAGCCTGCAGGAGATGAGACACAGTGACAATCACAGTAAAGGCTGGATGTCATTATCAACACCAGCTCCCATGATGAAAGCTTCCATGAAGGGCTCCTGAAGGAAGATCCTGCTGCTACGAACCCGGAGAACTTTCACTAGCACTAAGACTACTTGAGAATGCTTTTGTTACTTTAGTATGATCTTGCCAAGTTACTATACCTGCCTAAGTTTCTATTTCCTGACAAAGATAATTACATACCCAGCTCTGTAGCCATTCATGATAGGCATAATGATAAACATTTACCACACTGCCTGGAAGCCAAGATATTCCCAATATTCAGCATCTTTTGTTTTAATTTTTAGTACTCCTCATCTTCCAAGGTGATCTTCCATCTTGGTCATTGTCTTGTCATTAGTCACTCTCTTTACCTGATGTTATGACTTGTGTCTAGATGTCCTCATAAAGTCTCATGTGGTCATGGGTGGACCTTATTCTGAGGTGTTAAATTTGGAGTGTATGATGCTAGAATTGATGCATGGTGTAATGCTACGATCAAGGGCAGGAGGAAAGGGTGTGAGTGCTTCCCACCCTAAAGAGTCTGAATAAAATAATGGGATAGAAAGAGCTGTGGTCATCTCTTGCTTGCTTCGTTACCTTCTGACCACCACGATCTATTTCTCCTCTGTGATTCCCTTCTGCCAGGGCACTCAACTTTTGAGTATGGACTGAAACCTCTACAAACTATAAGCTAAATAAGCCTTCCCTCCTTTAACCTGTGGGTGTCACAAAACACAATGAGAATCACAGTAGACCAGGGCACTCAACTTTTGAGTATGGACTGAAACCTCTACAAACTATAAGCTAAATAAGCCTTCCCTCCTTTAACCTGTGGGTGTCACAAAACACAATGAGAATCACAGTAGAGTATTTTGACTCTGTAAGGAAAGAAAAGTAACTAAGACATCTGAACACATGGCTTTCAGAAGACTCTAAAGGCTGAGAGCTTCAGAAAGGGAAGTAGGGCTAGATCTCCTCTGCCCTGGCAATGGATGCTGGAACCAGGTTGCTTTTACAGCTTCAGCTACTTGCATGATTCCCACCCTCTTTCAAACGTGATAACATCCTGGGAGAGGGTGGAGACTGTTGATTTTTCTCTAAATATTCCTCTCTAAAGGGAAAGGACAATTTCCTGGGAGGAAATGTGAAAAGCCTGGAGATCTCAACCAGTGGGGTGGGGTTCTGACCCAATATAATGGGCAGAAACAGTTGTTCAGACCTCGGTCTCCAGACTCCAGGGTGTAGCTTGATGATCTTGGACTAAAATTACATGGTTGTTTATTTTCCTTGGAGACTCTCTGGTAGACATCAGGGCCTATGCTATTGGCTATATAATGGACCCCACATTGGTGCTGTGCTCCTCATGGAGGGGAGGGATTCATGGTGAGTTTAGTGAAAGTACACAGCTGGATAAATATGTACTTTTTCTTTTTCTTTTAAAATAGTTTATCTACTGTTATGAATTTGTTTTTAACTAATGCCAATGATAATTTGCTCATTCAAAATTTCCCTGCAATATCAATAGCTTCTTGAAATTTACTCTGCAAGATCAATAGCTTCTTGAAATTTACTATTTTAACATTTACTTTGCTCTGATTATCTATAGAGACGATACTGTAGAAAGTAGCATTTTACAGTGATATGTACAGATAACAATATTTCTCTATCAAAAACTTCCCATCAAATTTTACAGGATGCCTGTAAGGACATATAGCTACTTTACTAGATTACCAATTAAATGATTGAATCATGAGAGTCACATAGTATGTACACTTGCTCAGAAGACATGCATTTAAAAATAGGAACTAAATTTTACCATTTTCATAGATATTTTAAATAAAGAAAAGCCTGGTACAAGGAACATGTGCTTATTTACAAGTAAAAGTAATCTCTAGATCTCTAGTTGATCTCTAGAGACATGAACCTTTTTTCTGGCTTGTCAGTGATAATCTCAAATAGCATGGCGGTAGACAGAGGCAAGACAAAAGTAACAGCCTGAGTTAGATGTCTGAGCTGTTCATTCCTGCTAGGATGGCCATGTTGACAAAATGAAAGTGTTGACTGGGTTATGGAGGGGTTAGAATGCCAGGACACCATTTGTGAGACTATCATATGTACACTCACTATAGAAAATAGTGTATGGATTCTTTTAAAAAAGTAGTAATAAGTTTACCATATGATCCACCAATTCAACTTCTAGGTATTTAAAGAGATACCCTCACTGCCATGCTTACCACAACACTATTCACAATTATGAAGCTGAGGAAACAATGTAAGTGTCCCTCTGTGAATGAATGGATAAAGGAACTATGGTATAAACGTACAGTAGAATATCACTCAATCTCAGAAGAGAGGAAAGCCTGCTGCAGCATGGATGAACCTTGGGGATATCAGGCAAGGAAGTCAGTCACTGAAGGACAGATACTGTGTGATTCCAATTATTTGAGGAATCTTAGCTTATACCTGTAGAGACATCAAGCAGCAAGGTGATGGTTCCTGGAGCATGGCAAAAGGGAACTGGCTACTTGCTAGTTGGTGGGTCACAAGTGTTAGTTATGTGAGACAAAGTTCTAAAGATATACTGTACCACACTATGCTTATAATGACAATCATGCACTACACACTTAAAATTTGACGGTAGATTTCATGTGCTATGCTTCTGTTTTCACTACAATATAGGGACACCAAATGGGTTCAACCCAGCCTAATGAGACGAATGAGTGTGAAGATTATAATAACAGTCTACACTGGCAGAGGGTGGTCCATCTCTAGAGCAATTGTGTAGAAATGATGAACCATTCAAGTCATAGCTACAGATGCATATATATTCAGGCCATGTGTGCATGCATATACATATATATTCTAATTAATGAATGTTTATATGACCACTCATAATGAGCTTTTCAAATAATAACTGTATATAGTATCTAATGAACAAATATGTATGTGTGTATATATACATCTCCATCTCCTCCTTTGGCTCACTTTGCTTCAGCCTCGTTACCTTCTTCTGTTCCTTGAATATGTGCACATATCCTTCCTGGAATCACACAGTATCTGTCCTTGTCAGATATCAGTTCCATGTCACCTTTCTTGTGAAATATTTTCATTCTGCCCTATTTAAAACTGCCTAATTGCTGAGTCTTTTACAGTCTTCTTGTCTTTAGTTTTCCCCACAGCATTAATTAACTTCCAGTAAACTTGGTTTAACTTCTTTGCTTTTTATCTTACTCTTGCTATTAGAACATAAATGCCACAAGCACAGAAATTTTGATCTTTCTTGATTAATGTCTACAGCACCTATGATAGTACCTTATAAACAGCTGTTGCTCATTGGACACTGGTGGTGTAAATAAATGAATGCCTTTGTGTACAACACTTCTCAAGGTTCCCTGGTTATTATTTACCATGGATACCTGTGTGAGTCTCCTTCAAAGGAATTTCATTACTGTTTTTTAATTTGGATAGGAATTGGCCATTTGTTTATGGAAAGAGTTTTTATCAACAAATGAGACTGATAGATTCATTTAAATAATCTGGAAAAGCATCTAGAAGACTAGAGTCCTAAAAGACTTTTTTTTTTTGCAGTACCAGAGATCGAACTCAGAACCTTGAGCTTGCCAGACAGGCCCTTACGCCACTGAGCTAAATTCCAGCCCTAAAAGACATTTTAATGCAAATCATTTAAATATCTTTCCATTTGGCCAACAAACAACCATGCATCAGGGCTGGAATTGTTGTTTTTGTGGCACAAAAATGTTATACAATTTTGAGAGTCCACGCTGAAAAAAGTGACATGAAAACATTTTTACTTTAAAGCTTTACAAAAACCTGTATGTGAAGCTGCTAGTACTCCTGCATCCTGCAAGGGTCTCCAGCCATGGAGGGGCTCAGACATGAATCTTCATCAGTTGCACAACAGAGCTGTGCTGGTGGGGATTATAGAACATGAAAAGCTAAGCCAAGCAAGGGATGGACCGAAGGTGAGAACAGTCACTGCCCCGCACGTAAAGAGTGAGTTACTATTTGAGGTTAACTTTTCAGAATTGGTCTTGCCCTTTGTACATGTTTCTTCTCTCAGTGGTTTTTCCAGTGATTGTCAGCTGGTCCCAGGGGAGTGAGTCTACTAGGACAGATATAAGAATCACTTAGAAGTTCTGAAAAGATTAATCTTTAAACTGGTGTTTCCAGAGATTATGATTATCTTTTGGACATGAGGGTTTTCAATATGTGATTCTTAATCATATCTCTGGTTAGAATACATATATTTAGATTTAAAAGAAAATTAATCAATCCTTTTTGGCAATCCTCACCACTAAAAACATTATGTATTGAGAAGATTAAATCAGTGTACAGTAATAATAAAGCTGAAAACAAAAACTGATAATTCTTCTACGTTTGACTTAAAAATATAACCTTGATCTGTTTCATTTCCACAAATGGCTATGAGAACTCTTACAGCATGCTTTTTCTGGGTCTGGACTGTCCCTCAAACAGGTCAGGAAGCCTTTACCCAGCCCTACTATTAAATCTATTTTGGAGAAGTGATATTACTCAGTTTCCAACCTCAATGATCCAAACACATGGTTTTTTCTAGTTTAAAGAGGGTAGAAGAGAACAGAAAAGGACTCAAGAGAGTTATGTGGCATGACTTAGATACAATTTCTTCACTCTCATTCGGGAAAAAGGATTTATAATAATTTAATTTGGTGGTTATTACAGATAATTGGTCTCTTCCTCAATTCTTTTAATATACATCCTCGTAGGAAATAAAAAAGGAAGCTTTAAATGCTCACATCAGAAAGCAGGCATCCCACTCTTGTGTGGCCATATCAAAATCAGTTTTCCCTTGTGATTTCTTACCGTGAGTGACTTATACACTTACAGATTAACCTTTAGAGGTTTTAAGACCTTGGCTAAGATGCTGAAAATTTTCCTAAAATAAGGTTTTAGAAGAGTTAACAGTATTTTCATGTTTCCTTGAAATGATTTTGTATATAATTCTTAGGACAAAGTGATCTTGGAAATGCAAAGAATTTAATAATCACGTCCATGACTGTGGCAAACTCTGCTTGCTGTCTGCCAAATTCTATTCTCTGTTTGTCCCTGGACGTACAAGACATCTTCATTTCTATGCCTCCCCTGCAATGCAAACAGGCCATGTGACTGGGCGTGAGCAGTTGCACAGCCCAGCCTGGGAGGCTCAGCCTAGGCCAGAGCTCCTCCCACGTGCTTGCCTTTCCCAGCTTTCTCCTGCCAACTGGAAACTAAGGATGGTGACGCATGAAGGATGGTAAAAATATGACACTAAAAATCCTGATCCCAGGCTAAAACCAACAAAGAGCGCTGCCTTATTCTAAACACTACTCTAGAAAATTACTAATTTGTTAGTTCAACAGGTCTAAGGTTATTCTACTACAAATGAAGCCAAAAGTAATGGAAGTAGGTTGAACTTTCAGACATTCAACCTCTGGCCCAAGGGAAAACAACTACAGTATCTCTTACCTTCTACCATTTCTATACTTAAAATTTTCCTGCCTTGATTTCCCAAGGTTACATCTGTTTGCATTAAGACATTTCTTATTCTTCAAGAAATATACCAGAAGTGTAGGAAGACTAGTTGATAAACATTAAGAACAGTTGTGATTGCTTTGTCTTCTCAAAGCCATCTTTGCTCTATTATGTCTTAATGATAATCAGAAATAGTACAGAGGATTAGCTTTTTCATGAAGCTGACACATGAAGTTTTCTCTGCATTTTGAAAGAGATATAGCACCAGAAATTGCCAATAGGATTTGAATCACACATCACTCAGTCACTAGGGTGTCAGAAGGACCAGACCCAGCACGCTTGTCTTGTTTAGAATGGCGTTGGGAGGTGACATTTTTTTTTTTTTTTTTTTGTCTTTTTCGTTTTTATCGGTACCGAGGATCGAACTCACGACCGCACACTTGCAAGGAAGGTGCTTATGCCACTGAGCTAAATCCCCAGCCCCTAAATAGTTTTCTTTTTTTTTTTTTTTTTGTCAGGAGGTGACATTTTGAATGGGCACATTTCCAGGTAAAAATCATGGAAATGTTCTAGAGGTATTTTATAATTTATGAAACTCTATAAGAGGACTACCCTTCATTTTTGCCAGGCTCATCTGCAGTGCAATCAGAGTTGTGTCGTTTCTTCAGATGGAGACACAGGTTGAAGCCTGTGGCGAAGGTCCATCTGCTCTGTGTCTGAACTTATAAATTAAATGCCCTTCTAGAGCCAAATGTTCCTTTCAAGAGCAATCAATAGAAGCTACCTGAGGCATTCTTTTGACTTTATGATTCCTAAGATAATGGAGAAGTGCCAAATTTGAACCTTCCTTCACCAATTTTAACTGAAGTTATTGCACAAGAAATATTTATTGCCAACTTAAAATCAAACTCACCTGACCAATGTACCTTGAAGATGATAAAGTAACTTACAGAGATCTATCTGTTATGTAAATATTCATCAGTTGCCCAGTATTACTGGAATAAAAAACTATTCATTTGGGAGACACGGACTGACTATGCACCTGCTTCTAAATTAACACAGAATTTTCTTCCTCTCAGGATGACCAAAGATATTGACACTCTCTCGAAATTTTATTAACTCCCCAAATCCAGTCAGATAAATGCATATTTTATAAAAAAATTATAACTTCTATAATAAGTATCCCAATTTGAAAAACTATGTCCACGTCTTTATTGTTGTCCAAGAAAACAAATTTAGAGTTAATTCCTTGGCCACTAAAATTTCTCCTATTTTTATGCAATAATTTCTCTCAAATATTTTGAGTACATTCATACATTTTGTTACAATGTATCTATTTTTTGGTTAGGTTTTGATATTGACTACATGTATTTTTTTCCTTTATGAAGAACTAACTCTATAATCTTGGCTCTCATTTTATTCCCACTTACACTCCTTTTAAAATAGGACAGATGTTGGGCTGGGGATTAAGTTCAGCAGCATAAGTGCCTGCCTGCCAAGCTCAAGGTCATGAGTTTGATCCCCAGTACCAAAACAAAAATAATAAATAAATAAAATAGAGAGATGCTTTTTAAGTGAGTCCAGAATGGGACACATGCAGCTGTATGTACAGGGCTATCTGAGGCAGGCTTTCACCCATAAAGATTTCTCTAACTGGCTACAGATGGTCAGACCAGAATCCTCACATTTAGGGTTTCCTATAGCAGTAATAATGGTTTGGATTCCTGGTTTATAATGTATTTAATATTACTCTGCACCACGATAGTGTAAATATGTAAATAAAGCAAAATTCAATGTCTAGCCTGCTTTATGCTATGAATATTAATGGTGGATAATTTGAGTGTAAAGATGGATACTTTCACAGAAATTCATGTTAAAATTAAATTCTATTCTCTTTTTCATACATCAAATTAAATTCAAAAAGAATACATGGCAGTTTTTAAAACACACTGGAGAAAAAACACACAAGTATGTATTTTTCTGACCTCAAGTTTAATTCTGACCACATTTTGAAAATAGGCCTTGATAATTACAGAGTAAGCACATGCTTGCAATTCGTGAATCCAAATCAGAGGTTTTATAAACAGTGTGGGTATCATCTTTGAATTTTTAATATCTATAGAATCTTTTAAAATTTTAAAATGTGGTCATTTTATCCCTTTTCTGTAACATTCAGAACACAGATTTAAATTTCATCAGAGGAAAAGACAAAATATAAACCCTGTTTATGCTTATTCTCTATATAACAGTTTTCTCTATATAACTGTCCTTCAGCCTAGTTTACAACTAATCCCACTAACATACTTGGCCCCTTAGACCACATGAAAATGATCCTCTGGGTACCGAGTACTTTTCCATTTGTCACATCCAAGAGCCTCTGATGGTCTGCAACCCTGACTGAAGGAGACAAAGAAATTCCTCCCAAAGGCCTTCCCTCTTGTGGCTCTCATCTTACCCTGAATTATTTTTTCTTCTTATGCTACCTACATATTTATAAGGTACACTGTGATAATGTGACCCAGGTATAAGACATACAATGAACTAATCAGGTTAGCTAGCATTTTCATCTTCTTAAACATTTAAAATTTTTTCATTAACATCATAATTACACATGTTTTTTGAGGTACAGTGTGATACATCAATACGCGCATACACAATGTGCCACTGTGTTTGTAAAGCCTGCTTATGGCTATTGTAGAAATTCATGTAGTAACCTTGGGCATTAGGAAGTAAGGGAAGGGGCATGTCTTAGCATCCTTATTTGTGGAAGGGGAATATGAGGTTGTGTAAAGAGAACAACTGAGTACCCAAAGTCTCACAGAAGCCGGAGTATGACTCAAATCAAAATCATCCTTTTAAAATAAAAATTTAAATGGAAGATTGAACAATTGGGTTAGTTTTAATTTCATAATGCTTGAATCAAGGACACATTCTTATTTTAATGTAGTGTATTATAACTCAGAGATATTATCTAGCTGAGCACAATGTTCATAACCTTTGCATAAAACAAGAAGTTTTGCTGAAATGGACATATCTACATGTCTCCAAATTACACTCAAAAATCTTGAAAGGGATTACAACTAGGGCCTCTACATTGGTAACATTGTTAATCATCCTAACAAGATTATAATGTCCTATATGGGAAATATTTAATAGCACTTAGGACATATAACAAGCAACCGTAGGGTGAAACTTATTTAAACATAATACAGATCAGCTTTGCAAGACAGACCCTCAAATAATAGTGGAGGTGGGTAATTCTCTATAACACAATGATAAGCACTAAGCCTGAGTATGAGTTCTGACTATGCCACTACCTAGACATCATAGTGCCTTATAAATGTGTGTGTGAACTCAAGTGATACACAAATCTGTAAGCCACTCAACTCAGTGTATGAATAAAGTATTCATTATGTACTGATTTCTTTATGTGAGAGTTCAGTGCCTTATCGTATCTGAGTTCAGTGCATTTGCCAACCTGCCAACAGTACACTTATTCCTGAGATATTAACCTCTTTAGTAAGAAACACTGAGGTAGTACATTATGGTAGCCAAGAACACAGCTTCTAGGTTGCCTGGTTTCAAAGTCTTATTCTAATTTTTTTTTAGCTACATGATCAATCCATGCTTCATATTCTTATCCACTAAATACCACATGGTATAGTGTTGTAGTGTGGTGTATGTGGGTGTGCATGTATATAAATTTTATGTACCTGTAGCCAAAACTTGTGCACCAGAGATACATGGCTAATGAAAAATATATTTAGTTTTATAACATCTGTATCTTGTGCTTCTTAACCCAAATTGACGACTAGTGAAATAGCAATAGAAGTAACCCAGTCGTTTGGATTAATAGACAACAGTATTTATACAGACATCTGGAAAACATGTGAGAACCTATGTATGGATAGAAAGTGATATAAGAATATGTAGTTCGTATTTAAATACAATAAAATCTTCGTTCTCACACATTTATGAATGAAGTAGGAGAAAAAGTTATTTGACTTGTTAAGCAGCTTGAAGTACCTTTAACGCTCCCATTTCAAGTAACAAAGCCTGCCTTTTCCCTTCCTCAGAAAGAACTAGCAAAAAAGTGGCGGATTTTTTTTTAAAGTTTTCTCTGAAATATAGTTTTCCCTTTTGAATACCATATCAAAATCTGCATTTTACCTGAGAAATCGCATATATATTAGAAAATGCTAAAAAAAATTAACAAAAAATATGCCATTTACAAAGCCACAACACCCCCCAGTATAGTGAGAAGGAAGGGCAAAGGTATTTTTGGCTCTAGGTTAGTAAGTAATGTGAGATCAGTGTCCTTTTAAAAAAAAGAGAGAGAAACCTGAGATATTTATTGCACAGATACCATGCTAAGATGACCTCAGAGAAGTAATCTTTGGAATGGTGGAGATTAAGTTGGCATCTAGAAGGCAAGGTATTTCTGTTACCAAAATAAACTGCTTAAGCAATGGTACACATTGGGGAGGAATCAAAGAAGTAGGGTTTCCCCCATCTCTTTGCTGGAGATCTGCATGGTAAAGTAAAAAAATGATTCTGGGACTTGTGGTGGATTAAAAACTGGTGGTCAACTTAACACCAGCTTAACTGAATCAGCATGGTGCTGAGTGTAGATGGCCCACCTGAGGAAAGTTGCCAGCATAAAAAGGAGAGCTAGAGAGGAAGAGTGGTGTTGCAGTTCTCCTAAGTGTTTGATGCTGTAGGTTCTCCTGTTCTCACTGATTCTCCTAGAGGAGCTTGTCGAGCTTCTTTCCTGATATGAACTTGGCTGTTTTCTTCATCAGAGAGGCTTGCGACTCATCACCAACAATGGCTGCGGTTTACTTTGGGGGAGCTCTGGTCTTTACTGCTTCCTGGCTCCAGAGGGGAAGATGTGTTTTGTTCAGTCACTAGTAAAAGCTTGTCATGCTGGCTTCCTGATAGGACTTTGGCTGTTCTTATCACTGGAGGAGTTCAGGACATCATTGTCACTGAGAAACCTACACAGACCATACTTTCTTTTAGGGACATCAGCCAAGCTTTACAACATCCGGGAGAAGGCAAAGATCTAGCAATGAGGTTGTGGCACTGTTCCTTACACCTCATGTGATAGTTACACATGGAGCCCTGTTGTAGTACTTCTTGTACTTCTCAGGGGAACTCTGGTCAGCACTTTGAGCACCACTTCCTGGCTCCAGTGCAGATCCCTGATTCTACAGGCACAGATCCTGGCACAGACTTTCTAGCTTCCATTGCTGACCTTTGGGCCTTCCTAGCACAGATTCATGAAGCAGATTACATGAGCTGTTGTAGGTTTTAGGCCTCTAATAGGAATCATGGGGGGCATCTGTCATGAGCTTTAGGTCATAAACTGGACTTATGCAGGCCACTGCTGTGGGATCCAGGCCCTCAGCTAGATTTCTTGGATCTTAGCGTGTGAACAGATTTCCTGCACTTCTTGTATTTAACTCTTTGGGTGACTATTATAATTCTGTAAATTATGTGTCCTGTATTAAATTGTTTCCCTTGCAACTACAACAGGGCTCCACGTGTAACTATCACATGAGGTATAAGGGACAGTGCCACAACCTCATTGCTAGGTCTTTGCCTTCTCCTGGATGTTGTAAAGCTTGGCTGATGTCTCTAAAAGAAAGTATGGTCTGTGTAAGTTTCACAGCTTTGTTGGCATATATCAGTTTGCTGAAGCATCTCCTCCACAGAGACCTTAACTGTTTGTTATTCCCCCTGTACTGCTGTCTGGGCAGAAAGAGAACTCATATGGTAGTCATTCCCCAAAGCAGCCAATCCAGACGGATGCCTCACTGTCCATGGGATCCAGCTGCCCTGTCCCCGTTCTATGGGCCTTTTCCCAAGGGTACGACCATAAAAACAGAAAATGTATTCTGCTTTGCCATTCATATCCATAATCTCATTTGACATTTTTTATTATGCCTCATAAAGAAACAATGCTCAGAGAAATCCATTGTTTATCCATGATACTTGACTGCTTATCTAGGATGTATTGGCTCCTTATTAAAATACTGGTGCAATTAATTAAAACTAGGTTCTTAATTATTGTTTAGCTGCCTCAGGTACCATATAGTAGCACAAAATAATTGGACTTTGGAATGAGACCTGTGCTTGTATTGCTTTTCCTAGGTAGATGGGACCTTGAGCAAAGCTACTTAGCCTTTCTGAGCCTAAGCTTCCCACTAGGGCTACCAAAGAATTTTAAAAATATTTAGAGAGCTAAAATGGGTTAATGAGCACTAAAGCACTAAGAAAACAGCTTACAAAGTAGCACATATTTAATAAATGTTAACTCCTTTTCAAAATTCTTCCCATTTACCCTAGAACATCCTATATATTGTTTTGATGTTTTAATAAGATATATGCAATGAGCCAAACTAAGACCATCTTGTTTTTTTACCTTTAAAATAGAGTATTCAGCTCTATTAGGGAAATGGTACTAAAAATAACAAAGAGTTTTACCTTTGTTCTAGTCTACTTATATTGTGAGACAGCTGTTGATGGAAGACATACACAACTTCACTAACTTTCTGTATGCACCCAAGCATTTCAGTATCAGAGTGACCTGTTTACCAGCCAACCATAAGTGATCGAGTGATTAAAGTGATCATCTATACCTTACAAAGAAAAGCATTTTCCAAACTTTAATGCACACAGTGACAAAAAGGGAAATAAATCAATACTCTACATAGAAGACCCCCTAAACTCCATTGAAAGACTCTTAGATATAATAAATAAATTCAGTAATGTAGCTGGGTATAAAACGTAACAATTCAGAACACATGAAGATGATTAAGCAGCTTCATTATCAGGTTTCATTACTTGCAAAATGAGTTTTTCTCGTTCTCCAAACATTTTGAGTTTTAATAGGATTAACACTAAAAGAAAATTCAAGTTGAAGGAGAGTAACCTATGTGCAACTCAGCTTTTATGCTTTATAAAGAGTGACTCTTTCCAAACATTAATGCAACTGAATAACTTGATTGTATTTAACTACATTAAATTATGAAGTAATTATAAAGTAATTTAAAGAAACCGTAGTTTAATGTGTTGCTTTTTGCAAAATTAAATGAAAAGAATTCAGAAACTACAAGTCATAATTTTTGAGGAAAAGACTAGTAGTGTTATTTTATTTACAACAAAAGTGAGTTTAAAGATGATGTATTTGAAACTCAAATAAATATTTCCTTACATATAAAAAACTACATACTCATAACCCTCTCCCTTAAAGTTTAATTTCCTTTTTTTTTTTTTTTTTTTTTTGTATTTTTACCGGTACCAGGGATCGAACTCATGGTCTGCCTGCTTTCAAGGCAGGCGCTTATGCCGCTGAGCTAAATCCCCAGCCCCTAAAGTTTAATTTCTATACATTATTTATGAGCAAAGGAGACTGAAAGATAATAATGACAGTCACGTAATGTAATCAACAAGTATTACTGTAATTTTAGAAAAATAAAAGCATGTTTATTTTTCAGTTATCCCAGTATAAACCTGATGGTCCCAAAATGTATATGAATTTTAAAGCCAAGGAAGCACTAATGAGTTTACTGTTGTCAACTTTCCCAAGTATTTACACTAACAGTCCAGACACACCTCACTGCAGAGACTCAAACTTAAGGTGTTATATACTCAGAAAAATGTCCTGTTATGAATTTGACATTAAGACTTTTATTTGTGACTTTACCAAGCAGAGAGAGAATGTGATTTTAATTCTGGATCAGTGAAAAAAATACAGTAATTTACTTACTATAGACTAATTGAAAACTATTATTGAATAACCTATACCAATAAATGCCTGGGGTAACACCCCAGTCTTAACAAGACAGGCTAATGTTACATGGAATATTTCAAATTAATGATTTCTTTGCCCTTAAGGTCTCCTACTTATGTTACTGCAGCTTTGGTAACTGTATAGATATGGAATGAGTGGTACAGGAAATGAACAAATGACATGTCTGTGTAGCACTGGCCCTCAGCTCAAGGCCTGCTCATTCTCCAGCTGAACTAACCAAGTTCAACTGATAGGACCAGTACAGAGTTCCAAAGGAAAAGACGTGTCCTGGATTCTGGAGCACATCAGATCATTTCAACCCATATATACTGCTACCATGTAGCAGAGGGTTTCAATTTTTCAAAATCAGAGAACACCCGAAGAATCAAATAACTTGGAATTCACACACATACACTCCTACCTTTAGCTATAATTCTACAAAGCTCAGTATGCGGTAATGGTTCAGACTAAGGACTTCACAGAGTCATTGATTAAAATCATGACCTTCCTGTCACAAAGTTGTGTCCTTCTGGAAGTTATGTGACTTTTCTAAAGTTCATTTTCCTCAATTTCAAAATGAGAAAAAAGCATTGCTTGTCCTGTGGGTTATTCTGAAGATTAAGGCAGATAAAGCATGTGAAGAGCTGAGTATTGGTGTTACAATGGATGTTTTGTTAGTTCTTGCTACTATTTTAAGGGGTTACAGATTCTGAAAGCTAATTTGTGGACAGAATATTAAGAATATCTATTATGAAAAAAAGGATGAAGTTCAAACAATTAAAGACAATCTGCCTATCATAAAAACAAGATTCTATTGATGTTAAATATCCATAAAGGGGCATTCAGCCACTAGGTCTGCCACCCTGCCTGGTCCTGAGCACGCAATACAATGTTCATTCTAAGCAACAACAATTGTGCTGCCCGCAGCGCCTGCCAGTACCAGTCCCAGCTCAGAACTTGGCAGCCATGGTTGCTTCTTGCTTAGATGAGTAACAAAACAGCTTTTTGGCTACTGAACCTTTCTGGCTACTGAACCCATTGTCTAGTTCTTGCTATATTCTTGATATGTTTCTCGTTTGTGAAGAAGCACCAAAAGAGTATTTGTTAGGCACCTTGCGTTGATAGTGACACACAAAAAGCTCTCAATAGATTGTTCTTTTGCATAAATCAGAGAAATTAACACAGTTTGACAAAGTCAATGGGGGAAATTCCAGTGACACCAAGAGGACTGCCTTAGTTATGTGGTTTAACTCAACATGACTTGAAGTAAAGAGGCCTTCGAGAGGGTTTTTCTTTAGAGATAATTCAAACATTTTGCTGGATAATTAGTATTTTCTCTTATGATATTGGGTTTATACTTTTGATTCCTTATTTCAGCCAAAGTATATTTCTTTGGTTAAATCATCGCATTTTGAAATGACTTGAATTTCCGATAGCCAGGAATTCCATACACATTAACGGTTAGCAGAAAGTAGCCACCAATTCAGTGGTGCCCGAAGGTTCTTTGTCATGCATTGCTTCAGAAAGACTGTTACAGAAAAGCACTGAACCGAACACCTTTAACACATTCAGTCTTGTATTCTTGGCATTTAGAACAATTCTGAAACCAAGCATAGGAAACTAATAACTATTCAGTTAATGTATTTTCTATATATGGTCATCAATATCCATGTATTTATTTTAAATCTCGTTTTTTTTTTTTCCTTTTCTTTTTTGACATGCTGTCTTACTGTGATGCCTAGCTTGACCTGGAGCTCCTTGTTTCAAGCGGTACTCCTGTCTTAGTCTTCTGAGTAGCTGGGACAACCAGCATTTCTGGCTATAAACTTCCTATTTCTTGAGCCAGATTTTATTGTTCCACCTTTGGAGGGGAAAAAAAAATGCAACTATGAAAACATTATAGACACCATAGACATGTGACAGTTCTACACATTTCCTGATGTGTTCTTTGAACAGATAAGCAACAGAATCATGATTTTATTTTTGACACAATTTCACTGATGCTTTCTCAGTGGGTTTGATCAAACTCTCTGAGCAGCGCTTACTGCCTGTGATCTCAGGTCTGTTTCAACTCCAATGGTGTTTAAGGGTAGGAGACCAGGGAACATCAAGGAAAATACATTAAATAGAATTTATCCAAGTTAGAAGACACAGTAGAACAGATCTTTCTCTTACAACCAGTAATCTACCAACAGTGCTAATCATTTAAAATTATATATTTACATTTTCCAATGTAGGAATAATAATTGGACATGATATCAGCAACATCAACAGTGAGGACATTTGTTGGCATTTACTACTTTTAAGGATTATACTAACTGCCTTACATGGAATTCACAAAATTCTCAGGTCAAAGAAACTGGTATTTCTTTTTCTTTTTTATAGACAGGGAAACAAGTAGATTTCCATTAAATAAATTATAACACACACACGGCCAGAGGCCACCAAAAATGTATATACACTTCAGGAAAACAAGCATAGTATGACTTTTTTTTTTTCAACAGATGCTGTTACCTTCATACAGGGAACCTAAGAGGGCATTGTGCATCACTGAACTCACTACACACACACACACACACACACACACACACACACACACAGAAAACCCACTACACTGCCGGCCCTTTGAGAAGAAATTGAAAATACATGTGCAGCAATCTCAATGACCAAGGTTACCCAAGCTGCAGTTCACTACACTAATAAATGTCTGGAAGTTTGAGCATCTCTTGGAACCGCAGAGACCAAAGGTAACTTGTATTTCAACTCATGATGTCTCAATAAATTTAGTGTTAAAATATTTATACAAGTTTTTCTTTTCCTGAAATGTATATATATGTGTGTGTGTGTGTGTGTGTATATATATATATATATATATATATATATATATACACACATATATACACACACACACATATATATATATACATATATATGTATATATATATTTTAAAAGCGAGTCAAATTTAGCAGTAGGGAGGGGTGGTATACCAACTTTAGTGACACTAATGTTAATAAGTTCTGATAACCCACTGCCATCGGACCAGCCAGCATATATATTTTTGATGGACTCTGTAAAACTAGGATCAAAGCAACAAAATAAATAGTACCAAAGGGACAAATTTAAGTTATTTTTCATTATATAGGCATTGCTTACAAAGTGAACTTAGACTGTCTGCCCCAGAATTAACTGGGGTATTTGTCTCTAATCTTTTTTTCTTTTCTTTTTCATTACTGGGGATCAAACTCACAACTCAGTGCTTGCCAGGCAGGCACTTGTGCCGCAGAGCTAAACCCCTGGCCCCAAATGGGATATTTGTTAAAAACAAATTGTTCCTTGTGTTATTCAGAGCAACTAATGATCAGATTCTTAAATATGAGGCCCAGCAATACATTTTAAACAGGCAGAGAATTCTTTCACTGTCCCATATGATGACCAGCTTTGGAGCAAAATGAATTTTAGAACAAGTTAGCGCTAAACAAACTAGACTGAATTAAGTAATTATTGGGTTTTTTAAAATTAAAGAGTCCATATACATCATATTTCAATGAAATTTTGGACTATGCCACCAAAATTTTTGTTAACTACTGCAATCACTTAAAAAGAGAACTTGAAGCCGGGGATTATTGCTCAGCAGCAAAGCGCCTGCCTGGCAGGTGCAAGGTCATGAGTTCAACCCCTGGTATCGAATGAGAAAGAAAGAAAGAAAGAAAGAAAGAAAGAAAGAAAGAAAGGAAGGAAGGAAGGAAGAAAGGAAGAAAGAACTTGAGCCAGGCATAGTGGCACACACTTATAATCCTAGCATTGGGTAGGCTGAAGCAGGAACATTGCCATGCGTGTGAGGCCAGCCTGGGCTACACAGTGAGTTCAAGGCTAGAATGAACAACATATGGAGACCCTGCTGAGAGAGGAAGAGAGAAGAAGAGAGGGTAAAAGGGAGAGACAGAAAGGAGAGAGAAAGGGGCTCAAATGGTTTGATTTCTGAACTGATAATATAGATATAACTGCTTTGGGCCAGGTTTAAAGACAAACCTTCTTCATGTTTCTGTTTCTCTTACATAGGCCTTAATATACCAACCATAATATGTATCTGGCTAGATGAAATTTTATGAAAATATAGAATTGATTAAATGCTAATTACAAATGTCTTCCCTTTTTTAACATTTCTAAAATTTCTTTAGTCAGTAATTTTCTTTACGCAGGATTAAAATGTATTGATAAACATGCAGCAATATATGTATTGGGGTACTTAGTACATTTTAAGCTCTCTGATCAAGTAATGGCATTTCCAAAAATTTTGCCTAAGTGAATAGAGATATAAAGATTTCTTTTATGAAGATGTTCAAGAACCATTATCTATAACAGAAATATTGGAGAAGCTTAAATGATCAAAAATAAAAGAATAACTAAACAATTTTGCTGTATTTAAAATGGATTTCTGTGACAGCATTAGAATACCACATTTCCCTAGAATTCTACATGAAAAAGGAGAAAAAAAAGAGGAAGGGAAAAGAAAAATATATAAATTTGTATATATAACTCCTAAAATAGCTAAGATAATTGTACTATTAAATCTATTACTTCTTGGAATAAAACAGTTAACATTCATAGGATTGGATCAGTTTTGCATGTTTATGTCTGGTGATCTGAGGAACTCTTTTGAGGATCACTATGTAAAATAACCACCTTAGTTATGTTCCTACTTCCTTGTTTTGATGGCGTATAGTGTCATTGTTTTGGGCTCTTTGGTATTGTTGTCTTTTTTGTTTCTTGTCTTTCTAGTAACTTTTTTTTGTTTTGCTTTTCCCTCTAATGCAAAAAGGATAGATGTACATATAAAGGCTTATGCATGCCTAGAACTTCTAAACGGTTTATGAAAATCGATTGTGTTTTGTGAAATGATATCAACAGCTACTTTGAAGAAAAAGAGACATTCTGTAACCATTGCTGATTTCCTATTGTCATGCTGTGAAATACCATAATGTTTTTATTCTTTGTTTAGAGTGGTTTTAGTCCGTTTAGTATAATTTAATTTCAATATATATGAAGGTATGGATAGCTATTTTGAGGAGAATAAGACACATTATGGTAGCCATTGCTGATTTTCCTATTGTCTGGTCTTGAAGGCCTATAATGCTTTAATTCTATTTTGTTTTGTTTGAATTCATTGTGTGTGAAGATATAACAGACAAGTATTTTGAAGAAAACAAGAGACATTATGGTAGCCACTGCTGATTTCCTGTTGTCTTGCTTTGAAATCCTGTGTCACTTGCATTGTTTTCTTCTTATCCGCTTTGTTCTGTTTAGTTTTGTATTCTTCAAAATAAAAAAAAGAAAAAGAATTCTACATGATATGGGAAAATGCTTAAGAATTTTGAATGAAAAAAAAAGAATGTTGAATGAACAATACAGAATGAAACGAATACATCTAGTCCTGATATTCACTTGCAACGTTGTAGTAGGATCTATAGGTGTCCTGTCCTACTATAGTTTAATGTGTTTTCAGCTTGATAATGATGTACAAATATATTGATATAACTCTTCTCATTTTCACTTTCAATACATATTCTGTAAATTACATGCCATATTCCATACTATTATAAAGTGGGCTTGAAGATAGATATTTTGGTTTTTGCAGGCTAATGTAAGTGCCCTAAGCACATTTAACATATAGGCTAAGCTAAGGTACAATATTTGGTTAATATTAATGCACTGAATACATTTTTGATATATTTTCAGTTTATGATAGGTTTAAGACATATCTCATCATAAATGAAAGAAAATCTGTGTGTGGCAATATAGACATTAGAAATAGTCAACAACTATGACCCAATCTTGTCAAATTCTTAGGGTTTTTTGTTTTTGTTTTTGTTTTTGATTTTCTGGTACTGGGGATCAACTCATGACCTCACGCTTGCCAGGCAGGTGCTTATACCGCTGAGCTAAATCCCCGGCCCTCATTCATATATAAGAATGTATGTTTGTATATCTAAATATATTTGTGGCATGTTTTCAAGGTTTTTACCAGAAATAAATCAACATGTTTTAATGATGGTTATTCCTGGATGCTGCAGTGGCAGGTTACTCATGTTTAATAACAAGTAACTTTTCAGAAGCGTCCAATTTCTCTAAAATGAGTATGTGTTTGGCTGGTAGGTTGAAAAACATGCCATTTTAAAAAATCAGTCCACGAGAAGCTACTTTTGGAAATGCATTATGATGCATAGTGCAGTGTGTCTGCAGTATGCCCTTTGCTGACAAAGGGACCTCTAAAACAAGTTTGCCAATGTCCATGCTGATGTCAAATTTGGCCATAATTGGGCAGTCAGGGGAGCTCCAAGTTCAGATGCTGCAATTATGAGCTTGGGCATACAAGGACATGTTGGAAGTGGCAGGTACCATTGGCTTCCTGCACAGTAATAATCAAGCCAATGTATGCTTTTGCCCAAAGAGGAAAGTAACATGATTATAACTGGATATTACAAATAAGTAGTCAAAATATTACTAAATGAATACATTACATAAGTCTCCTTACAGCATATTTTTCTTCCTGGAATCTGTGTCAGACTCACAGACATAAAGGCAGTCAAAAAACTGTTACCTGTTTATGCCTAATTTATTTTTACAATTGTTTACACTAGCAACAGGAGAAAATGCTTAAGAGAAAAATGAAATTGGCAAAGAACTCTGAGGTTTTAAAAAGTCTTACCAAAGAAAAACCTTCAATTTATCAAGTGGTTGTAAAATCTAACCTCATTCAAGCTTCATTTTCCACTGAAAGAACGTATGTATTGAAGCTTGAGACTCGGCCTCTAATCTGGGTTCTTCCATAGCTTTGTGCTTTCGGATAGCTTTAAGATTTCTTAGTCTCCTTACATCTTGTTTCTGCATCTGTCAATGGAGACAAGATTGTGCCAGAAAGGGTTCTACGAGGCTGGATGAGAAAAAGCAACTGAAACGCACAGCATATTCTCCAACACCTCGCAAACGCCTGATAACTTGAACCCTTTTCCTTCCTGCCATGCAAGTAAGATGATTTCAGGCATCTCAACAGTGTTTCAAAGAATACAGGGAAGCATTCAATGAGTATGTGATTAAAAAAAAAAAAAAAAAACCATATCTGTGATCTCTCTCAGGCTGCAGTAATAACTAGTATCAGCTTATCATCCACTAAATGTTAGAAAATTCCTTAGTGTCCTTGGGAATTGTTTTCAGATGAAAGTGCTCGCTGATAAATGACACAACAGCCTCTTTTCTGCAGAGCCAGATTTGTTCGAATAAAAGCCTCATCTATTCAGAAAGGCACGGATACCATTTTTTTAAAATAGTGCAGCAAACTTGAGAAGTTTTTCCAAGCTAATAGCAATAAATATAATTCAACATCTGTTTTACTTCATTGTAGGCTCTATATGTGGTTAGGTTATGAATGAAAAATTAGGATGGCATTACAGATATTATTTAAAAACAACAAAAGTCTGCGCAGTGATGTGAAAATTCTGTGCTCATTACTCTCATGAAAACACATAAATGTCCGAAAAGAAACAGCCATCTGTTAGATCTTCCATCTCTTACTAAATAATGGAATTCAATGTTATAATTCTACTCAAAACCAGTTCTGATCTTAATTAATAGGATATTAAAAACCTTTCACCAGTTGGAGACTATATTAACCTTAGGCAACACTTTCAACCACTATGATTAATAATTTCACAATTTTTATATCAATGCTTTTACTGAAAGAAGAGTCAACGTTAATGGAATTCTTTATGGTTGCTCCTCGTTGAAAGGAATGCTAAATTGGTATACAAGTCAACATTCATTCAACTTGCAAAGCAAACACGCAGTGAAGTTGTTCAACAAATTAGGATTGTGGTCATTTTTATATTTTCACATACTGATTTTTAATCTGGATAAAGTGAGCCTATTTTATTGTCAGAAATCAAACAAAATATTTCTAAAACTCACATATTATATCAGTTTAAGTACATATGTGTGTATATAGAGAATCTAATTGGTTTGTAAAAGGCAGTACATTATAAGCCATATGCCTGTATCAGATATTTGGCCTATAAACCACCAACAGCCAAATATATGGCCATATATATATATATATATATATATATATATATATCCATGTACTATTATGATAGGGTTTTAAAAACTATGTTACACTTTTGATCTCATTTGATAATAACAGGAACCACAGTATATTTAAAATAAATGCTTCTCCTATGATACTATGTCAGTTGCTGGCAATAGAGCAATTGATCAATAGAAATACCTATCTACACCTATGCTAGCTGAGCTAACTGGTGACACATGCCATGCAATGCTTGTAAAATTGTAGAACCTTCCATTAAAAGGCATACAGTAAGTGCTGATGTTTAGATGATGTGCTAGAATTTTCAGTGTTTGTGGGCAGAATGTGAAGGAAGCCCATGTTTATTCAGTGAAATCTTAAGAGGTGAGGGGCTCTGCCCATGTTCCCTCAAGGCTAAAATCATCTTTAGATATTGCTAAAGCCTCAGCAATGGCCACTTGAGGAAATGGGGTTAGGATGGATGATGTGGATTAAATACATGTTGATGAAATATGCTGTACAATTGCTTATTGTATTTTTAAAAATTAAAAATGGAATGCAAGCCTTAGAGCTTATTGATCAAAGAGTCTCTTAATTATACATTAGACTTTTAGTGAGAAATGACAACCGAATCAGCAGGTGGTCTGGGCCACAGTTTCTACAACCTGCTTTTCTCTCCAGTGCTGTTACCTGAATTTCACTGCTCTCTAGAAATAATGATGACTTCGAACAGAAGCAAATGTAGTAGCCCAGGATCACAGCAGCCTGTCATGGCTGCCTTGCACCATACCCCTCCCTGCTTATAGCTTTGTTCTTCATCCCATGTATCTGCCTTCCTTCCCTGAGATTCCAGTTCACAGAACTGCTCTGGAAGTGGGCTGCGGTAGCTCCGTTCCCACTCCTTCTGTTAAGTGGGAACCCTTCCTATGGGCTGTATGATCTAGAGCAGCAATAACCAGCCTTGGCAGACAACATTTCTACTGGTTAAAAAGAGTGTGAGTAGTGCTGTCATTTATATTTTTAGTAAATTATGGTATGTTCTTTCACTGTTATGCCAAATAGCTTCTTCTTTATAAAGTATACTAAAAAGATAAATTCTGAGAGAATGAGAAAAAAATATATTATTTTCTTTCCACACCCCTGTAAGTTAACTTGACCATATACTAGCATATTTCTACATATGTTCTGAGGAAGCTTGATATGTAGATGATGCTGCTGTTACATCTGTCCAAATGGAACCTTCCTGCTGGGCAGCCATGGCTCGCGCATACATCTTACACTGTCACCTGTTTACCACTATTCCCCACCCAAACCACTGCTTCAACCTAGTGAAGGTGCTCATTCTAGATTCCAGTCCTCAATTGTCCTAGCTTAAAGTAATTAATCAATCAAGGTCCTAGTAGAAGAAGGATAAAGATTTCTACAGGGATTAGCAAATAGATACACACACACACAAACAGACTTAGAAGGTGCTTGCAAACTAGATGGTGTGGAGGTCAGCCAGAGTTGATAGCAACTAAGACACATAAAGCAACTAAATGCTTGTATCGTTGGGTTGATTATGCTAACCTGGGGCCAGGTTGAGCATCTTTTGGGAGGATGACCATATGCAATATAGCAAATATGGGGGAGTTCCTTCTATCATCTCTTTGAAGGCAAATATTGTTTTCACTGTTTTGCTTTGTTCTGATTAATTGCTTTGCTCTATTCAATATTCTGTTTTGATAGGTTTTATAACATTCTGAATTTGGTTTGATTTTGCTATACCTGATTGATAGAACAACTACTGTGGAGATAATAAGATATACTATGGTACCCATTACTGTTATCCTGGTATCCTGCTGTGAAGTTCTGTACCAACTTCACTGTACTGTCTTGATTGGCTTTGTTTTGTCTTGATTTGTTGTATTTTACTACCTTCAAAAAAAAAAGAAGAAGAAGAAGAAGGTGCATGCAAATAGATAATTCCAACAACTTCAATCAAGTTTCTAGGGCTGGGGATTTAGCTCAGCGGCATAAGCGCCTGCCTTGCAAGCAGGCAGTCGTGAGTTCAATCCCCGGTACCGATAAAAAGGAAAAAGACCAAAAGAAAAAAAAAAAAAAAAAAAAAGTTTCTATCAAGATTTAATGGTCTACTTGAAATATGCTAGATGCTGCAGACTCTTTTTTTACAGATTTAAATTGTTGTATTTGCAAAACATAACCAACTACCTGACAGATGTACATATGATATGTAAAATTTTATATTTAATACAAAACAATAAATAGAATGGGAAGAATGTAATAAATGGTCCTGGGACATTATTTTGGAATAAAATAAACTTGCATCCTCATTTTGTATAAAAATAAATTCCAAAGGGACTAAAGGTAAGCTTAAAAATGAATCCACAAATCAAATATAGCTAAACATTTATCTATCCTTAGGATAGAAAACTCTTTAATTATTAAAGCAAAGAAGTTATTAAAAATGACTGAATAACTATAAAACAGAATTTTAAAAATAAAACAAATTAAAAACTGGACTATACAGTTGCAATGAATGTGAAGTAAAATAGCCAGCACGTATAGAACTTTTGTGAACAGCAAGAAAAATTATAAAATGTGATAGGAAACAGCTAACAGGCAAAGAGAAAACTATAAAAGACATATTGCTAATATATGAGAAACATATTCATCCAGTTGTCATCCAAACATGTTAGGTAAAACAGTATCAAAATATTTTAATCTAATATACAAATTAAAAAATTTTAATTGAAAAATCCTGAGTGGTGCAATAAAATGGGAACACTAGCACGTAAGCCGATGTAATTTTCATATAAATATTTTATTTATGTACTTATTTTAGTAAAGAAATGATCAGAGATAAGTTCAGGTTTTAGGCTAAGTCAAGTTAGATCAAAGATGATCCTTACAGATATTTTTAAACTCTAGGAAACATTAGAAGCAGCCAAAATGTTCAAAAACAGACAAATGTTTAATTTAGGAAATATTTTCCAGGTAGGATATTATACATATAAATCTGCAATTAAATTTTGTTTCAAATAATAATAATTGATACAAGGAAATCATTATAGTAAAATGTCAAAATTTAAACAGCTGGAATAAAACTAAGGAAATAGCAAAGAACTAGCAGTGATTATCTGAGGAATTCATACTTGTATTCCTATCTTTTATATGTTTTTAAAAATCTAAAAGTACACGTGAATTGCTTTTATAGTACAAAATCATTTTGATAAAATAGGTGGGGGCTATTGAGCCTTGAATGTAAATAATTTGCAGATGATAAGAATTTTAAGGTTGAAGCCAGGCGTGGTGGCTCACACCTGTAATCCCAGCACTCTGGGAGCCTGAGGGTGGGAGAATCGTTGAGAGTTCAAGACCAGCCTGGGCTACAAAGTGAGCTCAAGGCCAGCCTGAACTGCATAGCGAGATCCCGTCTCAAAAAAGACAAAAAAAAAAAAAAAAAAAAGAATTTTAAGGTTAATGTTTTCTGATTCAAAAATTATAGGGGAATCTTAAGCAAGTATGTAATTAGAATCTGTGATATATATGTGAAAGAGTTTTGGCCCAGACAGGACACTGTAACCGGTAAAACCAAGGAGCTCCTATCTCCCCCACCCCTAGGAATTTACTTATGGTGCCAAAAGAATACCAATGGGCTACCTGTGCATCCCTAATGCCACCTTAGGTTCCACCCCAAACTGAGGCTATTTATATACCCCCCATGCCATGTGTCCGCCAGAGAGAAAGCCGGACTCCAGCAGTCGGGGGTGTTTTGGTTTCTCTCTCCACATTCTCAGACTAAAGCCCTCTTTTGTTTTATACTTCTCATCTTTTGGATATAATCTTATCAATATGTACAAATATACCATATTATATTTTGTATTTGACTTGTGAGCAAACTATTGTGGTACCATACCTCATTTTAAAAGTCGTATTTCTGCCCTTACCCATGAAAATAACCACTTCTCTCAGTTTTATAATGAAGAAACAGCATGGAAAGGACAAGCAAGACACACGAATATACAGATATCAAAGGGGTGCTTTTGCCACTGCACTCCGGGTATCACAATGTACACAACATAGTCCCAGTTCTGCTCAGCCACAGTCCTTACCAATTGTAATGAGATCATGATCATCAGCAGTCACATTCTCTAATCCTATTATCAAAAGAAGTGTCAAATATCTACTGCCCACCCTTTATTTTTGGATAAAAGACAATGTGACAACTGTGAAGTTTGTACAACACAAAACTCTGTATAAACTGTTGACATTTGAAACATAAATTAGTAGTTGTTTCACAGCAGCGAAATCTCTATTTCTGAAAAAACTGCCAATGTTTTCTCTAAAAACAGATAACAGAATCAGCTAGCCAGCTTTCCTAGTAAGCTGTGGGAGCTGCACGGGTTCCAAGGTGAAAATAGTCAGCGCCCACTGTGAGCCCTATGTATGCATGGGCTCTCCTAAGAAGTTGGGAGGTTTGGAGGACAGGCTGAGTTGATAGGAACTAAGGTACATAAAGCAACTAAATGCTTGTATTGTTTGGTTGATTATGCAGGCCTGGGGTCAGTGGTCTGAGCATCTCTTGGGAGGATGACCATATACAATATAGCAAATATGGGGATTTCCTTCTATCTTGTCTTTGAAGTCAAAAATTGTTTTCACTGTTTTGCTTTATTCTAATTGCTTTGCTTTATTCAATAGTCTGTTTTGATTGATTTCATTGTATTTTATTTTTGGTTTGATTTTGCTATATCTGATGGAATGGATGATTGTGAAGATAATAAGATATACTACGGTAATTATTGTTGTTTTCCTGGTATCCTGCTTTGAAGTTCTGTACCAGTTTTGCTGCATTGTTTTAATTGGCTTTGTTCCGTCTTGTTTTGTTGGATTTTACTATCTTTAAAATAAAAAAAAAATAGCTAATAGTCCTGCTAGAGTAAAAAAAAAGTTTATGATTTGAAATAATTTTATAAGGATCTCCATACTTAATAAAATGACACATAATAGCACTTTTCCATAAGTAAACTTCACATGAACAGTTAAGAAGCCAACTGGCTGTTACTACGTACTCTGGTAACACCTTTGTTAATTGTAATACTGAACTCTCTCCACCTGCAAGTAGTCTCTGTACATGGTGTATTCCCCATTATCACAACAAAATTTAGGCAATTATTGACGAAAAATGTGTCCATTTCTTCATGAATTTATTCTTTTAAAAAGATTGCAATCTCAAAGTATACCCTATGAATTCTGATACAACTAAATTATTTTACATTATTCCTAAAATCTTATTTTTGTACATTTTTATTCCCTATCTTTCTTGAAATATTTATGAAATCTCATATTGTTGATATACATTTTTTTCATTTTAGAGAAAAATAACATGAAGACACATTATTTCTAAAGTCGGAGTTGGTCGATATGATTGAAAAAACAACTTATCTTACTTATGTTTCTCATTGCTGAGACAAAATACTTGATACCTAGAAGAAGAAGAAGATAGGAAGATAGAAAAGTTTATTTTAGCTCACAATTTGTAGAGGTTTCAGTCCACAGTAGGCTAGTTCCAAGGCAGGGTGGTATTGCGTATGGTGGAGGGGCACTGCAGAGGGGAAACAGTCCACGGCCATTGTGGGCAGGCAGGAGCAGGAAGGGGAAGCTACCAGAAGTGGAAACACTAGCAGCAGCAGCAGCAAACCTGCCTTTCCCTTTATCTATGCTGGCTACAAGCCTATTGCCTGGTGCCACCTACACTCAAGGGGGACTCTCCCATTATCCACATCCAGAACTATGATACCAGTCAGTGGACGAATGTAGTTATCGCACTCCTGTAATCCACATTCACACACCCCAAATCCAGCCACCTCTAAAAAGCCTCAACTATGAGCACTTAAGGTTTTGAAGTGACATCTGGATACAAACCATAACATAACTTGAGTCTTGAACATTAACACAGATATTATTCTTTCTCTAACCAGAAATCATGTTCTCCAAGGCACTAAAGAAGGGATCACAGTGGAGAGGTGTTGTAGAGAGCTAAATTAATAAATGTGTACTGGATAAATGACTGAATGAAGGATACACAAATCAGCAAAGCAAATGAAATATGGCTCTTTCTTATCATTTAATACACAAAGGGAATTTGACAAAAGGCAGAAAGAATCCATTGTTTCCCATATAACAACTCAAATTTTTTCTTAAGTCAACAGAGAAATTAAAGCTGAATTTCAAGCACAAATGAAACAAAAGCTATGCAAAAAGTCATGAGTTCCTTCTGTCCCCAACATGAGAAAATCTAAAGGACTCTGCCTTACTAGTTCTGCTCTTTAGTACCAGTGCCTCATGTTTAGTTCACATCCATTCTCTTGCTTTCCAATCTTGGGGCTCCCTAATCTTTTTTTTTGTTGTTTTTGTTGTTGTTGTTGTTTTTTCCAATCAGATGTCCTCCCTAATCTTTTTTTTTTTTAATCTGGTGAATCTTGTTCTAAATAAAATGTTTGAGAAAGAGACTACTTCACAATAAAAGCTAAATAATATTGGTTTTTCAAGTGACACCTTGGCTCTTAAAGAAAGAGAATCGGTCATTAAATGTTTGCCCTCACAGCCAAAAGTGCTGTCAATGTGGGTGGGTGGCAGTATCAAGTCCCTCACAGCCTGAGGTGACTGGAAAAAGTACATCCTAAGGACTGCCTTGTTGGGGTCTGTGCCTTGATCCCCAACCCCCCAAATGGGTACACAGCGAAGGCCCAAAGGAATGAGACAAGAGGCATGATCTTTAGGGCTCCAGGAGGACCAAAATCCTCTGCAGAGTTTGTAACTCTGCTAGCCAGACAACCAACAGACCCTGGAAAGCCCCTATTTAATCAGAACAAACAAGGGGTTGAGTAGAAAATGCAGGAAACCTGAGCAGGATCTTGGGCAGGGTTCAAGCACCCCTCAGAGCAAGAGGCTGCCACTTAAGGAAAACTACCCAGAAAGTCTCCAGGTGGCCTCAGCTGTGGCCTGTCTTGCCCCCTGAGGTGTCTCCTCATTCTCAGTTCAGCTCTGCCCAGGCCACACCTCAGCCCTGCACATGTATTCAGCTTCAATGGCTCCCTCTTTTTTGTTTTGTTGTTATGTGGGATGGGTGCCAAACTGAAACTGGAGAAGTTGTTAGGAGAACTTAAACTCCTCGAAGTCCGTCAATTCATAACAGTACTCAGTTACTAGCAACTGTCAGAAGGTGTCGGTGATCTGAGTTTGCCCCACAGCCAACATTTTACATGGCATTATACCTCGGAGGCGATACTTCTCCGCAAGAGATTCAAAACCAATCTAAGGTGAAGCCTGCATCAAACACAATCAGTTTCTTACTTTTTATCAAGGTCAATTGGGTCTCCTCAGGAGTTATCTTAAAAGCACGCACAGTACCTCTTGGCTCTTCTGTCCCTGACAGCCATCTGGATGAGTCACAGCCATTACTTCGTCAAGCAATGTGAAAGCTTGGGAGAGTTTTCTCCTGGTGACTCTCCCTAGACACACCTTACATCAAAGGTCACTTTCCTCTGTGGTCTCATAATCTCCTTAATCAGAAGACTGTTTCTGCTCTTTAGTATCAGTGCCTCATGTTTAGTTCACATCTGTTCTCTTGCTTTCCAATCTTGGGGTTCACCCAGATGTTCTCCCTAATCTTTGAGTATCCTAAGATATTCACTGAGTATCTCAGGATGACATAAGCAGAGCTCCTTTATGTCTTGGGTCCCCACTGATCTTGAAGGGCTGAGGCCAAAATAGCAGCCAACCTTTAAGCCCATCCATTTCTCTAATATTTGGTCTCTAAACCTTAGTTATTAAACATACAGAGGATAAGGCTGATACAGTATATTAGAGGCAGTAAGCTTAACATTCCTATCTTATCTAAACATGAAGTATCTTAGAACATTAAATGAAACCTAATTTCTACTATCCATGGACACTTTAACATTTGAATATCTACAGTGTTAACAGTTACATATTTTACATAGTAAATCAGGAATCAAAACAATACATATTATTTTATCATGACAATCATGAAAATCATGCAATAATCCTAATTTCTACTTTAACATAAAATATCTCTTTCAGTCAGTCACCCTTATCTAATACACAAGAAGCTTCTATCCAATTTTAGTGGAGTGTAAATCTCACAAGTCTTTGGCAACAGCAGAAGTCTGAACATGAAACAAAAGTTTATTATCATAAGTAATCCCCATTTTACAACCCTGGAGACCTATGCGTCTGGAGCCATGAATATATCCAATACATCTCGAAGTTGGTAGCAATCAACTGTCATAGCCATATGAAACCTTTGCACAGACGGTGCTAATTAAAGAAAACTATGCAGAAAGTCTCCAGGTGGCCTCAGCTGTGCCCTATCTTGCCCCCTGAGGTGTCTCCTCTTTCTCAGTTCAGCCATGCCTGGGCCATGCCACAGCCCTGTAGGGGTATTCAGCTTCAACAGCTCCAACAGTGTTTGGCCTGACCAACATTTGTTAGAGAAGTACTAGGAAAATACATTTCTTCTTTTTTCACATTAATTAGTCATATTTTACATGTAAAAAATTAATCTGTGTACATAGTAAAAATTCTCAAAATCCAAAATGGTAAGTACTGAATTCCCTTCCACCAAGTCTCTAGTCACCTTCTCTCCAAAGCTAGTGACTTTTGTCATCATTTGAGTGAATATGCCTGGACATGAGATATACCTATGCATGGATAGTTTTGTATTTTTAGATAAAATGGAATGCTGTGCATCAAATTCTTCATCTAAGAACACATCTCCACTACATTACATGATGATGAAGCCCTTCACTACAGCAAGTTTTCAGACACATTGGAAAAGTTATAGAAGTACTACATGACCCAGCAACTCCATAAATACATTCAGGAGAAATGAAAATAGATGGCCATACTGTAACTGTTGCATAAAATGTTCAGTGAAGCATAATACAAGACAGCCATATGCTATGCAACCCAAATGTCCATCAACTGATAAATAAACAAAACACATACATTCGTACAATGCAATAGTATTCGGCCATAAGAAAGAATCAAATCTGACAAATGTTACAACATGAATAAGCTTGGAAAACATTTTCATGATGCCAAATGAAAGAGGCCAATCACAAAAGACTAAACGGTTACATGAATTATTCAGATTAGGGACATCTACAGAGAAGTAAAGTAAATTAATGACTACCTACCTATGGTTATATTGGTTATATATTGGACAAGGAGGAGCTGCAGGTGATAGCTACAGGGTAGGGGTTTCTTTTAATAATTAAAGCATTCTAAATTCAGTTGCAGTGATGTTTACACAACTATGTAAATATGCTAAAAATCAATGAACTGTACATTTCCTATAGGTGAATGGTATACTATGTGAGTTAGAGTTCAATAAAGCTGTTATAAATAGCCTAGAAGCTTTTTCAGGTGTCAATACACTGTCAAATGAAAACTCAAATTATAGAACACTAAGCGCTTCTTTTTGTGGGAAAGGAAAAGATGAAAAGAACTTCCATTCTCAATGTTTTTGTTTGCATAAACCCTAAGGATATGCTAGGAAAGCTAACGTAAATTGAGTCCTGTGAGTATAAATACCTTCTTTTCAAATTAAAACAGTAAACATCATCTGAAAGCAACTCCATGCCAGCACACTGGAGATTGTCCTCACAGACACACCCTATTCCACTATTACACGTGAACTGTTCAGTTCACCCTGCAGTGATGGATAGTTGGGCTTTTTCTAGGCTTTTGGTACAAATACTGCTACGGAAAGTTTTGTACACACATGTGTGCATCTAAACACAAGCACACAGGTAAACTTTAAAAAAAAAAGACGTGCTTAACTAAAAACAAATAATATGTCTTTAAAATGATGCAAAGAACATCTCTTAAATGTGGTAACAACTGTAGCAGCTATAAAACTCCAGGAGAGCTTAATGGTAATTGCTGAAGAAAACACATTTTTTTTATAACGAAGATTAAATGAAAACCCAAGATTTTTCTGTTCTTGGTAGATGAAGTCTGCAAAAGGCAAACAGTAATTTTCTTTTAAAAGAAGTTCAGTAAAAAACTAAATGATTTACACCAACAAAGTGAAAAGACAATCCACAGAGTAGGAAAAAATTTTAACCAACTGTTCCTCAGACAAAGGATTACATCTACAACATATAAAGAATTGGAAAAAAATCAGACCCCACCAAATTCAAAAAATCAATCCAAAAATGGGCAGCTGAGATGCATATACACTTCTCAGATGAATAAATAAAAATAACAAATAAATACATGAAAAAATGTTCAACATCATTGGTCATTTGAGAGATGCAAATTAAAACAGCACTGGGATTGCATGTCACCCGAATAAGAATGGCTATTATCAAAAAATGAACCAGTAACAAATGTTGGACAGGCCGTGGAGATAAAGGAACCCTGCTCCACCATTGATGAGAATATTGACTAGTGCAGCCATTATGAAAATCAGGATGGATATTCCTCAAAAAGTAGGCCTGGAGGTCCCATTGAACCCAGCTGAGTATTTTACTGGAAGACTTAAAAACATCACACCACAGCAATATACAGGCACCCACGTTTATACCAGCACAATTTGTAACAGATAAATCTTGGAAACAACCCAAAGGCCAATCAACCAAGGAATGGTTTAAAAAGATGTAGTATTTTTATACAATGGAGTACTACTCAGCTATAAAGAAAGATAAACTTGAGACTTTATAGGGAAATGGATGAAACTTGAGACCATACTCATAGTGAAATAAATCAGACTTGCATGGGTAAACCTCATATTGTTTCCCTTCTGTGAGAAGCTGAAAAAGTAGCTAAGAAACTAAATGCACAACAGATATTTTGAAATGAGAAGAAACTTTTCAAAAGTAAAGAGAAACAGATGAGGGAAAGGAGAAAAGAAGGAAAGGAAAAAGGGGAAAAAACTATACATATAGATACACACAAAATAGTTAACATAGTTAGACTACTAATTGCTATTAGTTCACTGAAAAGAAAGATTTTGGCCTACATTACTTGATCAATTTTTCATGCCCATATTCTGTAATATGAGCAACTATTTTGAAGATAAAAATACGCAATGTATAACCATTGTTACTCTCCTACCATCTTATTTTAAAATAGCATACCATTGTTTTTGTTCATTTTTTCCCTTAAAAAAAAACTACATGATTTATAAAAAAACTACATGATTTATAAGCTCTGGAACTTGAGAAAAAGAAGCCTCTTTTTTAATAGGCTTGAATCTATTTGAATTCATTATGTGGTTTCCCAAATGCTATGCACATTTAAAACGACCTTTCAGCTTCCAAGTAGGAGTCTTAGAGAAAAAGGATGAAGACCATTTGTTTCAATTAAGATAAACATCAAATACTAAGATCCAATTACGCTGTTTGAATTCTAAGAAGGAAAAACTGTTGTCAAAACCTGGAAAATATCAGGGACAGCAGTAAAGCTGGTGAAATTTAATTGTGTGACATTTTAATGATGCAGAGAGCTGTTACTGAATGTTCACAGAATGCAGGGCTATGTTTGGATATGTTTCTCTCCTACTCTCACTGGATCATTTTGGAGTTGTTTTTGAGTGATTCTATGTAGCTGCATTGTTTTCTTCACGTACATGCATATATATATACATACGTATACGTATGTATACTTATATGTATATATATATATATATATATATATATATACAGACATATGTATGTATGTATATGAATAGTATCTGGGTGAGAGAAAACCCTGCAATTCACTAAGGTTAAGAAATGGCAGATATTAACTAATAACATGCTACAGCTCATAAGATAATACTTGTACATATATAGTTAATAAATATTATGTTGCAAGGGTTACAGTGCAAAACGTTTCATAATAAAATATTCACTCGGGTTCTTTGGTTGATATTATTCCTTTTGGTTCTATTATATTTTTTAATGATCCAGAAAATTCTTGAGAAGTGAAAGACGAGCACAGGAAGATGACCGAGACAAAGCTCTGTACAGGTTTCAGTCATACAGCCCAATAGTGAGTGTGATATCGGAAGCTGACGGAACCCACTTACAAGTTACTTAAGCATGGCCAATACAAAGGGCAGCTCCCAGTCCTGGGCAGTCTTCCCGCTGATAAAGCACTTGGTCGTTGATTTATGTGCCGCTCACTCTTACCCTACTTCAGTCTGGAACTTTGAACTCACTTCTATCCTTGTGGTTTGACTGCAGGCTAGCTCATCCCACCGATGCTCTCCAGGAAGACTTCTCAGATTAGTTGTAGAACCTTTCTTTTGCTAACATAAACCTACAAACCAATTATGTTTTCAAATGCAAATCAGAGCTAACTTTAGCCTAAAGAGGCATTACAACACTGGCATCTACACATTCCAGCAGGAGAGTATTCAACAGCAGCCTGGTAAAGTAAAGGACTTTCTACTTAAAGTGAAAGTGAGCTCAGATACCCAGTAAAAGTGCTCTTCAGGTCTAGTGACGCAAACTCTTGGGAGGGTTTTAAACTGCATAAAAAGGAGAGATTTAAATCAACACAGCATTTTGGGAGACACATTTACTCCAGAGTGCTTTTTTGTCTCTTATCTGAATTCCTTTATCTCTGACCTCAACCCACCAGGTCTCCCAGGAACACAGGCTAGCTCAGAGATCAGGAGAGAGATGTAGAAAACAGCTCAGTCAAGAAAGCACTGAAGAGCTGCAGCAGGGAACCCAGCATTTCAGGACGTCCAACTTTTCTCTGGGTCATATAAATACAAGCACTTAAGAGCATTTCCCCCTCCGTTTCTTTTCATTTTTAAGTAACTGAAAGATGTGGCTTTCCTGCGGGATATTTAAGGCCTTTGCACCTGCTGAATTCTCACCCCAGCATACTTCCCTAGTTCCTTCTGTCCTCTGATCTCCTGACCACGCCAACTAAATTACATCTCCAAAATACACACACAGGAATGCATGCACACACGCACACATGCACGTGAGTTGTTTAAATCAGTCTCGTGTGTGTTCTCTTCATTGCAGTTAAACCGCAGTTGAAATCATTCTATTTGTTTAATGATTTAAGCTCTTAAGGGAAGAAAGTGCCATTACAACTCTACAGCCAAGCCCAGCAAAGAAACCAAATGTGTATTTGTCTATAGAGAAACTGCCCTGTATAGAGAGCAAATTATTCTAAATAAAAATCTTGTTGAAATATTTTTTAGACCGATGCATTTATACCTCTAATCTTCTTAAGGCATCATTTTAGGTTACTACCATGTTTTCCCCAAAATAAGACCTCGCTGGAAAAGAATCAGCTTTCAAAGCTAGAGATAAAGGGGTTGGGGATTTAGCTCAGTGGCTCAAGTGCTTGGCTGGTAAGTGCAAGGTCATGAGTTTGATCCCTGATATAAAAAAGAAAGGAAACAGTAAAAGAAAACTAGAGATAAAAAATTTCCACCTCAATCAACCTACCCTTGTCTAATGTGCCTTACAGAGTAGCCAGGGAACAAGAAAATTGTGCTGGCAGGAAGACAAGAGGAGCGTATGAGGGGTATGAAGCTAAGAGAAAGAGAAGTTCACATTAGAAATTAACATAAAATTCAATTAAACTTTATAAGCACTGTTTACAACCCAAATCTTGTAGTTTTTGCTGACTGCCAGTTAAAGCTCACGAGAGTGGAAATGCATACTGTGCAGTAGAGAGCAAGATACAGTAGATGTGGAGGTTCTGAAGTCCATGAGTTAAAAACTCCTCCGATAGAGCTGGAGCAGTTACAAGAACACAGAAAAACTGCTAGTGGTTCAATACATGACTAGGAATCACGGCACAATACAGTTCACTGTCAAATCTGCTAATAATGTGATACTTCACTGGGAAACAGTTTTCCATTATTGCACAGCGACTTTATGTGGCAGTTAGTTGTAAAACTTAAGATTAGATCCTTTAATTGAACTACAGGGAGACATAGTGCCATTTTCATTAACTTACTGCCTAGAACCTTTGACAGTTCTTTCAGAATCCCCTACTAGTTCCCTACTTGATTAAATGAACTCACTTAGATTAAAGCAGCTACAGCCATGCTTTTACACATTTTTTGGTAACCACCCACAAGAAAGACAGAGATACCAGAGAGCAGGAAGGCTAGATGGCTACTCTTACTAATCTATGTATTCTTGACTCGCACAGCCCTATGGCTCACAGCTCATCCTGAGGCAACGCTCTGGACTACATGAATATACTTAAGCAGGAACATACCAAGAAGGGGAATAGTTGAATCAAACAGAATCTCTAGATTTAGTTTTTGAAGAATCTTCACACTTAGTTTTTTCTTAGAAGAATGAAAAGCCTCACACCACAAGGATATATGCACACCTATGTTTATAGCAGCACAATTTGTACTAGCTAAATTTTTGAAACAATCCAAGTACCCCTCCATGGATAAACGGATAAAGATGTAGTGTTTTTATACAATGGAGTACTACTCTGCCATAAAGAAGGGTAAACCTGAGGCATTTACAGGTAAATGGATGCATCTTACGAACATACTCTTAAGTGAAATAAATCAGACATGTGTTTGAATATCACATTATTTCACTGGTGCAAAAAACCAAAAGTGTCAATAAGAACCAAAATGTATAACAGATATTGAGAAATGGGGAAAAAACCATTCAGATGTGAAGGGGAATAAGGAAGGATGAGGAGGAAAAGAAAGAAGGGAAAGGAAAAAAAAAGATAGAAGTAAAAAAATAAAAACAAAGCTTTTGTAAATAAGGAGGGGAAAAGGGGTTGAAAGTAGGGAGGGAACTGAGGGAAAAAAATAAGATATATACAGGTACAAATTCCTTATCATGAATAAGATCATTATGTATATCTAAAATGCACCAATATAATTAACAACAAAAAAATAATAACCCACGCACTTGAGATGTGTTACATCCCTGGACCAATTCCCTACAATGAATATAACCTCTATGTACTAATACACTAATAAAAATTTTTTTAAAAAAAGAATATACCTAAGCAGACCACTTGTTTTCCCTGTTGACTTTTTAAGACAGGGATGTCATCCAAGGTAATTAGCATCATCTTTCTTTCTTAGCAGAGGGAGAAAGAGGTTTAAACCCTGTTTGCTAAGCCTGAAAGGAAGGTTAAACTAAGGAGGAACCCTGGCCAGTCTGCAGTCTGATAAGGAGGTTAAGATTCAACTAAAGATGTGAGAATAAGATCTGTGAACTACATAACCGGCAACAAATTCTGGGACTAGAAGGGAAGTCAGACTGGAGCAGCTGGAAGGCAAGGTGGTGTCATTGTTTTGAGACCAAACAACCAGGCGACCCCAAGAGGAAAGTCACATGGAGACAGTTCTTACATGGGACAACTTCTGATACCAAGCTGAGGCAATCCTGTCAGAATAAACTCCTGACCAGTCAGCTTCTCCAGAAGACTCGGCCTGATTTTTAAATAACTAAACCAGAGGTATTTTAGCTTCCAATTGATTTCTTCTTATTCTACCACCTAGCTTCTTTGAGTAACCTACATAGAAGCGTGTCTTCTTCGAACAGGATTAAATGTGATTTATCCACAAAACCCAGTTTTACAGAAGCTTTGCCCAAGAGGAAGAAGCTCTTAAAGAGTGAAACAGTTTTCACATTTATAGTTCTTAATTATTTAAAAAGTCATGCCAATATCCAAATTTATAAAAGACATTATACACTGTTACATTTCCTGAGCACTCAGAAGAAATGCTAAGTACTTGGGTATATTAATTCATTTAACATATCAATGGGTAGAATATGGCCAAAGCTCCCATTTTATACTTTATAAAGTACACAAAACCATGAAATTCTCTAACCTGCCGCACAGCTTTGAGTAAGGCACTCACTACGCCCCAGCTCCGTCCAAGTGAAGAATAAGAATGATGAGTGTCCCGTGGGATTTACCGTAAGGACCCCATGGATACTGCTTGTGAGAAGCACAGCACAGCGCCTTGAACGTTAGAAGCACGCAGTAAATAGGGGCTGCCATAACATTCATATCCATTCCAGGCCACATAATAAGGAGAGGAGTGTTTAGAACTTTAGGATATGAATTATAGCTACCTAATTATTTATGTGAATTTCAAAATATCTAAAGATCCCAGTTCAATTTCTGGAGACGATCTTAGTAGGAAACTGTATTTTGCATTAATTCCTTTTTGGAGATTGCTAAAGCCTCAATCTCCATAACTTTGTATATAATCCTCCAGTCTAAGTTTTGAAAAGTTATGATATAATCATTATGGCATTAGTTAATTTGGAAGACATGTAAGAATTAAACTTAAGCCTAAATTATAACAGAATTATTTTTATTCATTTGCCTGATAGACTAGCTTTGTGTTTTCTCGTTAACCTTAAAATTCATTTGTGAATTTAAAAATAAAAAAATTCTGCAGCAAAATCTTTTTAACACTTAAGCATTCACATTTCTTTCAGTTATCCTTGATTGTACTTGACCAAAACTAGAAACCTGTGCCAGCTGCAGACTGGGGTTAGGGGTGGAGTGAATTAGATTATAGGTTATTCTCTGTGGTCCCGTTCCTTTAAAAGAGTTTATGGTCCTGCTAACTGGTCAAACGCCAAAGAGCAAAACACAGTGCAATTTATAGTCTGACAAGAGGGAGAGGGTCACTAAGCTGATTGAGCCAGGAAATAGCTGGCTCTTTAAGGGTTGGAGCTGTGTCAAAGTCCGTGATCTGTTTCTTGCCGCATTACTAGGGGCCATGGATGAAAGCCTGAACGCAAAACTTGGGACAGAAGGCAGACAAGCACCCCCTCCCAAGACCCCCAAGTTCTTGAAACATATTCTAGCGTGGGCTAAAAGGAGAAGTTTGATGTAGGAAAAGCAGGAACGGTGTAAAAAGCAGCCTGCTGATTACTTTTTGTAAGCCACAAGGCAGAGCTATGTATGGTCAAAGCAGGATGGATAGCATGAAAAAAAATCACACTAAGCCCAGGAGAACCAAACCAAGGAGAATAATAGCGGCCAAAAAATAGAATTTAACATTAGACAGAACAGGGTTTTTCTGCAGCACCATGATTTTATAAGCTGTTTTATTCACGTTTTACCTACACAGTTGCTTTGAGTTTGAAATGAGCTCAAAATGAGGTTACATGAAGCTCAAATACACAGCCAAGTTTAATTTCTGATAAATAGAAGATGCATAATATTTAACTACCATTATTATCAAGATTACTAATCCAACTACTACTATAGATTTAGGAATTGCTGGCCCTAGTTGGTGAGTTTCTATCAATCTAGTTGCTGTACTGTGACAAACTAACAATATCAGAGGGAACATTACAACCAGCACTGCTGATTTCACGTTAGAATATCATTTGTTACAAATTGATAGATTTTGCATTGACATCCTAGCTTAGTGGTAATTAGTCATAAAATTCCTTTAAACAAAAAATTCTATGCCACATTGCAATGCTATGAGTTCATAGGAGTTAGGCATTGTAACCTTCTGAATTCTACACAGTTATGAATATTTCATGCAAATTAAGAGATGAATTTCTTATGCTAGATGTATTTTAAACAGCAAGGCGAATCAGGCACAATGGAACCATTCTGCTGGAGAAAGTCTGAACACAATTATAGTACATATGGAAACTATGGGTAATGAAACGTTTTTGCTAACCAGTCATACTGGTGCCATCTGCTTTATAATTAAGAATGAATATTTAGTAATATGAAATGAAAAAGGCCAAGAACACTAACTAGCAGTTTTCAAGTATCATGAAAGAGAAATCTACTTATCTACTGATTCATTATTACTGGATCTGCTAAGAAGTAGAAGAAAATGGGTTAATATTTAAACAAAGGGTTAAAATTTAAGCAAAGGAGATTAGTATTAGACATAAGCATTTCCTAACTTCTGGATTTAAAACATCAGGACTGATTTCACAAGGAAGTTTTGGAAATACTAATCTCTGCTACACACTATACAACTAGTTTCTAGTATTTTAATTTCTTGTTTCCCTGCTGTGTAATAGAAATGAGTCTCTTGATCTCTCTGACTGAAATTACTAGATTGAAACAATGCATCCTCTAATTTGAATGCATTAATTCCAGCTTTTGTCTAAAAGTTAGCTGTGAGATTAAACAGGGTAGGGTGCCAGATCATCAGTGTTTGGTCCCAAATGAGCTGGTGTTTTAATGCTCGCTTTTTCTTATAGTCTTCGCTCTTAACTGGTCACACTTCTCCAGATTGGCCCTTGAAATCTTTCTGCTGGATTTTTCTAACTTCTATTCTGAAGAGCAGGTTTGCCTTCTGATAGCTCCTCCCATGCCCATCCTCAAGTCACCCAGGATGCTCCCAGGAGAGCGAACCTCTAGAGGAGGTAGACAGTGAATAATAAGTAGCTATCCTTTATGCTTTCCTTTTGTGTTCAGAAGCTGCATTTCAATTCTTTCAAAGTGCTTCCTAGTGTAGGTCAAATCTGAGCCCAGAGCTAGGCAGTTTGAGAGCTGAGACACATCCCAGACACAGCCCCTGTTAGCGATCTCTTTCCTAGCTCCTGTCCATGTGCCCTGAGTACCCCAGCCCTTCCTTTAGGCTCTCCCCATGGGGTGATATGATACCTTACCTCTACTGTCCATTTCCTAACATATCTTTAGCCCCTGTATTTTATCTTATGTGGCTATCTCTGGAGGAGCTTCTGCGAAAATCTACATTTGGCTTTTGACTAAGACTAAAACTGCTTCACAAAAATTCTCCTAGCTGACCTAGCGGGTGGCCCCCAGGTGTCAGTCCCCTTGCCTTTACGCAGGCTTTGACATCCTATGTGTTTACTATTAGTATTACTGCATTCACATGTACTCTGAAGCAGTACCCTGAACGGAAAGTGAAAAACTCCTTGAAGACCACATTGATACCACTCCTCTTCAGCTTCATCTGAGAATCTCTTCTGACTTTTACTAGTAACAATTGGGTGGAGCCATGACTAGCCATTACTATTCTCATGATTGTCCTTGTGTCCTCACTCCTGGTTCAGTAAAGTTCACTACATGATTGGAATGACGGACTCATAAGTAAGCTATTCCTTTACTTTTTCTGAAGGCAAGTTTTATTTACAGAGTCAAAACCACTGCATGCCACAAATCAGTGGGGAAGAAGAGTAGAGTTATAGTTTGGACCAAGTGCTTCTATACATATAAAAAAGAGCCAGTCAGTTGGTGAGCTTACAGAATTCAAAGTCACCCAGCAGATTATTGCATGAGGCAATGTTACCTAACAACTATATTTACCAGTGACACGATAGAAAAGGAGAATGGAGAACTCATTTAAATACCCAGACTAATAGGACACCTTTACTGAATTCAATACTAGTTTAACATTTCTTTACATTATTATATTGAATTAATGAACTATCAGCTATGCATATTTTAATGGTCACTGATTTTTTCCTTCCAGACAAGTACAAATGTGTGAAAAATAAGATGCTAAATAAATAAATAGTTCTTTATTATTATAATTACAACTCTTCTGTGATTTTTTTCCAGAGGTAAGAAATGTCCTATGAATGTTAATCTTGGAAGGCAGAGACATTTGAACTTCTGCTATTCGAACCTCTCAGGATTTTCAATTTTTCAATACAAATAAAAAACATATTAAACTCCAAAGTCACATTCATTTGGAAAAAGTGTTCCACTAGGCAGGGGAGTGGGGAACATGTTAGAAATTCAGACAACTCTCATTGTTATCTTTTATTTTATAAGTGCATATATCTGGCTACAGAGGGACTAGGTGGTTTCTCCAATAACATAGAATATTATAAAAGTAGGGTGGACACATGGCTTTTTTCTGGTAATTCGGTAACTTATGACTCTAAGGAGTTATCTGCAAACCACTCTGTGTTTCCATGGTTATATTTTAAAAGATACTGAAGCTATCTTAATCACTTCTCCAAAAAGTTATATTTCTATATCTCTATTGCTTAAAAGATATGAAACTAGCAGAGTAGTATGATCAAAAATATTTATTGTATGAACAAAATTCAGAGTGAATTTTGATAGTAATAACCTACTCAAAGTGACAATATACATTGGATAGGCAGTAAATATGCAAATCCCATGTACACAAGCTTCTAAAATCAGATGTAGGAAGCTTTTGCATGCTTTTCAAAGCTGATCCAAAACCTACGAAACTTCACACAAAAGTGGAGCAGCAGCATGTGTTTGTAACCTTATAGAGCTTGCAGAGAACAGAGCAAAACTTGCTAAATAATTGGAAAGATGATCTATTCAAAACATTGACCTTTCTCTTCGTGTGCTCCATTCTAGGGCACAGATGAGCTTACTTACTGTTAGTGAAGAAGGTGATGACAGAAAGGCTACAACTACAAGCATCATTCAAATAGACATTTTCAACATTCTCTAAAGAGATAGTTTTCACATACTATAGTACATTTAGATGTATTCACAAGATGGACAATTTTGCAGTCATGAAAAGTTATAAGTATTTAGACAGTATGGGGAGGTAATGCTAAAATGAAAAGAGCTCTGGCTTTGGAATAAGGAGACTTGGGTCCTGTCCTTGACAATTCTGTGAGATGGCCTTGCCCAGGTTATTCTATCTCAGACCCATTTCTTTCCTGTAAATTTTGAATTAGCCACCTTCTCCTTTCCATGCTGTTGTAAGAACCAAATAATATATTTTACCAAAAACTGACCATAATTTTCATTCATGAAAAACACTCACTAAAGTAAAATATAAAAGAATTATTGTTACAAAGATAGTGATCTGGTAAATGAAAAGCAGAGTACAGAAACAGTATTCACAATTATTTTAAGGTACATACATTAAGTTAAAAATGAGAATAGCTAAGGATGGGATAATAAGTTATGAATAATGTTCCCATCAATATAGCAACCAATGTTAACAACTTTCTCATTCTCAATTATAAAACTAATCGTGTTAATATAAACAAATGTTTTCCAGTGTGATCTTAAGGCCAGAATAAGAATGCTCAGTCAGTTTGGATTTTTATAACTTCAGTAGACATTATATCCTTTAGGAGAATTATTGATTTGAGCTTCAAGAAGTGTAGCGATTGTGCACGGAAAAACTCAAATTTTAAAACATGAGCAAAATTTTCTTGAATGGATAAATATCTACATTAAAAAGGATGAACTCAAACTTTCAGATCGAATACTTTCTTAATGAAAAAACATCACACAGTATAGGAATACAGTGTGAAAAGAATGTCCCTGCTCTGACTATTTTTACCCTTAAAAGGTAAACACCACCAAAACCTTGGAAGAGATTCCTCTAGACTATTTTTAATGTCTACAAACCTAAGTATGAATTTTACATATTTAATCTCAACTTCAAGATTTGTTTTATAAAAAAAACCAGTTATATTTTCCCCAAAATTATGTAAAAAACAATCTTAAATGTAACAAGTAAGTCCTAAACACCAATGATCTTAAACAGTAAGGAATAAAGTTCAGTTTTATTTATCAAAATTCTCTTTATATTTTCAAGGTTGATTTATTTTTTACTTACACTAAATAACATAGTTTAAGGGGCTGGGGATTTAGCTCAGCGGCATAAGCACCTGCCTTGCAAGCAGGCAGTCGTGAGTTCGATAAAAAGGAAAAAGACAAAAAAAAAAAAATAGCTTAATTAGATTAATAAGCATCCCTGGGATATGTTTATAAATTGAAAAATCTGAGGGATATCATATTATTGTAACATATAATGTGTTAATCTGAATTTAAATGTGTAAAATTTAATTATTTAAGGGATGCAAGGTTACACAGAACTAGAAGACACAATATTGTTACTGAACAATGGAAAAGGCAAAGATGCACCAATCAATGAATTTCCTAACTGCATTAGCTTTATGAACATAATAAAATACACATATTAAGGTTTTTTCAATCTCGTGTGAGAAGTTTTTTAAACGATGCTTAAGAATAAATTCTATTATCACTTTCTCATATACTCTGGCCTACAGTAGGTACTCAATAAATAAAAATGAGAATAGCTTAAAGTGAGAATAGTTAAGGATAGGATAATGGGGATTATGAACAATGTTCCCATCAATGCTGAATAAATGAAAGCAACCTCTCATATCCATTTATTATATAAACTCAAAATCTGTATCATGTTTTATAAGAAAATAGACTAATTTCAAGATTATTTATATCTCATTTATTTGGAATTTGTAGAAATGTAATTACAAGTAAAGCTGACCTTTTCCAGGCAGTCTGCAGAAGACAACAACAGATTTCCAAAGGTATTGTTGGGCTTTGGGGCATCGCAAGGAAGACTGGGAGGCAGATTTAGGAAAAATGGGTCAATGGAACAGAAATTTGATTTGCACAGACAAAATTAAAATGATAAGCCAACAGACGGGCCCCCAAAACAAGGTACTGTGAAAAGCAGTGAAGAAAATAAAGTCTAGAAAAAGGGAAAAATGAAAATGGAAAAATGGTAAAAGGCCTCTTTCATGGGAAATCCATCAAAGTGGAAGAAGCAGATTTTGTTGTCTGGAACGGAATGGGGAGGGGGACACAGGGAGCTGAGGGCACAGAATGGGAAGACATCGCAGCCTGCTCTGTTACTAGTAAGTAAGTAGGTGTGTTTATGTGTATACACACAAGTATATATCCAACCTATAATCTAGGCTTATTTTACCATATAAGTCTGAATAAATGATTAAACCAAAAATGTTAGCATAAATATGTATGTAAACACATATAAATAAATATGCATATATGTAGAAAAAAGGATAATAAAATGGTAAAACTACCGTAACAGATCATTATAGCCTTAGGCCAAGTAATTTGAAAGCTGAAGCAATATACACAAGCAGTTATAATATAAAGTTGGATGTAAACATATAAGGTTTCTGTATTGTAGTTACAACTAGGACTTACTAACATAAAACAGAAGCATTTACTCCTTGTAAAAAACTTATTCTGACCACAATACTATGTGGAATATTTAAAATTAAATGGCATAATAGGCATATGAATAATTAAGGTTGTTGGTGGGTGTTATGAACTGTGAGCCTATTTACTTATGACACTATCTCATAAAATTTAAAATAAAACAGAAGAATTGTGGATAAAAATAAACTATGACAATTTCTGAAGAGTACAGGGTATAAACGTTGCCAGTCTCCAGAAATTAGCCCTTGCCAGTTGAGCCCTGAGTTTGGAAATGTGTCCTGGAAGTTTACGCAATAAAAAAAAATCCTATTTACTTAAGTATTGAATCTTCTTATCACATGGGGAGGCTATCAAAAGTGTATAAAATCCACTTATTTTATGAATTACGATTTTGTATGTCAGAGATTTAGATTAGGTAAGGCAATTCGTCAAATAATTCCACGTTTCCCAGCATTTGTTGTTTAGCAAAAACTGACCTTACACATATATTTGTAGATAAAATATTGTCTTGAAATAAACTCAGTGGGTTACTACACGTATCCTTTCATAAGGAATTGCAAGCATTACAGGCAGCAAATTCTTTCTAACTCTTTACAACCTCATTAGAAATACAACTAAAGGAGCAATTCTTACTTCTGATTCACAATAAAGTACTAAGGTGATAACAGCAAGCAAGTAGCAGTCCACATCGATGTGGGCTGGATTTCTGATGGGGAAATGATTTGAATGCTTAGTTCTTTGACTGCTCACAAATGAATAATAGATTTGCTTGCCTGCTTATATCCTATCCCAAACCATCTATCCTCACTCTTTGCTCTTATTTATCCTGTGAAACAAGGTTATTGCCATTTGCAAGAGGTGAGCTTGTTTACTTTTCAACCACTAGATAAATGAGATTAACCATCAAACAGTCATATAATATATAAATTGTTATTCTAAATACCAAAGCTACTTTGTTGGGAAATTTTTCTTATGGGTCATATGATTGTATCAAAGCAGCATTGGAGAATAGTAAAATAAATATTACAATACACTGAATTAAACATATGTTTAATATAGTAGAAATATTGACAAGTATGGTGGCACATGCCTGTAATTCCAACACTCAGGAGGCTGAGGCAGGAGAACTGCTATGAGTTTAAGGGCAGCCTGCATTACATAGCAAGGTCCTGTCTCAAAATAAAATGGTAGAAATATTAAAATTACCAAAAATATGATTAACAGGGAACATGACTAAATCATAATAGATAACGTAATAATAAGTAATTTGATATAGCTTTAGCTATAGTTTTATATTCAAGTTGGTTTCATATATACAATTAAAGAAGTAAACATTATTAATTTACATTAATTAGATGGCATTATTACTTTTAAACACAAGGCATTACTTTTAAATACAAAGGCAAAGCCTTTCTACTTCTGGCCTGCTTACAGCAAGCAGACAAGTTGAAAAAACCTGTGACTAAATCATACAGAGAAAAGTAAAAAAGTTTTCATTTTTAAAACCCCACACACAGCTGCTTTCTTCTTCAAAGATTATCTGCCTGATAAGTCACTACAGTCCACTGGGAGTTAAAAAATAAGGAACACACCTCTTTGGACAGCGCAGACAAGATAACGGCTCAAAACAGACAACAAAAGAACCAGCGATAAACCCTGTTCTTTCTCACAAAACCTGAACGTCTCACCCGGCGTCAGGGGTCAGTAATTACTAATTATTCCGCACTCTGTCAGTTTTAAAACAGAAAGGGAGAAAGAAGGGAAAAAAACACTTTACCAAGTTGCCTCTGTCGTCCTTAGCGAACTTGTTGACCGGGATCTTGGCTTCATAATAATGCTCATTTTGGAAGAAAAGAAAAAAAAAAGGAAAAAGCAAAAAATGCTTTGAAGTCTTCAACTAATCCATCTCCCCTGTGTTGCAAAGATGATTTTACACGTTTCGTTCCCAGGCTGACTGCTTGAAGAGACCCCTTCGGTCACCGGAGCACCTCCTGTGCTCCGCTGTGCTCACCGGGAAGCTCTACGCCCCTGGAGCGCTGTCCTTTTTCATACTTTTCCTACGGTGCTAGCCTGTTTGGAAGTGACAGTTTCTCTTCTGTGTTGCATTGCCAAGGGTGGAAACGACTTTTTTTTTAATCTGTTCTTCATCTGGGTCACAGAGGAAAAGAGCGTGCTGAAAGGGTCAGTTGATGGCCTCTGCTTTGCAACTCCATAATCATAGATTTAAGTTCTCCAGCACTGAAGGTGCTCAGTTAGAAAGGAAGAGAAAATGACAATGAGGGGTCCTGTAACGGGGAGAGCTGTCCAGAAGTTTCACTTCAGCGCGATCACAGGAAAACAGTCTTCTCGGTGGAGCAGAGAAGTCAGGAAAGGAACTGAGCTCTCCAGGCTGCAGTGGGGTGGGCTCATTTACCTGCCAATGTCATTTCCGTTGTGTCTCCTGCTTGGAATCTGATTCCAAGCCTTTGTGAATGAGAACTGTATCATTCAATCTCACCCGGCAGAAACTATTCCTCAAGGGCTGAATGACGTCTGTGAAAAGGCAGTTCAAAACATCGCAGGGAAGTGAGGGGGGAGAAAAAAAAGAGGGGAAAAAAAAAAAAAAGCAAGCTCCCAGTCAGGCCTGGTCAATCGCTGAAATTTACAAGGCAAAGCAGCAGACCAGCTACAGAGATCAGCCAAGCAACCCAGAGATCTCTGGAAACTTACAAAAGCATTTTCTCCTTCGGAAAATGAGGTGTCTGTTATTCAGGGTGAGGATTTTGTAAGCACCTTTGTAAGGAACATATCCGTTGCCAGTAAGATTTTTGTTTATTTTTTTAAAAAGTCGTTATTCTCTAAGCACCACACTTAAACACTGAAAGTTTACATGTTCTTTTCAGGAGCAAAGTTGAAAGTGTACGGAGACTTAGCAACCGTTCCTTGCAATCAGATTTAATAGTCACACTGGGGGGTCAGTTGTCCAGATGTAAACTGACTCTTTAAAAACTCAGGAAAGTGTAGCAGGCACTTTGAATCAGTTAGTGCTGGAATGCTTACACTGAGCAATCTAAAGTATTACTACTAGACAAGTAGCTACAGGTACCATGCCTGTACCTTTGCTCAATGTTTTCTGAACCTTATTTTTTTATTTTGTTTTAAAACAACAGATATATTCACTGATTTGTATACACAAAGACTCCTGGTTTGTTAGTTCCTAGGAGTGTTTTTCAACTCCACACCCTGTTAATACCAATTATTTGCAAGATCAGTACCTGTCCTGCAGCCAGTTTCTGAAATGAAAACTGTTTCTTAACTGAAGGTACATTTGGCCACCCTCACTATCCCTCTGAATATATATACATACATGTATATACAATATATATATATATACATACATATGTATGCATACATATATATGTATATGTATATGTATATGTATATATATTGTGTGTGTGTATATATATGTGGCTGTGCTGACTCCATTATTTTGGATGTGAATTATCAAGCAAAAATAAGTTATCAGATTCCTTGAATAATATTAGCACATTAGTTCTCTAGTCTGCCATGAACTCGGTGTTTATTTAGCATTTGTAGGCAGGATGTTGGAGTGCAGTTGTGACCCACCCAAACAACTTGGAAAATTAACGTAGTAAGGCATCCGCCAGAAATTCTGGTTGCTTATTACAACAAGCCCTTCAATTCCTCCCCTTGTCACACTTCAAGGTGCATTTGCAATGTAGATTTCTTTTATGATTCTCAAACTTTTTGAAGTAAATGTCAGTAAGTTGCTTATCTCTTCCAATTTTTCAGTTTTCCTTTGACTGCCTGGCAACATTCATGCCTTATTAGTTCTGACCCATGTTTGATTATATTGCTGGCTCTTTAAGGCAGGTTAACTAATTACATAGTTTTAGAAACTCAAAGCATTATGAGGCTAGGTCTCATTTGAGGAAAGGAAATTTCGGACAGAAAGTTTAACATTTTTCTCCTTGGCATTTTAACATAAGGAAGAAAACAGGTAAACTAAGTAAAATTAAGCAGCTACTTTTATTTGTTAACAGTGTTTTCTCCCAGTGTAAGGTCTACCAAAAGTCATCTGTTCACCATTTCAGAAATGATCACAGAGTGTAGTGTCTAAATCTCACACACTAAGTGCTCCAGAAATGAGCCCTCTGTTCTAGTGTCCCTCTGAAGGCTGCTTTTACCAGCAAGATTACTTAGATTAATGCCACTTCTTTCTTCCTTAAACAGGTTTAAGAACTGGGCTCCGTCTCTCACTTGTTCAAAATTTCCTGTATTCCAAGAATCTTCCTCTGAAAACTTTAACATATCTTCAAGCATCTAATAAATACTGAATAACAGTCCCACAGTGACCAATGTATCACTTCTATTCCCAAAGAAAACATGTTGAAGTGGAGAATCTGACAACCTATGTAATTATCTAAAATACTCATAATGTTTTGTAACGATACATCAAGGTTGCTCTTGCAGTAAAAAAAAGATAACAGGCCATTCAGACATAAATTTTTAAAAGATAAATATGATTATAATATATTGCAAACATATACAGATAAAATATTAAAAAATTTTAACAATAATTTTGCTTCTACTCCTGATTAAGATAGTGATAGGAATTTTATTATTTATTTATTTTTTATCTTTTTCCTTTTTATTGGTACCCGGGAACGAGCAAGGCAGGCGCTTATGCCGCTGAGCTAAATCTCCAGCCCCTAGTGATAGGAATTTTAAAAAAACAAGTAGTACCTGTTCAATATTATAGCACTATCGCTATCATGACAATTTTTCACATGAACATTTCTAAAATATTGTTCTGTTAGCCTAAGCATCTTACAGTTTTTCCTCTGAACACCTCAGACTGAAGGAGAGGACCACTGCATCCCAGATTCTTGCTAGTACCCAGGCACAGAATGGTATACAGATCCATGAGAATTCCTGAGTATGAGGAATTTACAAAAGCCATGTCCTTGTAAGACTTCAGAGAATGTTCATGTGATCACAGCTGTTACTACATCTCAGAATTTGCTCAATACTCTTCATTGTATAAGGCTGTGTTCACTGCTTTCTACACGTTTGTTGTCATCACAAGTCAATGGATGGTACCCAGTGAACAGTACCTCAGATGTCTGAGTTCACATAGTCATCCAGGTATACACATTTTGTTAATGTAAACGACTCTCTAATGTTTCCCAAACTTCATTCATTTGAACACCACTTATTTGTATCATATTAACAATCCATTCCTTGATATTTTTCTACACTGACTCACTTTTTAAAACTTTAAATAAAAAAAATCACTTTATGTTTATATATTCAATAAATAAATTTGATATGCCATTCCTCTAATACAAAGATGCATTAGTTGGAAAAAGTATTAATAGTTAAAAAAAAAACACATAAAATCTCTCATACAACTACTGGTGGGTCTAGTACAATGTGGCAACTCTCACATGGAAAATATCAATTATACCCAGCCTAGTTCCATACTAAAATGTGATTTGCTTTCTTTATCGTTCAGTGATGAATGTAACTTGTGGAACGAATAGCACTTGTCAAGAACCATTACTTCACACCCTTAATTAACTGAAACCAACTGGATGAGGATTAAGGCGTGACTGTACTGTATTACCTAGGTTTTCTCAGATATTATCACTTTGGAGTATTCTGCTCATGGTTCAATGTTCGGTCTTCCACATAAATTCTTTTGTTCAGGTTCCAATGAAACTACACTTCCCAATCTTTCATCAACAGGGTTCTCACAGCAATATTATAAACCAACAACATCTCAAGTGCTGTTAGATATACTTAAATTCAGGAATGCAGATATGTCAAACTAACTTCTTAGGAAAAATGATCATAGCATGAGAGTCTCTGCAGTTTCCTGGTATTCTGCATTGTGTCCTACAAGAATGGGAATGAGTCCCTTTGAACTCTTGTAGCACTTCCTCATTACTCAGCAGCGATATGGTATGTTCCTCACATGGATGGAAAGTTTTCATAGGCTCCTAGCGCTTCTTTTTATCTTATTACACTCACTATATATAAATTGGATTTCACTGGTAAGAGATTTATAAATCATTCATCTCCCAAGAATTTCAGAGTATATGGAAGGCTTCTTAAGATTGAGATTTCCTAATTCTTTCATAAAGTGTCAGGTTAGAAATATAGTTATTATTTTTAATCACCGAGTGCTGTTTATACAATATATCCTTCAGTATTCATCCCACGTCCATGCAAAGTAGATTTCATAATACTAATTTCATGATAAGGAACTCTAGGAACTTGTTCAAAATATTTGAACCCAATTATATATCATTCCAAAGCTCAGTCTTCATACAGTGTGTGTGCTATTAAAAAGTACTATGAAGTTCTTGGACTTTTTTTTTTTTTATAGAAGCTATCCATTCATCTCAGTAGGACAATGACAATGAATGGCTATCTGTTAAAAATGGTGTGCATATTATATGCATTCTTAATGGCATAATGAGGACACATTTGGGTTTTTTTGTTTTTTGTTTTTATGAGGGCACATTTGTAACAGCTAGCAAATTATCCAGGATTCAATAATTCAACTTCAGGGTCTATGTTTTTAATCTTTAGACAAAAACACTATGCTGAGGGTGTACATGTATATGGTAATATCGTGAGTCTGTTAGCCATTAAGTGAGATAAGGTCTTTGGCCATACTCTGAACATGAGTAATAGTCATTTGCTGTTACCTACGCAATACATGGCATTTTGATTACCTTATAAGGTAGTGTTCACTAACAAATGGTCATTTCAAAAGGTAACAATATGCAAAACCTCTGATAACATATAGATTTTGATATTTGTGAATAAATTTAATTATCTATATTAAAAGATCCAGAAGCTAGGTTTTAAAGGGAGAAAAAAAATGTTTTGTACAATATAAGTAAAGATAACATGAAACACATTATGTAATTGATTTTTAGACTTCTATGCTACTTTGATATTGAATCTCAAGGGAAAAATTGTAACAATCCATTGATTATCCAGTTTAATTTATCCAATTTAAAATGTGAAAAGTGTTTTTATATTTCCTTTGAATTGTACCTTCACTCTTCTTTTTCTCCTCATGTTTCTCTTTACTGTAAATTTGAATACATCTCTACAAGTGAAATATGATAAAAGAAGTACCCAACACACTGGACTTAAGCTGTGATTAAATTGGGACCCTCCGACTCTGCCCTGATTCCTAACCGCAGTTCACACCAGGAGATGACGTCCCAGAAAGGTGGTGTGGGCTCTTTGTTCTCAGTGGGACTTGTGCACTGTGACTCTCAAGTTAGTGTGCCCAAAGGGCACTTTCATGCTTCCAGCAAATGCCAATATTTGCAGTATTCTTTCTTTGGGGTAATTCTGTTTTTCTGGAGAAAGATACGCATTTTCCTTCTAATGTTCTAGCATAGGTAGGAACCAAGAGCTGAAGGTCTTATCAGTTAATTTTTGTAGACATTCATTCATCCTGGCTGTTGGATGGCTCTTCTTTCCCTTGTCTGCCCAATATCCTGGTATGTCTATATTACAGGGAGAGAGAAGTAAACTATACTGTGAGCTGGAATTTAGCTCAGTGGCACAGCATCTGACTGGCAAGCCTGGGGTCCGAAGTTCAATTCCTGGTACCAAAAACAAAACAAAACAACTATACCAAAAAAGGCTTGTGGATATGCTGATGTTATTTACACATTCATAAAATCCCCCCTACTTTTGGAAATCATCCATCTTCCAAAATGTCTTGTGAGGTTCTAACGGCATCTCTGTGGTATTTTTGCTTTCTCAGTTAAGTCATTGACTATTTCCCTTCTCATTGTGTTTTTCGGTATCATACATTGGGGTTACAAGTAACTGTTTTCTTAAGACAGAATGTGCTTTTCACTTTTTTTAAATTTTGGACTGATTGTTGGTTTGGGTAAGTTTTTAAAAAGAAAAAAATACAATAAGAAAGTATTTTCTCTCTCCATCATATTAAAACTAGAAATTTATGTTTCACTTTGGGAAAAAGTAATTTGTTATGTCTATATAGCAAAAAATATTTAAAATTATCTTTATGTAATGATTATATCGCAACTTTATAGCTCAATAGTAAACTTTTCTAGTATAGATCTAGCTATTCATGAAACATAAAATAAGTATATTTTAAGCCTTTCTAAGGCTAATTCTCAGTAGCACAGATTCACATTATTATGCAATCAGCACCACGGTCTAACTCCAGAACTTTTCTGTCTTTCCTTACTAAAACTCTGGGCCCAAAAAACAGTAACTTCCTATTCCCGTGTCCTATCATTCTTTGACAACCAATCTCCTACTGGTAAAAATGGACAAACTGAAGTCTTTGAGACGTGGAGAAAAGCAGCATAAAAGCTTAAAAGTATATGTTACTGTTTGATACTAATCCTCTATTCATGCTTAGCTTAAAATAATTGCTTTATATTTTTGTCTTAGCTTATGTCTTAATTCTCTTTATAGAATATATTGTGTGTACTTTTCCTGTCTCCTTTTTAAAATATATTTAAAGTTCATTCTCTAAATTATCCTTATTTTTCAAATATACAAACCTTAAAATGCCAAATTATTTGAGTAAAATCTTTCACTATTCCTTCCTTAACCTATTCCAGGCTTCCTTCTGTGTTACATAAAATCTTTTACTGTTGCGTACCACCTATCACTCAGCCTTGCTTCAGAACCAATGTTTCCTCCCTTACAGAGGCAGCCACACAATCTTACCATGTCTGTCCTGAATCTGCTCACGTTGTTTAATTCATCTGGGGGATCTTTCACCTTTTCCCTCCTTCTTTCTACTGAGTGTGCATGCTGCTCAGCCTGCAAGATCTGGCCGAAGTAGTATTAGAGACTAACTCCAAGATGAACTGAGAAGTTCACTCTTCTTTGCAGGATTCAGTTTCCAAATACCTTGAGTTAATATTCTGGATAACTTACTACACCCGTATGTATGTATTTGCAACAAATGGCAACACGCAGTGGAGATCTAAGAACACTAATGTCTCAGACTGTTCAGCCACTGATTTGGACCTGTGTGACCTTTGAAAATACTATTCTTGAGAGCTCTAACATTGTCTTCTGTAAAAGAGGACATTATACACACTTGCCATCCTCCCAGGGTTAGAGATTAAACAAGAAGACATGTTGCTTAATCTGCAATTCAATGCTCTATCATTTCAGAATTTTGCATCTGCTTCTCTGCCAGAATTATCCTCTACTTTATATTTTAGGGCGTCAGGAATTAATGCAGGGGTCCACTCTTCTAGCCCTGCTTTTAAGCAGTATGAACCAGGTGCATGACCATTTAAACCTCCTGATACCCACGCTAACTCCACTCAGAGTCCTTATCAATAAATACCATTATCACAAAGGTCTCTTCATTTGCACTGGAAGGTCCCAGGCCTAAGAATTCCTTAACCATCCTTATATCTAAGAGGAAGTCCTGGAGCTCCTGACTGCTAGAAGTTTCTTGAAAACAGGACTTATTCATCTTTTTATTCACAGTACATAGCACCATATCTGGCTCACAGGTTGTTTCCTTAACAACAGAATAAATCCTGGTCAACAGTGGCAGATAAGCCTTTTACAAATTTTCTTCCTGTGCCCTTTTGTGGCATTTGCTTCATGACTGGAATTAGATTTCAAAAATTGAGTGTTGCCTTTGTCTCCCTTTCACAAATCTCTATACCTGAAAGTTTCTTTAGGCACTTTTTCTGCCAAACAGAGTTCCTACAAAATTCTTTAAAAAAAATTTTTTTTTCCCTCAAAGAAACAGGAACTGATAGGTTAAGTAAATGGACTGGGTGGTCTCAGGTAGGCCCTAAGCAATAGTAGCACTGTGAAAAAGGGAAGGATTCTTTCTTAACTTGTTAGAAGAAATGGTCTTAATCTGGAGAAGTCATTTTGCGATGTGCAACCTGAGTATTTTAATTCTAACAAGGACATTTTGGAAGCTCAGTTCGAAAGAATGATTTTTCCAGGAGCTGTTACCCCATATCTTGGCAAAATAACAGAGTGGGTACTGGTGGCACGTTGAAAAATCTGCCCAAGTCATCCACCTATGAATGAAATGTTTGTACCTCTGACCCGGAAGACTGCATTCTGATCGACATTCCCTGTGAATCTGTTTAGAGCCACCAATAAGTGCCTGACATGAATTAGCACAGTTATATTAATACCACACAAGAAGACATTATATACAGTTTATCAGGTGAGGGCAATGAGGCATGCAAAACTTTTCCCACAAAGCTATATGGAAGAACCAGAAGACACCTAGGACTCTGACTCCAGGGGAGTGACTAGCAGATGACAAGAAACCTTCAGCCAGGTGCTAGGAAGATGCGCTGTTCTCTCACTTAACATTTAAACAAACTCATGACTGAGGACTATTAGTTCTTCTCCTAAACAGCTGAGCACACTGAGGCCCGAAGAGGTTAAGTGGCATGCTTCAAGTCTCAAATCAGGACGGAGAGATGTTTATTAAATCCAAATACTTTGGGAAAAGTAGTACCTCAAGACAAACAGCAATGGAAGTAGCACCTCAACAGAATAGTTTTTACACTTACAATTATTATCTTAGGCAAAGTCTGCTCATAATTATCAAAGTAGTTTAGGAAATGCATTCTATCTGAAAATATTAACTTGTAGTTTAACAATCCTTAGATAAAAATGGTGAGAGGGATTAACTTACTGTGCCCAGTCCTAGTATTTTGTGGGCATGATACTGAAATCATTAAAGATAATCATTTTTTTTATTCTAGAAATTAAGATGTTCAAATATTTCAACTATTTTCATACCACATAGCAAATGTATGTGTAAATATGGCATTAAAGAGTGACCTTTGAAAAAATGTGTTTTAGTTGTGTTAAGTCTTCTCTTGAAATGACTAATTTTCCTTCCTTTTTATATAAACAATTTGTATGGGTGTATCATACTTGCAGTTAATTTTTAAAATGGATAGCTTCTCTAAAAGGGACAGGAGACTTGGATACTCTTGAACCTGACCCTGTACATCAGTCTCTGCTCTTTTGGGGAGAAAGATAGTCTCTTAACTCCAGGCATGCAGTGAATGCTAAGTAGATACTCAAATAACACAGGACTATGATTTTCAGAGAAACTTCTCTAGTGTGTTCTCAGTGTTCTCAAAGAGATTGCTGTGATAGTTCTGTAAAAACATTGAGTCTTCATTATGGTACTGTTTTATGAGAAGTTGAAGGAAAACGAGCTCCTGGATGTCAAAATAATGCATTAATTCGGGGCAGAGTGCTATGCTGTATAGAGAGATGATATAAAAAGCTCCCTAATAAGTTCATAGCATACAAGCTTCCGTTGACAGGTTTTCAGTAAGTTACATTCTTCTATGTTCTAAATCACTCCCTGATTGACTCTCAGGGTAATCTGCAGACAGTTTATTAATCTCTTTGTAAGAGTTTACCTCATACTAACTATAAATTATCATTAAAATACAGTGATTATAAATATAAATATATATATTATATGCATATAACAGGACTGTTTTCACACTTTGTGGGTCTCACTACACATCATACCCAAAATATTAATGATCTCACTTTCCATATTTTGCATACACTATTTCCATACACTATTTTGCTCTAAAAACCTGAAAAACGATCTTTATAGGTTTGTTTCTGAAATTATGTGGCTACTGTTAAAATAATTTACCAATTGACCCTGCTTCCTTTGCAGGCATCTGGCACTCTTGAATACTTTGGCAATGAATTAAATTTGGCCCATAAGACTTTATTCCTCGGTAATAACATTTGTATGAAGGTTTGCCGACAATGACTGATGAAGTCTGATGCCTGGAACACTTAATTAATCTTGATTATATTTTCTGTATAAATTTTGGAGCCAATCACTTAATTTTTAAACATTTTGGTGACCCATGGAAAATTTGTAGGCTCTCCACACTGAGGACTGGAGCTCTTTCCATGAATAATAGAGCCCTGGATGTAGGCCACTGAGGAAAGGGAATTCAGTATATAGTTGCTCATGCAAGAAGACATATGTACTATTTCTTTACATTGTGATATTTTATGTGACACTTTGATAATTATGAATCATCTTTGTTAATGAGATGAAGAAAGCTATCAAGCATTCCTCATGGTGTGGGATACTCATGAGCTGGCTCATATTTAATATCATAGGTGACGGAAAAAAGGAACATAAATTGTGGTTCTCACCTTTCATGGCCAAAACTAGTGTTCTGCCTTAAGCTTTTGTTGTTTTTTGCTTATTATAATAATAAGCAAACACATGAGATGGCAAGTTAAAAATATCAAAAGACCATGGTTTGGACATTGAATGACCAAATTAAAATAATAATATGACTTTCTGGCTTTTGTTAAATTGCCCTTCGAAATACTTGACTGGTGACATTATGGGCTGAGACAGTCTAAGCAGCATAAAGCTGCTGGTGGTCCAGCATGCTGAGTCCTCCTTAGCGGGGGACACAGAGAAGGAAGCTCCCCCATTCTCACTCGGTCTCACAGATGTCATTCTGAACTGGGTTTAGCTTCCCACTCCAGTTAGAGAAACTGAAATCAGGAAAATAAGAGTTTAGACCAAAGGAAAACAGATATATCCAAGGTTAAAGCCCTGACTCCCATACTTCTCAGCTATTCAGCAGATATGGTCAATATTTTTTTTTTCCTGAAGTGAACTTTGTTTTCTAAATAGAAAATTTTCTTTTTTTCATTATTGTTGTTCTCACAAAATAGACCCTATCCTCCAAACAACATGGCTCTGCACTGCAGACAGTCGGTTCCTGCCAGGCAGACTCTGAGGTCAATCTCAACGCCTGAGTGACTTTCCTTGCTCAGTGGGAGTCACACCCCAGTGAATGCACAGGCTGGATGTGGGGCCAACGTGCGCTCCACTGGAGTTCGTGAGTCACCATTTTGTACCAGGTACTACGGCAGCACGGAAAGGTCAGCACCATGCTCACCTGCCCCAGGGAATTAAACCTGTGAGCAACTTCCCTTGGACTTCTTAGAGACAATGTCCGAGAGCCTTAGTCTTCCTACAACTGGGAACAAAATAAATAGCTATCGAGGGTTTAATTCACCTCAAGGAACTGCCTAGCAGTGTGAGAATATATAAAACAATTGTGAGAACTTAATGTTGATCTTTGATCCCAAATAGGAGGTGAGACCCAAGTAGGAGCTCTTTTGAGGACAACCAGTTTCTCTAAAAGCCACTTATGAGAAGGAAAAATAAAAGCTGTTGTGTATGAGGGGCCACCATCCCAGCAGGCCCATGGCATATATCTGCATAAGCTGTACGCTCAGCAACTCCAGGGGCTACCACTGATACAAACCACTATGCGAATTATGCTTTTGGAACTATACAAAACGATGGACATATCTTTCCGTTTCTCAAATAATGGACAATGAGACTCTACTTTCTAACTTTAAATAGCCCCCAAAAGTTCAAGTTGAACCAGTACCTGACAGCAGTCAGGCACGCTTTCTGAAATCTACACCCCAGCCGAACCTCTTACCCCAGTCAAACTGCTGACTTCTTTGTGCTCCCGTCTCTTAAGTTATAAAGCAGGTGAAATTACGGCGACTGGAAGACTTAGGTAAAACAGGTCAGAGAACAGTATGCACAGTCAAGTGAATAAATCATTTAATAAATTGGAGCTTTTTTCTGCTAAAGAAGACAATGCCTTCGTTTTTTTCAATCATTAGAATTCTGAAATAAAAATTATCCCTGTTGTTTTGACTCACTTGGAGAAAATTTATGGCTTCAGAGGAAATGTTTTCTATATACTTTTAAAGCTGAGAAATAGGAAGAGTTGAAATGAATCCTCCCAGTGAGTATAAAAGAGTGAAATTTATGGCTGTTGTTACAAATTCAGAAGAGTTTATTTAGGGATTGTGTCTGCTAGATAGTTTCAAGTATCATCCTCACTGAAGATTATCAGACCCAGGAATTTTCAAATATTGATATAAAATTATAGGTATTCCTAAAATAAGTGTTGAGTAAAAACTACAAGATTAGACATGGCCCTCATCCTTTTTATTCTTTTATGTGGCACTGAGAGCATGACAAGGTCACAGAGCCATCTGAAGACTTTTATTGAGGCAATCAGGTGTTTATGAAAAGCTAGCCTTTAACAAATCTAACCAAGTAGCTTTTTATTGATAAACTGTTAAAATAGCCTTCAGTTTGATTTATAAAAAAAAATGGATGTGGTTTATTTTCTCAACCCTGAAGTATTAACCCAGGAAAAACACAAGGAACACTGGGATTGAATAGAAGTTGTACTGGTATGGACTGAGCCCTTTGATTCATTTCAAGGCAAACTGTGAAGTCAGAGGTATGATGCTCCTTTCACGGCCTTGCAAGGCTTATTTTCTGACAGTCTTTCCTTATCCCTACCCCAGACACTGCTTCTACAGTTCTGCTCCAGATACCTGCAGTACCTGGGGCCTCTGTTGGTCAGTTGGAAACCCCAGGTGTGAGGTCAGAGTCACGAAACTCTGACCTCAGGTTTGATACTTGGTTGTACGGTTAGGGATCATCTTCAGATTCTGTGTGTGCCTTGTTTTTGTGTCTTCCTATCAAAAATTTAGCAACCATCATATCAATAAAGTATCTTTAAGACTTAGGTAGAATGACAGCTTTTTGAAGAAGGTGCATTCCCTTCTCAGCTTCTTTCCTCTCTTCCATCTCAGCGTCTGTCTGAGAAGTGATGATGGTGTTGAGGAGGAGTGGGGGAGCCTGAATGGAAGGGTAACAACCGAAACAGCTTTAGAATGACAGTAGCTGGTTACCTGTATTTGTCCTCCATGTCAGTAAAGGTTAATAGGGCTGGAACAATTAGAAACACAGACCTTCACGGAAGCAGCCACTCTCTAGCTTGCTCTTTTCTTCAGGAAAGAGCTCAGTATGGCCAACTTTTTCCCTTTACAAAGAGAAATGTGGAGATCTTTCCATTTTAAATGGTGGGGTACTAATACAAAATTGTAGAAAATAATGCTGATCGGTGCTGATCAAAGCCAAACAGTAAATTTGGAATTAGGGCGGTGGTCGTGTTACCAGATTTTCCTTTAAACACTGTCTAGCACATACTAAGTTACTATTTTATTAACCTACAAGAAACTAGCTATGGGGGCTGGGGATTTAGCTCAGCTGCATAAGAACCTGCCTTGCAAGCAGGCAGTTGTGAGTTTAATCCCCAGTACTGATTAAAAAAAGAAAGAAAGAAAGAAATTAGCTATATGCAGTGGCTAATGTATCAATGGACTAATATTTAATATTTACTACTACTAGATAAATGACAAAGACAACACAATATGATTAATTTCCAATGGTAAACATTCCAGGCCTTTAAGGAAAACATTTTTTAATTGAAGAATGAAATAGGATGCTGGCAAATTGCCTAATGAATCCATCCACAAAACCAAACCTGGTGAACCGATTTTTTTTTAAGCCTGTATCATGACTCTTTAAACATTAGCTAAAATCTAAGTGACTAACTGAATGACTAATTTAATTAGGTCAACTAGAAAAGGTAGAAGGAAACTAACATTTAGGCAACCCCTATAATCTACTGGGTGTTTTACTATAAATATATCTCTTATCTAGTTGTGATTATTCCTTATTTTGTAGCTGTATCTCAGTGTCTAGGGATGTAATGCTAACTCTTGTGGATAATGTTTTCCCACTATGCAATGAATACAATGATGTTACCAAGTATTAATTCCATAGCTCTTCAATTAGCAATCACACATACACCCCCCTCAACCATTTAAAAAAACAATGTTAATTAAGCTCATTTGGTTAGGCAAGATCAGCTACCATATGATAATTCAGAGAAAAGTATCCTGTTTTGGTGAATAGAGGCTTTCTCTCTTAGCTGAGTCATCCTTTGTCATTATAGGCACTGAAGATAATGTATAGTGTATTAAATGGGATTTCCTACCTTCTTGGATTGTCATAAAAACCTGAATGTGGTTGCTGTAACTGGGTGATTTACTTAACCCTCGATATAATGGAGAGATGGAAGGCTGGTGAGGCTGGAGTGGGAGGGATCAATAGGCACTAGGGCAAGATTAAGTGCTAGAAAAATCTATTTTGATTCTGAAGGATTTTAAGAAAACAGAGTTGAAAGTGAACCTAGTTCATATATTTCCACAAGAGCTTCGGGTTAGCATCTTATCAGGGAGTCATCTACCATATTGTGATATTTGTTCAGGCTTCCAATAATAAGAAAACATGTTTTTTCACGCATACCCTACATTATGGTGTCAACTTAATTCAACATCACATAAATCCCCATTGATTGAATTGACTGTCTATTTAGAATATTACATACTTAGAAAGATGCATATGCATTTATAGGTCATTGTGGCAAATACATATAAATAAGTTGTTGTACTTTAAGGAGTTTATAATTAAAAAAGGACTATGCCCATGAATAACTCTACCTTAATGTGTTTTGCTTACTTCATAGGTCTTAGATCTGAAAATTTCTGCTTCTTCATTGTAGATGTCACCAACTAAATGGAACTTCAGTCAGAGCAAAAATTGCTTGTCTCATATTTTTCTGTGTCACCAGCACCAGGACTGTGCCTGCCACATAAGCAGCACTCAGTAAAGACTGGGTAAGTGGATGAATGAATGTTATGATGGAGTGGAAGAAAAAAATCCTGTGGCTGGATAGGAAGAGAAGGTTTCAACGAGAGGGGATCCTAGATCCAAATGCCAAAGTCAGGGGGAGAAAGCAAGCAGTTGTCTTCTGAAGAACAGCAGAAACAAAAGGCCAGGTGAGGGGAAAGTGATGCTTAGGGTACTGAAAACACTCCAAGGTCCCCTTTCAGCTGTAACACACATCTTCCCTGGATGGGTTGCAGCACAGCGCTGCCGCTGCCAGCTCTGATATCCCTGGGCTTGGGGGGAGGTGGCCACCAGGGTAGTAGTATGGGGCTTGGGAGTTCCCAGAATTAGGGCCGCCCCAGCAGGGGCTCTGCCCATTAAAGCACATTGTAATTAAGCAGCTTATAGAAAAAGTATCTTTAGATCTATCCCTATGGAAGCTCCCATTTCAAATGGCAGTTCACAAAGAATTTCAAGTTAATACATGACTGTACATCTGACTTTATAATGAATTAATATATATTTCTTTTGATTATATCTAATGGTACACATTCAGATGCTTAAATACCAACACAAAAGCTATAATAGTTTTAAATTTTCCAGACACACAAAGAATAGTCTTGATTCAAAACTCATGCACATAATGAACTGCATATCTTGGACCTTTACAGGGTAAGATACTGGTGTCCTTGTCTTCTGAATAATCAACTTTTTTAAAAAAAAATTTTTTTTAATCGGTACCGGGGATCGAACTCATAACCACCTGCTTGCAAGGCAAGTGCTTATGCTGCTGAGCTAAATCCCCAGCCCTGAATAATCAATTTTTAATGCCGTAGCTCCTGGCCTGACTGTTATTAATAAATATGAGTTTGCTCAAGAGCTATTTTCTGGCTATAATGACATGCTTGGCCCCCAGATAAATAAACCAGAAATGGTAGAGTATTTATCACCCTCAGAAACACATGGTAGATGGAGGAATTGGGGTAAAAGAAGCCCAGCTTCCACATCCTGCAGTTCAGGTGAGTCTAAGGGATTTTTGAGAGTTTCCCCAAGCTCCACGGAGGGGCTGAGCCCAATTTCCCACTGTCATGGCACATGCCTTGAGCCCTCCCAAGTCTTGTCTCTCTTCCATGATCATTTACTTATATTTCTTGAAATCTCTAAATAAACTGCCTGTACTCCTGTATCCCAGGATCCTCTTGTGTGGGAACCTAAACCAATACATGCTTCTTCAGTGCATACTCTGTGATATTGATGAAGAATTGACACCAGGACTTGGCAACTGTACATGAAAGTGGATCAAAGTAAGATGGGTGGTTAGTAGGATTGTCTATGTTTGGCAAAACTCTGCAAGCTATTTGTATATTTTATGACTGCTCTTAAGTCTCCAATAATTGTAATATTTTAACTTAGGAAGGAGGTAAGGACATACCTCCTTCAAGTGTGAGGCCAATAAAGGAAATTCACTCGATTTTCTTTCTTCAACCTATTAGAAAAAAGAAGCCTACTTTGAAATGGGGAGGCCAAGATGATACCAAAATGGTATCTTGGTGTGATTTTGATTTTTAATGCTAAGTGAGTAAAGGAAGAAGGTTTGAAGAAAGAGAGAGAGGGAGAAGCTAGGGAAGAAGGACAGGGGAGGAAGGCAGAACGAGATTGGAGAAAAGGAAGAATCTTTCAGAAAAGCTGAAACATTTCCAAACCCGGGTTGGGAGTGCAGATCGGTGGTACAGTACCTGCTCAGCATGCATGACAACCTAGGTCCAGTCCCCAAATCAAATAAAGTCCAAGAACAAAAACAAAACATTCCTAGAAACAGTGCCTTATCTACTTGAGCAGAGAAACACAGAGACAATGGCTCAAATTCCAGTATCATGAATGTATATCATTTCAGAGCTTCGGGGTTATGCAGTTCTAAAGGCAGATCTCTGATTTGGATTTGGAATCTTTATAATCATAAACTTTGTGATACTTTGAAAATAATATTTTTCTTTGTATGTTCTCAATCACTAGAATCAGTCCTTTTAAATAAATAATGCTACCAAGGCGCTTTTAGTGTTTGAACATGGACTGTATTTATGTTATAGTGATCATACACAAGTCTATGAGCATGTTTGACAGCAAGTGAAGGTGATCGCAGTTTGGGTCTGAAATGCAGAAAAAGGAAAGAAATATTGAAGAATTAAACTCGTCCACACAGTGCTCAAGGCTAATTTCCGCTTTGCCATTGGTTTGTATATAAACTGACCTCAGACAGGCAGGAAGTGAAGTGAGAAAATAGCGTTGGCTTACATGGAGGTGAACTTATCCACACCCAGTTCTGCGTCATAAACTCTAGAATGCTGCTGGTGTCAATTCCAATTGTGGATGAGGAAACACCCTTCTCCAAACAACTGATGATGGCCATAAAGTTGGAATGGTTCCTCGGCTGACGTACACACGTGCCGTGCCATCAAACCCACATGACACCTGTCTTTGTCAGTCCTAAGAACACATCTTCCATTTCACATAGAGCAGAGGTGGAGGAATGAGAAAGCTTCCCTTACACACCTCTTAATTGATGCCACGGTCAAGTACTGCCTTTTTGACTTCATGCAGTGTTTTCAGATCACCCTAGAGACAAAACTGTGCTCATTCAAGTCACTGGTCCTGTCCACAGAACAAAGGCATGTACCATCTTCCTCAGCTGTCATCCATGCTGGTAACTTGAGACCTAGCAGCGGATGACATACCACCTGCCTCTAGCAGGCCAGTGTGCATCTGAGCTGAAGATGGTGTTTCTGGTACTTTTCCAGATGTTGATAGTGTCTCCTGGTTCATGGGTACCAGCTGACAAGAAGAGAGGACCCAAGTCAAGGAGAGGTTTGAGCAATTGGGGTGCTGGCCCTTCAAAAAGAAGCAGCTACATTCACACTACTCACTCACTAGAGGAGGCAAACAGGGCAAAAGCAGGAGTTAGCTCCTTTCTTCAGGTGGTGGACGGGCAGTCAGTTAGTCTCCTCAACCCCTTTTCAAAATCAATTAGCACAAAGTTCTGCTTAGATAGTAGAAACAAGGCAGGGGACCACAGTCTTCCCGCACAGATTTTTTTTTTTAAATTAAGAAACATCTTTTAGCCCAATTCCATTTTACATCTCTGTAAAGCAAGACTTTGCAAACTACAGGCATAATTCACTACCAGACGACCACAGCCCTTCAACTGGAAGAGTCAAATTATGCCCACCTGAACCTGCTTTGTATCTCCCAATCAATTTCCGCTTACAGCTCTTCAACTTCTCTAAGGACTTGGCTCCTGGCATAGGTAGGAAGATTCCACCAGGACAATGAACAGGAGGTGAGACAAGGGAAGATGTGTTGCTCACAGGAAATGAAAAGCACTAAAGCCCAAAGCATTTCCCTTTTTTTTTTTTTTTTTTTTTTTTTTTTTTTTTTTTTTTGCCTCATAGTTCCTTTGAGGTTATGCTGCTGAATATTCTTGGAGCTTGGCGCAAACTGGCTTAGTATAAACTGTTCATTTTACCTTCACATATTTTCAGTCCCTCTGTTATGACAGGTGACTCAATTATTCCTCAAACCAGAGCACATGTGGGTTTAGTGCCTGATGTTAAATGCTTCAAAGGCAGAAAGAACATAAGAGATTTTGTTTGTCAGATAATATTTCTCCTTTAAAAATAATTCTTTTTAGGCAAAATAATCATAGAGCAATGAAGTTTTGATGAATGACAGAGGAAGGGATGGTTTGTAGTTTAAGGATACTTCATAAAAGAATGCATAATAAAATATTTGAGATAATCTGCAGATCCTCTGGTCTGGCTATACAGGAGACAATTTTATAAACATAACATGGTATATTGACAAATCAAGTGAATTGGTTCAAATGGGTCATTACCCTCATATTAGAGGAATTTCAGATTAAAAGAAATATCCACATATGTCGCATCTAGAATTAACCTACTGTGTACATTACTTTTACCAATGAATAAAAGAGGTAGAAAACAACTTGCTTAGTCCAGAAACTAAAGGCAGGTATTGTTTATTTGGAAGGCAAATGAGACTCAATTTTTTGACATGCAATAATTAATTAATTAAAATTCAAAAGTTCCTTGCATTCTCTTTGCTTTTTGAAAGAAAAAGTTGTTTCCCAAAGGCAACTAGTTACAGAATAGAGAGGTAAAGAATCAAGAAGAAATTGCTTTAAACACACCAAAAGACAGTCACTTAGAAAAAGGTACTGAAAGAGGAAAATATTATCTTACTGATGAAGGATCACACAACAGTATATTTACAGACTGACTGAACTTCCTGGGAATAAAGCATTTATAAAGAAATATGCAAAATGTTAGAGACAATTGGTGCTTGAATAGTAGGCAATATTGTTTTACTTATATACCAACAACTTATTTTTATAATTAACAACAGTGCATTAATGAGATAAATAATCTAAGCCTAGCCTCTTTCCATACCAGATAACGGCTGTCATATGTTTTATTTATTTTTATTCATTGGTATAATTTTGTCACACATAATAAAAGCATTCATCTTGGGAAACTGGTACTTCTACATTTCATATTAAGTTTTAGATTAACCTATACATAGGTGAACTTTTCTAATTATTCATTTTATAATAAAATTAAAGGGAAATATTTTTTCCTTTACCTAAAGAAAGACATTTGGGGCAGTCATTAGTTAAGACAACATACATGGGAAAAAGAACAGGTTACCAAATATGAAGGGTATTTATTTAAAAAAAAAAAAAAAAAACAGTTCCTGCTTTCAAGGTGCTCAAACTCGGAGTGAGGCCAAGCTCAGCAGGAGGCTGCTGTGCAGTATCCTTGGATGACACGGTCATGTCAAATATTAGTGTGTGTATATACACACATTCCTATGTATACATTTTCCCACAAACCTTCCTTCTTCCTAATTTCAAAGAATACCATTTTTGTCAAGGGAAAATAATACTAACGAAAATCATTTAGGGTCGAGTCAAAACTGAATGTTTGAATTCTAAGTTGGTTCTAAAATCAGGAAACATGTCTATCCTCTTAGTATAATACTGTTAAAGTAAACAGATTCCATCATGCATGTAAAATTAATCTCCTGGCCTTTCATGGTAATGTTACCATTTGAAAAAAGTTGCACACACTCAGTCGTGGCAAGGAAACAGACGTTTGCTCAGAGTCTGTAGACTCTGGCTCAGCTGACGGTAATTTTCCATTGATGGTGAGAAAATCATTGGAATTACATAGCCACGGTTGGCTTTAGCCTGGTCTTATATAAAAACCAGTCATAGTTCTGTGTCGATTCTTTTGCATGACAAACATATGAACTAAGTTTTACAAAGAGAGAGACAGAGAGAGAGAGAGTGGGAGAGAGAGATGTTATCACTATCTTTGAGGTGACCTATAATTACTATATCAGGTAGAGCTTTATCTCTGTGATTCACCAATTATGTCTTTTAGGCATTTGTAGTACTTATAAAAACACAGTTAAAAACTTTGCTGAAACAAGCAATAAAATACTCTGTTTTGCAATGGTTTCCAAAATGTCACACTGAAAGATTTTCCATAGAAGGAAAGCCTTTAGAAATGATTTTTCCAAATGCAGGTGGGAGGATACCTTCTGGACCTTGAGCTAGTTCTGCAAGAAGCAAGGGAAACACCAAAGAGTAAAATAAGATAAAACTTTCTAAATCATTTCTAAAGCAATAAAGCAAAACTATTGCCCAGGATCAGTGAAGCAACCACGCAGTGTGAACCAACAGTACTGGAACCAACCCAGCACAGCCATAGTCATGACTTTCTAATTTTCTGAGTCTCTGGCTAATCTTGTTTTCTCGCAGTCTCCATAGAGCTTCTTAGTGTGTGTGTGTGTGTGTGTGTGTGTGTGTGTGTGTGTGTGTGTAAGTGTGCAGATAACCTTGTCTGTTAGGAATAAGCTGATGGTAAGGTGAGAGAAATACGAATCAAACTGCTTAGATAAATTAATGCCTCTAAAACACTTAGTATTTGGCACTTGATGTAGAAACATAATATCAAAAAGGAAATGATCAATGGCTGGGGATTTAGCTCAGCGGCATAAGCACCTGCCTTGCAAGCAGGAGGTCGTGAGTTCGCTCCCCGGTACCGATAAAAAGAAAAAGAAAAAAAGTGTAAAAAAAGAAAAAAAAAGGAAATGATCAATCTACTATACTATAAAATACTGTCTATAATTCAAGGCTTTCTGGATACTGTCCTATAAATAAATATAAGCTACCACTTATGTGAGACCTATATATAAAAGAAAAAAAAAGTGAAATAGTTTGCCATGACAGCTTACTAAAATTGTTTTTATTTGTTTTCACTTTGTGCTCGAGATCAAATCTAGTATCTCATGCATGATAGGTAAATAGTCCACCAACAAATTATTTAATTCTAATGTACAACCATCTACTTGTTATTATATTTGATATAATTCATTATCCATAGTTTATCTACAGTATACTAACATTGGCTGGGGATATAGCTCAGTGGCACAAGTGCTTCCCTGGCAAGTGCGAGGTCATGAGTTCGATCCCCAATAAACAAAACAAAACAAAACAAAAAAAAAGAAGAAAAGAAATATTACATTGTTAATGTCTTTTTAACATCAAAAACCATTTAATAAACATAACATATTAAAATAGGACAAATGTGAATTGTACAGATTAAAAAATGATAAAAAGTGTGACTAAGAGGTATAATTTACTAATAATGATTGTACTTAATTTCCTTTTTGAGATACAGTCTTGCCAAACTTTAAACCCAAAGCGACCACCCTGCCTCAGCTTCCTTGATACTAGGATTATAGGTGTGTGCCAGCATATCAAGCCTGTATTTTAAAAATTTTGAAATTATAACACGATATATTTTACTTTTCATTCGTTATCCTTCCTTCCTTCTTTCCATTTTATTATTTACAGATTAACCCACTTACCAATCAGGCAACAATAATTTTCGAATACTTTTGTTATTTCTTCTTCACTAAAATGAATCAATTAAGTAGCATACTTTTCTCAGTTGATAAATTCGTTTGTAGCAAATAAAATAATTTAAAGGTCAATTTATTTTTTGATACCAGGAACTGAACTCATGACTCATGCTTGCCAGGCAGGTGCTTGCACCACTGAACTATATCCCCGGCTCTGAAGGTCAATTTTCAAATCAGTTGGTAGGAGAGTCCATGGCAGGTGAAGTGTAGGAAGGCCCTCAGCCCGAGTGTGAAACGCAGGCTCTAGTGACATTTACACTAAGCTTGACCTGACTATTTCTATCAATTTCAGTCAGTTTCTTATTCAGTTACGCTTTTCTTGTATTTCTTCGAATTCTATTTTTACTCTTCCGAGTTGGCATCCTTGTTCATTCTCACAATGTATCTGCCATGTTGCCCCAGCCCATGACTTCTCTGTTCTCCCTGCGAATGCACTCCTGGAAACTGGACTTGACTAGAGCCTTTCTTCTGTGATAGTTGAAGTGAGGCACCTTCCAATGTATTATCCTTCATGGGCAGGTATTCATGGTCAGGGCTCAGATGATATTCTTCTAGCACATCCCCTATGGCAGTTAATATTTAATGCTCAACATATATATATATATATATATATATATATATATATATATCCTTCTTAAATCTTGTCCCTTGTGCAACTTTTTGTCTGTGATTTTTCTGTTCTTTTTCCTTTCTCTCAAATACCTCTTTTAACACACAGGGGGAAAAGTCCTAAAAGAGAAGCTAGAAATTATCTCTGAAATGTCTAAATTTTACAGATTAAAAAATAATAAAAATCTGAACACGGATGTCAGGAGGGACACTTCTTCTGCTACTGTATGCAGCCTTTCTCGAGGTCACTAGTCATTGCCAGTCGCATAAAGCACAATATGAAGCGTAAAAAAGTGATGAGTAAAATTAGGGAAGCACAGAGAAACAGGAAGTAAGTTTCATTTGCACACTAAGTGACTGCATTACCGGGGCCCTTAGCCCCGGTAAAGCATGTCTTACAAGTCAGAGTTCTCACGCATGTTTATGTGTGCTCATACTTTACAGGATCGACTCAAGCATCACGAATCCCTGTGGGCTTGAGAATTTATGAATTGGTTAAATACAACTGTAGCCATATAGTTGATTGAGACTTCAAAAACAATATTAAAATCTCTTGCTTATGTAGCACTTAGTTTGCTAATTAAAAATAAAAAAAGGTTTCAAGATGTTTTGGAATCTCAGGTATGCAACCTAGCTGTGCAATGGGGAAAGCTACGTCACTTCTATGGGCCACATGTTGAACGACTAATTAACATACACGATTGGTACAATAATCAGCACAATGACTTGGTTTGACTTTCTTACACGATTGGGTTTTTGGAAGAAGTCCAAAAACTACATATAAAAGAAAATAGTGTAAGTATTTTTATTGTTTCTGTTTTTATTTAGTAGTGTTGGTAGGGGAGGGAGCAGCATCCTCTAACTAAACCTGGGAGAAAATGGACTGATATTACTACATGAGACCAAAGGCAATTCATCATGAAAACGAGATGCTCCTGAAGTAACTGGTTCTATTTTTCTAGTTGATCCAATGACCAACTTATCAGCCTAGATCACCCCTTTGGGAACAAAAGCACAGTGCAGAGGAACAAAGAAGGTCACTCCACTGAGACTGCTTTCCTGAGTTTGTTACTAAGTCCACTGAGCACTGTAGCTGAAAATCCTGGTGTTCTAAGAATTTCGTGGCTTCTTGGTCAAATCCAGTTCTACTTATCCTGTGCATATTAGATTATCGTTTAGAAAACTTCAGTGTCCTTCTTGCCCACCCTCAGCAGTGTCGGGCACGATCATGTTTTAGCTAAGAGAAAATAGGTGAGAATGCTTCTGCTTGCTCTAGACCGAGCCTTGTGAGGTATCAAGAGTTTCTGGGATTGAGATCTGTGTCCTGACAATAATACACAGACAGAAACCGTTTATCCAAGAAGGAACAGGCTGGGGAAAAGTATGAATGCAAAGTGCATCAGTGTTCACTGAGGTGCCCTGCACTGACCCACAAGCACACCCATGAGTAAGACACTACTCATATTTTCAGGTTGTTTTGAGGGTAGCATTATGGTAGCATGGCTGACTAATACACTTTTAAATAAAAGAGCAATACAGGATATAAAATAATATTCAGCTACTCCACAAGTTTTCAATTTGTTTAACCCACCTCTTCACCATTCCTTAAATCTGCTTTTCAGAGAGTAGAGTGACACCACCTCTCTTCAATTTCTATTTCTCAATATTTTTGAGGTACCAAGCAAGGAACCCAGGGCCTCGCATAACCTCCGCAACATTCTACCACTGAGCTGAAGTCCCAGTCCTTTGTATTGCAAGACAGGACCTTGTTAATTTTCCCTGGCTGGCCTTGAACTGGCAGTTGCATCTTCCCAAGTATGAGATTATAGATATGCACCACAACAACTGAGTTCAATTTTTTTTAATTTTTTGCCTCACAGTGTAGTTCAGGCTGACTTACTGTCTACCTGAGGCTACTATCAAACATGCAATCCTCTTACCTTAGCCTCCTAACCCCCATCTTCCAGTGCTGGGATTACCAGTGTTTGCCATCATACCTAACCATATGTCAGATCTTTTCATTAAGAGTCAATTAAAATTTATTTCTTTCACAGGGAACTTCAGATTCTCCCACATCTTCTCTCTCAGAGAATGGTTCTTTTTCTAATCTCCTTATTTTCCTTGTACTCATGACCTTCTGCAATAAAGCTTAGTTCCCCTGGTACTGTCCTCTGCCTGTTATTGGATAGTATCTTTTAGTATCTCAAAGTACTTGAAGGACTAGAAAACCTCGAACATAAAGCAGACTAGGTCACTCACAGCCATGTATGATTCAATCTGCTCTCCCTTTAAACTGATTCCCCTTTAGATATCTTAACTCAATAAACGTCATCACCAATCTCTTAGTTGCCCAAGGCAGCAATCTGAGTGATCCCTGTGTCTCTCATCTAATAGAAGCCAAGTCCTGTTTCCTAAAGCTCCTAAATATTGATCATATCTATCCAAGTCTTTCTAGCTTCACAGACAATATGTCAAAGCCCACTGCCATTTGTGACTCATTAGAAGTGGACTCTATATGTGGCCTAACCAATAACAATTCCTCATTTTTACTAGATTGTCGTTGTAACCCAAACACTCTGATAACTCTGCAGCCATACACCACGGGGGCAGTGAACCTCAAGCGTCACCCCGTATGGGAAACTTGCCAGCCCCAGCTAGTCCCAGAGTCATTGTTTCTGTGGAAGTGTTTGGCTTAAACATTGACACAAGATACAATTTTGGTCAATGAGGCAATGAAAGGAGGTCAGCTAGTAGTAGTCTGTCTGGTAAGGATTTTTCTCTGTCTTAAAAAGGCAGCATGAAGAAAAAAATGATCCTTTCTTGTCTTCACTGTCCTAGTTACTTGCATGTAGCTAGAACTATGGTAGACATTCGTCAGAAGACTTATCCATTCTTTTTTTTTTTTTTGTCTTTTTCCTTTTTATCGGTACCAGGGATCGAACTCACGACTGCCTGCTTGCAAAGCGCTTATGCAGCTGAGCTAAATCCCCAGCTTAGGACTGTTTATGGTTTAATGCAACCATATGACTTAATGTGTTGCAGTTTTCTGCTACCGGTAGCTGCAAGTGTTCTAACATGTCTACCTGCTTCATGCACTGAGAATAATACGAATCTAGGTTTGGAGATGAAACTATTTTTTTTTTCCTTTGTGCAGTACCAGGAATGAAACTCATGACCTCACACTTGCCAGGCAGGTGCTTATGCTGCTGAGCTAAATCCCCAGCCCATGGAGATGAAACTCTAAAAGAATTAAGAACTTAAAAGGCTGTATTGCCTTATATTAATTAACAAGAAACCTTTCTTAATGTGGAGCCATTTTGCTTTGAGGAAAGACTGTAGTCATCTTCTGATTAATGCCCTGCATCAGAGAATAAAATGAAATATAATAGACCTTTGAAAAGAGATAAAATTATCTCTAGGACTATACCATGGCAAGTTCAGAGGCTCCCAGGAATGTGGCCTGAATCAGTTTCTTCTCTTTTCACTCCCTGACTCTTCTTCCCATCTCAGCTCTGGTATTACTTCAACAGCTGAGAAATTTAAAAAGGGGAAAACCCACCATCCAACATGTCTACCTAAGCTCTGAATGGCGATCCAAAACAAGTCAAGGAGATAGCTGAACCCAAAATGACATTAACTTTTAAGGGATTTAACATTGAACAATGCAGAGTCTCTATTTCTACAAAATTGCTTTTTAGAAACAAGATTTTGAATTCTTTTCCTACTTTGATTTTTCTGCACTTTATGTTGAGTACCACACCTGGTAAGCAGGACCTACACAACAGCAGTCTATCAGGCAACAGCACCCTTACATGTCAATAGAACTAACTCTCCCTTTGCACATGGAAATGAAAGATAATGGTATACAATGCTGATAATCAACAGCAAGGTACTGTTGCATCTGTTAAATCACATTTTTAAAACGGTTAACAGTTGTCCTGCAAATGGAATTGATTGTATACTTGTAGAGAGTTCCGTGTAAAATGAGATAAATTAAGTCATGCAGGAGACATTGCTTCCCTGAAAGTCTGGCAGAAGTTCTATGTAAAACAATCTAATTCAGTAATTTTGATGGTTTGTTTGTTTACATACACACCCATCACACACGTATAGTTGAATCAGTATAGGGAGTAGGGTTTTACTTTTGTACACTTATATCAAAATTGAACTTCATACTTTGGATTTTGAAAAACCTGACAAAAGTGAGATAATTGTGAACAACTTTTTATGTTTGTTGGAAACTAATTGCTTAATCAATTTTCATATAGTTATTGAAATTATAATATTTGATTATATTCAACTAAATACATTCATAAAATTCATTTCCGTTATTTAAAATTTCTTTTAAAATGTGCCTTACTAAGAAGGCTGCACATTGTCTGTCCTTGGGCAGCACTGGGAGAGAACCCTGGCCAGCCCCTCCCAAGGGATGATGCTCAGTGCAAATGTGGGAACAGGCGTAACTACTAACGCACATATTATGATGAACATAGCATCCACCTTTAAATAGGTGTAGGTTCTTGGAAAAGGCTTTCCTGAGCCTATTTTTTCGTCTCAAACATGAAAGGCTTGCATGAGATCATTTCTAAATTCCTTCCCAATTCCCATATATTTAACAACTTCTTAATTTCCCTAGTTCCAAGGCCAGGGAATCCAGTTCAGTAATAGCACATCTTAGTGTTATAAATATTTCTGGAGTATCTATTGTGTGTCAGTTTCTGTGATGAGGTAATTTATGATTAAACATCTCATACTGTAATCAGCACTGTTTTTTATTCTTGGCAACTTTTTGAGAAACATCTATAAAATGAAAATGAGAATTATTTTTTTCTCTGATTTCAATACAAATGCAGAAAGAATTCATACACAGATGTGCATGCATGTTGCATGTATACACACATACAAATATACCCTTTAAGCCACTTATGAATGAAACAGTTTTGAAAAGAAAAATTGAATTATGATTTTTTTTCAGAAACTGAAGTGTCCCTATAATTAAATAGTCTCTGAGCCCTGCAGTTAAAAATACTTTGTGCCTTCTAAAAAATGGAAAATGCACTGATTCTCAAGGAAAGAATACTCCAATTTTAGCTACCTTTGTCTTCTTTGAGGTTTGCCTGTGTCGATAATTAGCAACAAACCTTCTGAAACTGTGGGGAGGAAGAAGGTGATGAACAGTTAAAAATGAGCTATCTTTAAAAAGCAGTAGTATACAGCAAGATAGCACTTGAGACTTCCCTTTGAAAACTATTCAGATATGCACATTAAGAAATGAGAAACTGAACTTAATAAACTAGAACCTAGCTGTACGTACTTACTTATGAAGTACACCCTTAACATAACACATTTCCACCTTCTGCTTTCATGAGGATTTCTCACATTATTCTAAGGAAGAGCATTTGCACTTTATAAATATTCTGCAAATGGAAAGCATTGTATACATAGTCATCAAAGAAGTCCCTTATGAACTGAAATCTGGTCAAAATTAAGATGGAAGATATATAACAAAAATAATACAGCTTTTGTTAGAAATAGAACAGTATTCCATAAAGCTGATACTTGAAAGAATATGATGTAGCTACTAATACACAGACTGGCAGCACACTAGTTAGAATTGAGCCTTTGAGCCTGACACTACTATTAACTGGCTGTGTAATTTGGGCGCATTTCACTATACCTCTATACCTTTCTGTCTTCACACCTATAAAATGGAGGTAATAATAATATTCTTTTCATGCTTCTTGTGATGTATATATATATATATATGTATATATATATATATATATTCATATATATTATATATAACACTGGATGATTTCTGTTTCTGAAACACATACTGTAACAGTACAGCTGTTATTATGGAGTGCATTTTATGATGCTTTAGGCTAACCTCCTACATCATTTTATGATGCTCTAGGCTAACCTCCTACCTCACATGTTTACCTTGTCTGAAAAATACCGTGGATTTCTCATATACACATCAAATTTTAGAAGCACCACAAATATGTGCTGGGAGAACAAAGAAAAGTAATGTCTGTGCATGAGTCACTGCCATGGATGTGAACTATATTTTTTCAGAGGGCTAAAATGAATGGTAAAACAAAGTCTATTCATGTGGAACCTGGGTACATATGTGGCTTTCTTTGTTTCCACAAGTGCCTCCAGTATTGAAATAATGACTAAAAGTGCCTTGTATTTGCATTGTGTTTCTAAAATCACTTTCACATCCATTACCTCATTAGAACTTCAGGACCATTAAAGGTGAACAATCAACTTACTTTTACCTTCACAGAACTCTTGAGGAATCAAGTCAATTGAATATTTATACTTGTGCAAATAGGTGAGCTCTTTGCCAAATAGTTGCTGGCAGATCCTAGGCTAGACTGCCATCAGAGCCAGCTGCAGGGTTGGAGGGTGCAGAGTGGCTCATCTGCTTAGCAGCTCTTGCTGGTCCACTGTAGTAGGGGGCACTGTGCCTGCCCCAAGCCACTGTTGTTCAATAAGTGGTCATTGACTGTGTGTTCCTTGACAAGAAACCCATTTAGGAAGCTTCTCCACAGAATCTGAGAGTGAGGTAGAAAAACAGACTGACCAATTAGGGATTTCCTCTAGATTTTCCCATGGGCTACCCCCCACCCCCACTGCATCATTCAGTTTCTTGGATTCAACGGTGATATTCCATGAGATCACACCTACTGGAAAGGAAGGTCTCGAGCTCCTTCTCATTGGAGTTAGCTTATTATTACATCAGCATTGTTGGTTGCATGCCAACATTCAGGCACATTCTGCAGAGACTGGAATTTCATGTAAATGTTTTAATGGAGTCATTTGCTAGGAAACCTCCTGAGCAAACAGCACTGACACATACCTTTTAACAAGGCCCTGGTTAAAACTGATCAAAAATTTACTCCAGGAAGAAATTGTTCTCAAAATTATAACATCTGATTGTATTATGTTGGATCTAACTTTGTACTGAAATTGCTAAATATTTTATCACAATGAAATATATTAAACACATGTTAAATATTACTCAATAAGTAAAATGTCTGAAGGTTATAATTTTAATTATAATAATACATCAGTTATCAAAATATATAAAGCTGAATGCATTTGTATTTGACCTTAGGCAACAAAATAATTTTAAAAATTAAAATTTAACATGTATCCTATGATTTCTGTTCCTCCTACAATTTGTATTTAAAACTATTTGGGTTTGGCTGGGTATAGTGGTGCATTCCTATAATCTCAGCACTCAGAGGCTAATGCAGGATAATAACTTGAAGTTCAAGACTAGCCTGGGCTATAAAGTGAGTTCAAAATCAGCCTGAACTGCATAATGAAACCCTGTCTCAATAAAAACAAAAACCAAAAAAGCTATATGCATTAAACAAAGTATAAAAGAATGTAAAATTCCTGAAGATTTGCTTTACTTGTTTACTTTCTTTTTTAACATGAAGACCAGTACATGAAATATAATAGGCATGAAAAAATATATAGAGAGTAAGTCTGAGAAGTTTGGTTCTTTTTAGCCACCCTAGTATTTTCTTTTCATCTTCAGACATAATAATCTCAAAGACATTAAGAAAATGTAATCAATATTAGTAAGAGCAAAAATGTTTTTCATTTATAGAAACATTATTATTATAACTGTGCAAAGTCAAAAAGTAATCTAAATTTAATTACAGAATGCAATTATTAAATGAATCAAAACTATTCTATAAACAAATAATGTAGTGCTTTTCTAAAGGTGGTTGCTATTATGTGCAAGTCCTCAGTATAAAAACTGGGAGTCCTATTTTAATATATTCATCACATTATTAATGAGCAATATAAACAAGCCACGCAAGTACCTCAGCCAAGTACTGTGCTTAGGGACCAAAGTGGTATTTCAGTGACAAGATCTAAAAGTAGGGAGTCCCCTCTTGAGGTAGAAAATTTATTGTAAATTTTTGATTTTTCCAAAGAGTAGTGTTTATGCAAAACCTGGCGTGGACATGAAATAGATAACTGAAACCAACTATTCCTTGTAAGGTAAATACGATCCTTTAGTTATTACGACATAGTTTGGCCAGTGTCCCTGAACTGGCTTCTGGCTACCAACTCTTCCTGAGATTCTCCTCCCCTCTTCCTGTACCGGCCTCTTTTGCAGAGGGAAAGGCTGTTGTCTTCAAGCTCTCCTATTCTCCACTGACACCACTCACAATGTGTTCTTGGGAAAAGAATCCAACCTTAAACACTCACATTCTTATGGATCCAAATCATGACTTTGTCGTCCCTTGAGGTATTTTTCTGTTTGGTTTTAACCTTTGCATTAGACATCAGGAAGACTATATGTTTTAAGTTTATTTTTGAGATAAAGACCTTTCTGTGGCATTGAAATTACACGCGCACATGAAAACTACCAATTAGGTCATATTATTGCAACACCTTAAAATGAACTGCACATGGCATTCATTGGCTGGTTAGGTTTTTGTTCATCACTGGCATTCATAGCAATCTCATCTTTGGCTTCGTGCCTGTCACGATTCTGACTCCTGATAGATGCCTCAGGATCAGTACTATGCAGTGGAAATATGGTCCATTCACACCCATCAATTTCTTCCACCCAGCGCAACTCTTGCAGATCACACAGGTTCCAGACCTGAGACCCTCACCATCCAGACTCTTCCAGTCTTGGGGCTGGGGATTTAGCTCAGCGGCATAAGCAGCTGCCTTGCAAGCAGGCAGTCGTGAGTTCAATCCTTGTTTGCTGGGGGAAGAGTCTCCCCCACATTCCAACAGTGTCACACCTTGCACATTCCAACAGTGTCACACCTATACAGGCAATACTTTCTCCTGTTTTTGCCTCCATAAAGTTAGCTTTTGACCTCATTATTTTGATAAATAAAAATAATATTTACTCGTCTGACTTTCTTGCGGTTACCATAAACAAAAGAGCAAGGACTGGAAGACTAGAGACTTGGAAACATAGAAACTTGTTATCTTACGATTAAGGCCGGAAGTCTGAGAAGGGGCTGGCACGGTAAGTTTCCTCTTGAAATCTTTCTTCCTAGCTTGTGAGTGGCCGTCTTCTCCTTTTGTCTCAATATGGCCCTGCATGTGTTCATACTTGCATGTGTATGTTTGCATCTATTTGTGTGCTGTCTTCATCTTTTTTTAAAATTTTACAAGCTTCCAAGGATGTCAGTCCTATTGGATGAGAAGTGACCCTAATGACTTCACCATACATTAACCACTTCTGAAAAGCCTCAACTCCAAAGTTTACAGAGTCACTTTCTGAATCACTAGTGTCGGGACTTCAACATACAACTTTGGCAAGTAACAATTCGGCTCCTGACATTCATGTTTTCTATATGGTGCGTGTTTGCAGCCTAGAAGGTCTTGTTTTCCCAGAAAAATTTTGCTAATTTATAGAAATGCTTTTCCTGGTCACAGATATATCTATAAAAAGTAAAACAAAACAAAGAAAAAAACCCATTTAGTTTTCAGAACCCAAACCCTACTGTCCCATGTTAAATTTCTCATTCACACTCTTGGCAATCCAAATTTATGTTTCAAGATTTCTTTTCCCACCATTGAGAGAAGGCACAATCACTGTGGATTGCTCAAATGTAGGCTTCCATTTCCTGTTTTTCTTGCTTCCTTTTAGCTTTTCTCTCACTCTGAAAGGACACTATCCTTCAACACTCAACTAACAAGCTGGTTTACTTTACTAGCACGTCTCCTCGCCTCAGACACATCCTTCCAGACAAGTCCTTCTTCCTTTGCAGATCCCGAGCCTGCTAACCTGATGCTCTGGTTTCATGCATGTTTCTCTGCTAACCTCTAGGTCACTCAACCTGCAGCTTCCCTCTGCTTAGAGCTGCGTTTGGCATCATGGTTGCTAAGGAAAGTTATTACTGAGTTGATAAGATCTAATTGATTGGACACCAGCTACTTCAAAAGTTAATATGATTAAAATATTCTAAGCAATTATTCATTCTTTTTACCTTGTAAACATGGCAATATTATCACTTGGTGAACAACTGTTCCTTTGGCTGATTGCTTGATTTTTCCTTCAAATAACAATTTTCACTTTAAACATCATAATGTGTACGCATAATATACAGAGATCATCCAAACAATGTGTACACATTTCAGCAGTTTGCCATACTAATGCACGTCTGGAAGCTCACAGCCACCACTTGGAGCACCTCTTGTAATTGCAGAGGCCAGAGGTAACTTGTGTTACTCTCATGATGTCTTGATAAATTTAGTATTAAAATATTTATATAAGTTTTTCTTTTCCTAATGCACACATTTTTTGGTAGACTATGCATTTATAAATTTCAGGGTGACATTTGTGAAAATTCAGACAATTTGTGAAATTTCAGGGTGACATTTGTGAAATTCAGACATTTGTGAAATTTCATTATTATCTGTATTATGGTTTGGAAAACCTTAAGGTTGATTAGTAGTGAACAGCTTGACTAATTTTTATAAGATCTGATTTCAAGGCTTTTTTAAAAGGTAATTTCTTGTTTATTTTCTACTCTTCCTCACTCTTTCCAAAGTTTACAAAACACTTGACATAAAAATATCTCTTTTTAAAAAACTATACCCCTGTCCTGAGCAACCTTAACAAATTAACTTATGTGTTTAAAACTAGCTGTTAAATAAGCCATATGTGGTCAACGATTTGGATAGTTCTCAGCCTCTTCCAATCTCCTTCATCCTGGCTGCCTTTCTATAGAGACCAGGAAACTGGACACTCACTTTTCTGTTGTCTTCTCAACAGAGACAACCACATGTCATAGTTCTGGGATGTGGGCTGAAGTTCTGGTGCAAACTATGGAAGATTTGTCTTTCTGATAAGTGATTTTTATGTTTCTAGAGACAACTAGAGCTATCCTTTTCTTTCTTTCTTCCTTTCTTTCATCTCACTTTCTGGAACATAGGCATGATGTCTGGAGCTGCTACAGCCATGTGCCATCATGAGGAAAAGGATAAGGAAATTTCATATATCCTGGATCTTGGCAAATGCTGAAAGCATACCACATTTGAAATGTCTCCAGTGGCCAACTATTTCTAAGCAATCTCAATTTATTCAAGCTATTCCAAGTCCACATTACTTATTACTTACAGTTATAGCATTTTAAACTGTTTTTAAAAAGCATATACATTGAAAACTTGGGGTTTTTTTTTTTTTTTTTGAAAATTTGAGTTTTTAATAAAACAAAATTCTCTGGCCACAGAATATATGCCTCAGTCAAAATTCAGTCCAAATCCAGTTCTTTGTGGCTGATGGAGGCGAAAGAAAGAGTTGAATGTTTTCACGTGCGTTATGTCTAATAGGATCTGTGTTATCCTCATGGTATAAAGAACAATATCCCCTCCCCCATTAACTACTTTCTGTATTAAGTTAAAGAGGGAGAAAGTTGCAGTACAAATTAGAATGGAAGTGGTGGGCTGGGGAAGGGAGGCACTTGTGATAGCATCACCTATAGATTAGGGTAGTGTGGTAATATTTTTGTCTTTTTTCTCTTTTGACAATCTCAGTGCTGAAGACCCAGTAAGGAGGGTCCACGTTGCCAAGAATCCCTGTTCATTTTCTACAGAAAACCAGGAAGCATGAGCTGCTTCTTTCTAGCTCAGTCCCACAGCAATTAAAATCAGCTGTTGCAATTCTGGCTTTCAGGGTTTCCCAGTCTGGAAAGTGCATAGCCCAAGGGCTGAGTCATTTTTCTGATGAGGTTTGGGTTGCAGTCCTGCTGAGTTTCTAAGAGTTCTAATTAAATACTTGGGGAGGTTCCCCTTGATCTTTTAGAGTCAAGATTCTTTAGTAAAGAGCCTCCTAGGATTGTTTGGGGTGGGGATCTTTAATTTTAGTGCCTTAATTGTATTTATACATGTCCTGAAAGCCCAGAAGAGTAATTCTATTAAAAAAAATAAGCTATACGTCATAATGAAAACAATACCTTGTTATGGCTGTGCACAGATCTTTAAACCTGCAGGTTTTATTTATATTAATCCAAAGCTAAAAATCCCTTAAATGGAATAATATTGCTTATTTCAATTTTAGATATCTTCGTATGTTTAAAGCTAAATTGTAGAGCTCTCTTTTAGATACAAACTTTGCTCATAAATTGCCCAGACTCATGGCCTCTCTGGATGGTTCCCAGTTTAATGCAGAAACAGCATTCTTTCCAGAGAAATCTCAGAGCTTTTGCAGGATTTGCAACTTGTCTGATGAAAAGCAGCTGCAAGCGAAGCAATTCAGGGGAACAAGCTGACAGAGAGGACCTCAAGGACTCTTTTTTTGAAGTTGAGTATACACTGTAAGTTTGTTAGCTATGTGGACACTGGGTGTACCAAAGCCTCTCAAATGTTCTTTGGGATCTCCAGTATTTTGCTTAGACTTGCATGGTGAGTAGAACTGCATTTACATGAGAACATGACTGTAAGCACGGTATCTCCTCACTTAATCTAACTAATTACATTATATGTGTGTCTTTCATGGAAGAGTTCTGTGTTTGTGGAACTGAGGATCAAACCTGGGGGCACTCTACCACAGAGCTACATCCCCAGCCCTGCTGACTTACTGAAACAGTTTCACTAAATCACCCAGACTGGTCTCCGATTTGGTATCCATCTGCTTCAGGATCCCCAGTGGATGGGATTACCAGGGACCACCTCATCTTGAAATGTCTTTGGTACATATTTTCCCAGGGCCTGAAAAACTATCCCTTCTGTTTGTCACGTGGCTAGTTCCTGTTCAACATTCTTTTTTTTTTTTTTTTTTTAAGCTTATGTGAGTTTCCTCCCACAAGCTTCGACTTCCAATCTACATATTATTTGGTTCTCATATTTCTTGGAAAGTTGCCTTCTCTTTCAGTGCACTTATCTAATTACACACTTGATCATGGACTAATTTTGTTTAATGGTTGTCTTCTCAACTCCTTTGCAAGTCTCCTGAGGCCAGAGCCATCAGTTAGACTCCGTTCTGTGTCCTCTGAACCTAGCCTTATCCTGACACAGTAAAGGTGTCCAGGAACATCAGCAGTGATGATGTGATCTCAGATTGCCTTCCTGGCCATAGAGAATAGGAACCAGCCCCACTGTCCTTCCAACAATAAACATCCATTTTGCAGAGGAGACAGCTATGAAAACTGAACAGTGCCAGAACCCAGGAAAGGACTGCATCTATTCCACAGTACCCTTAGAGTCATGGTGGTGGCTGTTCATCCTTGGTCACCGATAATATGAAATTTTTGCCCCATCCATATGCAATGCCTAATCATTGCAATCAATTTGAACCTCACAACCTAGTCATCATTTCACTGAAGGTTAAGTAAAATAATGATAAGAGATGTATGATTCTACAGCACCTTTGTGTCTCCCTCTCAGGGAAAAAGAATCGTTCCTTTGAAACAACTCTCTGTAAAACAGTGACGGGAGCTTTGAAGATGAAAATGGAAAAGGATAGGCAGCGGATCTGATTGGATTTTGTCACAGACATTCTATGTGCCTATCTATGAAGAGAAATAAGCTTACTAACAATCTGTGGCAGTATAATATAAATAGTTCAAAAAACTCCAGAAAAAAGTTCTCAGTCTGTTCCCAGTCTTTTGCCATATAGATGGTTTGGAATTTTCATATCTGTAACTCTGAGAAAGATAGTATGCTCTACATGTACGTGACTTTATTCAGAAAATTTCTATTCCTAACTCAAAAATAAAACACAGGCACACATCTTTAACAGCAGCACTGCTGGGAGAGCACAATGGCTCAAAAAGTAACACGAACAACAAAAAAGCCAGGAAGGCACTTGAGGATAATCAATTTAGTTGTATTGCTTTCTGCTGTGACTTGAAGAAAGCTAATTTAGTCTCTGAAAGTAGTATCTTGCTGCCTGGAATTGGTACCCACAAGCTTCAAATAAGCTTTTCCATGAACTTGAAGCTGCCCTTGACGGAAAGGACACGCTCAGCTCCAAGCCACTGGGGAAGGTGTAATTTCACAAGGCCAGACAGCCAGGGAAAGTGATCCTCAGAGGGAACCCTGCCTGGCTAACATTTTGCACTGTCCTCTCTTCATGCATCAGTGAGCTCAATAGTGCTATTTTTGGATGGTTTCTCTTTATTCCCTTTTAGCACTATTATCATATTTTTGGAAAAATTACTTTTAGTCATTGTGACAAGCAGGTGTAGCTAATCAGTGGCTGTGAAGCTAGGCACTCCAGGATTGAGATTTCCCCTTATTTTGCTTATCCATATAACCTTCAGCCAGCTGCATGCCCACATGACCTCTGTTTTCAGAGCTGTCGACAACAGGGGGAAGGGTGGCAATAATAATAATGTCACCTCCCCCAGATCTCTTGCAAGGATTAACCAAGTTACCATCCTAGAGTTGGGGCTGGGGGTTTAGCTCAGCAGTGTAAGTGCCTGCCTGGCAAGTGCTAGGTTATGAGTTCAATCCCAGCACCAAAAAAGAGTGCCTAGAGCAAGACCAGGATTAGAGTGTAGACTTAATAAAGTAGTTCTCTTTCTTTTCTTCCCTTTTTTCTGCCTTCCTTTTCCTCTCTTCTCCATCTTCTCAGAACCAGTCTTAGGGAAAGATGATTGCTTTGGGCTCCGTAACTGAGCCCCCTGCATACCAAGTAACTGTGCACACTGGCTGCCTAATGCAAGAACAGACCCCAGGAGGGATTTTGTCTGTTTACTCAGTGCTCAGCTCATATTAAAATGCAAATGTTCATGGAGGAAAACACATTAATTCATGTCTAATTGCTTATTTACACTTTTTTTGGCAAGCTGCTAAGGAATGAAACTCAGGACCACCTACCTGTTAGGCAAGCACTTTACCCCAAGCCATACCCTGGGCCACTTAAAGACACTTAACTCTTCTTCAGTTTTTACACTTTACTATGAATTTTTGCAAAAAGGAATACAGAAAAGGAAACAAAGCCTTGGCTAAGATGTTGGCGCACCCACAAAGATAAAGAAAGAAACAAAGCCACCTGAATCCTCACTATTGAATCAGTCTGCTGGAACTTGCCAATTTGGATAAATCAAGTTTTCATGTGTGTTTTTTCTAAATATTTATAAGACATTAGTACAAGCAAAAGATATTTATAAATTCTTGTCTTTAATGATGTTGGCCATGAACATTTATCTCACTTAATTCCCACAAAAACCTTAGGAATTAAATTGACAAATGGCATTGAGGCAGTGTGGAGGAAGGGTTAGGAAGTGATAGAATCAGCTCAGAGGCAAAGATGTATCTAGTCTCAATCCAGAGTTCAGGACTCTGCCTCAAATAAGAGCTGCATGCAGTTCTCATACAACATAGGGGGCGATTTCATCACTATCATCTGTTTTCTCCAAAGTGACTTAAGGGGAACCATGCATGGGGATGGCCAGATTTACTGACGTCATGGGGAAGTAGCTTAATGCTAGAAATAGCACAACAAGGTTCTCCACCTTGTAACAACCCACTTTCTGACTACCTGTGTTCTCATTTAAGGCTTTCACAAAATACACACCTGTAAGCTGTTTTCCTTTGTTATTTGGAAGAGATATTATGGAGAAGGAAAAATCCGTAAGTTAAAAAACATGAGAATCACTAGTGTCACATAAATACTGAAAACAACTTTTCAAGAACTCTTTAAAGTCCCATTAATCTGTGCAGGCCTCAGGAAAAAAAAAAATATATTTTTCATGAGAATATCTTGCATTCCTGTACTAGTCCCCTAACAACATACTTCATTTGATAGCCAAGTTGTGAGGTATTTGAGAGATAACAATATCTTTGCTTCATATAGACAAAGGTAGGAATCCAGGACCCTAAGGCACTATGAAAATAGAACCCGAACCTGGCATCTAGGACCTTCAGCCCAGCCAGTGGCAACTTTCAGCAGTGCAGCAGCCTATGGCTTTCTTGGTAACTACAATCTTCTCAATGAAGTAAATTTTGCATGGGGAACCCAAGGGCTCGGAGATTTCATATTCCTGTGTAGTGTTTCAGAAGTCATTTCCATGTCAAATCTGAAGGATCTGGCTGCATGCAGACTGCTTGGCTGTATGAAGCTGTGCTGGGAGGCTGTTAACACTAAGTCTCAAAACTCCTTACCACTGAGTTCTTATCCCCAAATTGTTTCTGCGAGGAGGGAGAGGACAGTAATCAGTCAGTCCACTGCAAATCAAAGGTTCCAAATCCCCAGGGAACAGGCTGACGCTGGAAGGGGCCCCAAGAAATGCCCTACTAGAACAGAATACTAAAGAGCAATTTTTACAAAGTCATCATGGCTCTAGCAACTACTCATGAAGGTTTATTTTCATAATTCTCAACAACATATTTAGTAAAATTTATAGGAAAAAACTCAGGAACTTAAGAAAAATGTAGGATGAGAGATGTTATGAAAATTCATGTTGTATAACCATTTCTAACTTTGCAATCATTTGGGAACCTGGTGGTAATAATATAATTATCTTGTCAATGGTTTTAAACATATTAACTTCTAAAAGGCCTGGTGGCTCTTGCCTGTAATCACAGGACTGCAAGAGGCTGAGGAAGGAATATCACTACAATTTTGAGGCCAGCCTGTTTAAGTTTAAGGCCGGCCTTCCCTACAGAGTGAGACCTTGTTTCAAATTAAAAAAAATAAATAAATAAATAAAAAATAAAAAAAGTTCCAGAATCCCAACTCTGAGAATTATAGCCTTAATTAAAAACCAAGCTCTTTTCTTTGTCCAATCCAAACAAAATCCAAAACAGTAATGAGCTTCAAAATACATTTCTTTGAAACCCTCTGCATCATGTATATGAGTAATCAAGACACGCAGCCAAATATTCTGTTAGATCCTAGCTTCTACTTCTTGAATCTAGCTAAAAGTGAGCTATTTTAACCTCAAATTATGTCTTTCCTGAATAATTTGTTTCCTTGAAGTCATTTTCCCTGGTCATCAATAACTAATGAATGATAGAAGGCAATTGACTATGTTTCTGCCTTCCCAAGCAGCATCCCTGGAAGGTCAGTTCCTGCTTCTGACACATGACCTGTGACACAAAAAGCATGCGAAATGAGGGAGGTACTCTGTGGCAAGAGACGCTTGAGAAAAAGACCAGCAGACTCAGCAGTTCAGTAATTTTCAGTGCCTTCAATAAGCTGAGGAATGGATAGGATGCTTAAGGAAAACGGAAAATACAGTGTTTCTTAAAACTATGTGTAGAACCATTATTTTGCAGAGCAATTGAAGGGACTGGGAGCAGTAACAGCTAAGCTATGGCACATGTGTGGCAGCCAGCCGTTTTTGTCATTGAAATCTCTAAAAGGCTTGCTATCACTGGACTAGGGCTTCTGGATTATACTCTCTGTCACATTTTTTTTAGCAGGTAGTCATGCATGAGAGGCCTCAGGGACAAATGGAGAGCGCGTGTCCACAATAGCATGCATTGCTTGTTAAGACAAATATATCAACAGAATACATTTATTATCATTTGTTAGGTCTCAAACCAAAAGAAATCCCACAGAGTACAATGACATTTTAAGGTCACACATGTACACAGGTCCTTCTGGTACCTGGTCACTTGGCTACCTACTTTCAAAACAAGACACACAACACTCCTAGCTGCCACCACCGACAGCTCAGTGATAGCAGCAAGAAAATGTGATTTAAAGACCCGCTCACCTTGGACTGGTTTAAATTTAGAATTTATCTTTGTAGGCTTAAAGGAAAATTGATCATCTAAAAAGGCCAGAAAGACAATTCAAAAGTAACTTCTTAGTAAAATTTGAATAAGCATTATAATTATCCTACTTCCCTGAACCCCAGCAGTAATTTTTGTGTGCATAAAAAAGAGGTATCCAAATTTGCATTCCAGGGACATACCCTTGTGGTGGTGGCATTGCACATCTTTTCACTTGAAGGTGCAACTCAATATTTTATAGTAAATTCTACCTATCCTTTTGCATGGCCACCTATGCATCTTCAAGGAATTCTTTCTTACGGGCGCAAAAAATCTAGGACAAAAGAAGAGGGGCTGGTTTCTGGCTGCATCAGGATTTGGCTTTCCACAACACAGAGTCACACAAAAGTGACACACTGTTACCGCAGAGAGGAGTAATGTCACCTGGAGAGGAGGATGAACACACAAGAAGTCTCAGCATCCTCACCCTGTGTCCCAACATTAACAAAAGTCATTAAGTTTAAAAAGGACTGCGTGACACTGTAGCAGCTCCTTGATGTTCAGAGGCATCTCCACAAATCTCTTAAATTTACTAGTACCACTTTGGCATCTACTCTTCTATTAGAAAATTTAACAAGAGGCAATGCTCCTCATTGGTGCTTGGATACCTGTTATCTCACAGAAATATGTGCTGCCTTCGTGTTTTCTCTATAATCTCATTTCCATGAACCGTCTTCACTTGCTAAGGTTTTAATTCTCACTGTACGAGCAATTTTGCACTGACTGGTCCAAATAAAATTTCAACTTTGGGGCAGTGAATAAACATGTAGTGGACTATATACATTGTACTCGTTCACAAAACTTTATTACTTTCACTTTCATAAATTTCATAATTTTCTTAAGAATTAGAAATTACCATTTTCTTAGCTGTTTTCTTTTTTACCACTCCTTTTTTCAACACAGTCCACTAGAAATATAATGGAAATCACAAATTGGGATCATACATATATTTTCATAAACTTTCTTTAAAATCAGGTGCAGTTAAGTTTAAGAATATTTTATTTAACCAATTATGTAAATAATATTACTATTACTTGACATGTAATCTTATAAAAGTTACTATCAGATTTTTTTCACTTTTGTTCATACAAGCTGAACATCTCAAATCCAGAAAATTCAGAATCCAAAACTTGAAATATTCCAAGATTTTTGAGCATAATTTTGGGACTCAAAAAGTTTTGATTTTAGGGCATTTGAGATTTTTTTTGGGCCAGCGGTGTGTTTAACCAGTAAAGTCTATGCAAACATTCCGAAATGCTCCAACAGCTGAGCATTTAAGATAAAGTATTCTAAACTGTACCAGTTTTGGAAATTCTGGGTGCATTCTACACTGACAGCTCATCTCACTTGGAAACCACAGTTCCAGTTCTGTAACTAAGGAGCTGCTTGCTGAACTTCACAGGGCCAGATCCACAGGCTGCTCTATTCTGGGGGCCATTTTTCTATATCAATGGCAGTGTACTTGTCACTTCAGAGTTACAGTGTGTAAAAGGGAGAACAGAGGATAAGGAGCTATTTGTGATGGGAGAATTGGTGACTACAGGCTCTTTTAATAAGTAACTTAAAAACACACAAGAGCTCTCCTGTACATAGCACCTGTCAAACAACACTGGAGTCCCTTGCACTGGCTCAAACCAAAAAGACCTCGGGGGCATTGTAATTGTTTGCAAGCTGAAAAATCCTATTAGTCATTTGAAATTTGTATAAAACTGAATGCATGATGCTCTAAATGTTGTTTTTTAAGATTATGGTTTGTTCACTAATGGTAATTAGGTATTTCAAAGCTATTTTTATATTTCTTGAACTTAAATAATTCTGGTGATACTATTAAGAAAAAAATTGTAAATGATTATCATAAACCCTCATTTTATTTTATTCCAAGACCAATCTAAGCAAAAACTGTTTCATACTTATCTCTGAAAAATACCAAAATCTACAACACAGTGTGCCCCATCTGCACCTCTTCCTCCAGGGTTTTGATTCAGCTTTAATGTTGATGTTTTGTGGCTCAGTGGATCTTAAGGGATGACAAATGCCTTTCCCCCTCTGAACTGTAAATAACCATATTTGGACTTGATTTTTCATAAAAGTTTTATTAGTCATTTATTTTTCTCAAGTACAAATTGAAACTTACAATGATAAAACATACTCTAATAGTATCTAAATATTTGCTTTGGTAATGTGATGGAGTTTAAATTATTAATAGTTTTATAAAAACTGGTTAAATAAACTAGGCATGTAATTATCCCACTCATCTCATGTGAATACATTTAAGAGTTGTAGCAAGGAGGTCTCTTTCCTAGAATCCCAGGATCTACAACATAAAAAAGGAACGAGTCTTCAATTTCACATCATTCCTCTCTTAATAAAATTTATATTTAAAAAATTTCATAAATAAAAACTGCATATGTATATGTAGGGGGAATACATGATAAATTGAAATCTGTATGCTCTGGAGGATGGATAAATCAAATGAGTTAACACACACTACACCTTACATATTTATCATTCTTTTGTAGTGAGAACTCTTCAAATTTATTATGTTAGTGATATTCAAGTAGGCATTGTTATTAGCTAAACATATCATGCTGTACAACAGACCTTTTGAGCTTATTCTTTCAATCTAACTGGTATTATTTGACCAATGTCTCCCAAGGTTAATAACCACTACTCCACTCTCTGCTTTTATGACTTTGATGTTTTTTATACTACAAATAAGACAGATCAAACACACACTCCTCTTGCTTATACTTCAGAGCCCTCATCCAGAACAATAATTTTAGCAGTGCAGTCATTTTTGAAATTCTGCTAACCCTTGATTTCAATGTTTATTATAGTGTCCCATAGTCTAGAGTTTAGGGTCAGAAATCTAGCAGATTTCACATACTCAAGGTACATTTGATGAAACCAAATGGCAGATAGGTTACTGTGGACATGTGAGTATCATTTGATCATTTCTGGGCTCATAGTTGATTTCATGAATATATGAGTGGTATATGGAAAAATATTTAGGCATATATCCTGATTTATCTATAGTTTTCTTATGTTTACATAATGCTCTTTCTGTAAGGAAGTTGTCTTAGTTACTTTTCTTTCATTTCTAAGACAAAATATGTGACATTCAAAGTTAAAGGGGAAAACATATATTTAGTTCACAGTTTGTAGAAATTTCAGTCCATACTCAGCTGGCTGCAAGGCAGAGCAGCATGGCCAGCAGGCATTGAGTAAAGAAACAAGTCCATGGCAGGCAGAAGGCAGCAGAGCAATGACCACAGATCTTTCTATCCCTTCTACCTTATTCAAACTACTCACGGCAGGTAGCACTCATATTTCTAATACAAGTGTCCTTGGTCCTAGCCTTGCACCATGAATCAATCCCAGCATCACACACTCTATATCCAGCCATCTCTGAAAAGCCCCAGCAAAGACTGAATAAGGCTTTGGGGGGATGTCCAGACACAAGCTGTAACAGAGATAATAGTTGCATAGTCGTTATGCTTAATTTCAAATGAGAAGACTGGCAGCATGTAAAGGTCAGGAACTCACTGGATGTTGGATGATGAGTGGACATCCAGTCCAGCTGGCTGCTGCTCTTCCACATAAACACATCATTTATGGAAAAAATAAGGTTCACTGAATAAAAACTTGAATACAAAAAGCAGATGTTCCAGAAACCTCATTATGAACATCTCAAAAAAGAAAAATAACTTACATTCCTTTCTTTTTATACATATCTCCCCTCTCAATACAATTTCCTCAAGAATATTTCTGTCCACTGAACTAGGAATAAACCATGAAAAGCAACAGACTGATTTAATCAGAATCTGCATTGCAAAAAGAGACCCGTGTATACATTCAGGTTTGAAAAGCCCTGGAGAAAGCCACAGGATTTAATAATTATTTATAAACTTCTTCCTCTCTTCAGCAAAAGTGTAAGCTTCTTCCCAGATTTGGCACTTGACTTACACTTTTCAATCACTCAAATATAAGAAATGATTAGAAAAGAAAAAAATAAATATCTTTCCAAGGTAAAAAATAAAGAGTGAACAATACAATATCCTTGAAAATATGATGTACTTTCCTAAATTTTAACTTATTGTCAGATTCCTCCATCAGGCACTTTCTGATGGAGGTCAAACTATCATGCCAGGCAGATTAACGTTATCCAATGAATACAGGGCTTCTTATCCATGGTGATAGTGATTCTTGTCATTGGTTATTTGTTTACTGAATTTAAATATTTCATCCATTGTTATCACTTGCAACAAAGGCAGGACAACAAGGATTTGGAAATAATAATAAGCCATTCTACTTTTCTTTAGAAATTTTACTAAAAGGTTTAATGAGTTGAAAATATTAGCTAAAAATAAATTTGTTGGGTTTTAAGTTACCATACTACACATTTATTACAGACAGAGCAATTCTGCTATTTGGTATGTATCAGAAACAATATTTTAGTGACCTGAAAGAATTACTATGAATGCCAGCTGAAATCAGAGAATTATTTAGACTCTGATGAATCTTGGTGTTGGCAAAGCTTACTTATCAAGAATCTAAAATTAATACCAAATAATAACACCTTCCAGGTAAAAATTAAACTTTAAAAGATAATGTAATAAATTCTTAATTACTTTCCACTTTCTGAATCAGCTGACTATCATGTACAAACTGTACTTTTTAAAATATATGATTTGAAATATCTGTGGGAAAAGAACATTATATATTATTTCATGTCATGAAATCTCTGGAATGTTTATTTCACCTTGATGTTTCTTTTTGTTCCTAAATATCACAAAACGTATAACAACGAAGATTCTGAAAGCTTCAGAAATAAGGAGATTTATCATTAGTATGAAGATGCTAAGTTTCTCCAGATATGATATAGAAATTGATGATCACATTTGACCTAATATAAACCAACTCCAGATCAACTTACTTGATGCATTAGTAGCCAGACTGATGAGGAGCTTTAAAGGTTACATACAAAAAATTGTATGTCACCAGAATCTTGATATTAAAAAATAAAACCAATAATAACAAATATAGAAAAGAATAAAGAAGAAAATACTGCTTATATGCATTGGTAAAAATATTGAAAAGCAACATGCATTTAGAATAACATGACTTACATTACCTATGTATTTGCCAGTGTTTCAAAAACATTAGGAAATACTAGGTTTAGAAACAGTCTGAAACAAGTTTTCCAAAAAAATAATTAATGAACCAGAAAACCTGATTTAATGTGAGATGGGCTGTAAAGCTTGGAACTAAAAGTAGTTAACAGAATTTTAAAATAAAAATAAAAGATTATCATTGGTTTTCTTCATAATGATTTTTTTGGGTTGGAAAACGAATGTAGATACAACATTAGAATAAGATGATAGTTAAACTGAATATGGGCCAAATAGAGGTAAAATTCTATTTCTGTACAGCAGAAAAAGTTTTGCATCATAGTTGCTTATTTTCCAGGTATGTACCATTCATCACAAGGAGAGACAATGCATGACTTGCTCAATATTGCACAAACTGTTGTTTGGGAAAAACAGGTCTTCTTGATCAGAAAATTGAACTTCATGGATAAAAACTATGGCTTTCATGCTACTATGAGATGAAAATTTATTAGGATATTGTCATTGAAAATGAACCAGCTAGATTACCTACACTTTGTTAACGATGTAGCAAATTTAAACAGTGATTAGGGGAGACTATACGAGTCGCAACCCCTTAGAAACTGATTGGGCGGCACGCCGGAACAACCCAGCAATTCCACTGCTTGGGAAAAATCTTATCCTAGGTTACATACACAAATGTACATGTAATACATATACATTTCTTCACCAGGTGGACCCCAAGAGCAGTGCATTTATGGCATGCATGTTGCTACAGACTGTCCCTGAAAGCTCAAAAGATTCACCATCGCTCTCCTAAGATATTCACTAATTTACAATAGCATTAAACTAGAATACCCACACATCTGGCAGAAGAATGAATAAATGTGTTCAGATCATTTCACATCTATCATTATGAAGAGAATGGGGAATCTACAGTCATATAAAACAAGATGGTAAAATCTTACAAACACAGTATGGAATGAAAAAGGTAAGTTAAAGTTCCCGATTTCCATTCATATAAACACATGCAAATCAGGCCAGCAGTTATCTAGAGTACAGGGACTGGAAGAGCATGAGGGGGTCTCCCTGGGGTGATGATGTTCTGTGTCTTCCTCTTGGTGATGGTTAAACAGGTAAAGATGGTCAGGAACATTTTTCTCACTTGGTGGCACATTCACATCCACCACCTTGTATCAGTTAACTTTACAGGTGCTAGGAGTTACACAAGCACAACCTCACAAACAAAGGGAGTCCTTTTCCTTTTTACCAATGCTAGGAAGGCAAGATGCTCTTTTCAAGTCACATAGAATTAAAGGAACACTAAACTGCTTTAAATTTTTACTTTAAAACACAAGATAATTTGTCTTCTAGCCTAATTTTTTTACTTTCTCATTTCTTGGCATCTCTGCAAGTTAGATTTCCCTGATGTCTATCTATATAACCTTATAGGAAGATAGACCCAGCATTTCTTGTGCCCTGAGTATCTCAAGCAAGGGTTCAGAAATACATCTATGGAACAAAAACTGAACAGAGTCTCTTATCCTCTTTGTAGTGAAGACAGAGGAACAGAGTCTCTTATCCTCTTTGTAGGAAGACAGACTCACCACAGGCAGGGCAGCCAACCCCTCCATTACCTTTGCTCAAGGCATTCTGAACTTTCTGGTAAAAGTTGTGTGTGTGGGGGGGAATCTCATCATTTTCTAGGAACCAGCCAGACATGAAGTGAAAGTTATCTGAGCAATGAAATGTTTTCATCTTTTAGTTAATGTGTGGTCAGAGCAGTGATCTTCATGGAACCCAGGGATGAGAGGTTTTGTCAAGTAGAACCTAAAGACAACAGGCTTCTTTTAGTTGCCCTTAGGCTTTTCTCTTTCTTACTGTGAGCCTCCTTTAGTTGCCCTTAGGCTTTTCTCTTTCTTACTGTGAGCCTCCTTTCGCTAGAGAATGTACTTACGCCTTCCAATTAATATGATTCCTAAATAGGACATAAATCTTTCCTCTGGATGAGAACTCTCATCAGGCTCAGCTCATTTTTCATTCTCTATCTAAACAAGCTATTTTATGAAAAGAAAAAGTCTAAACGAAGGATATTCTACAGCTCGACTTCTCCCCATCAATCTATTTTGTTATTTTATCTAAACTAACTTTGCCATTACATTCTTTCACCATAGCAACTTCAAGGAGGTAATCTACAAATCAATTAAAATCAAGTTAACTGCCAAACAAGTCAAGTGACAAGCATAATATTTACATGCAGAAAGAACCCTAATATGTATGTAGCAGAAGAGAGTTCGGACTGGCTGGCTTTCCTTCTAATGCGAGATTTAAAATTTGTATGATTACTTTTGAAAATCATTTAAAAAAAAAAAAGAAAGAAAGAAAGCAAAAAAGGGGGGCCGGGGGTTTAGTTCAGCAGATTAAGTGCCTGCTTGGCAAAAGTAAGGTTGTGATTGGATCCCCAGCACAAACAAACAAACAAACAAGAAAAAAATCAAAAGTTCACTACATAATTACTCTCAGCTTAAGACATCTGTGTTTTATAGACAGATGAGTACATATATAAAGCAAAAAATGGTACACTTACAGAGCATATTACTATTAATTTTAAGTTTTTTTACTTTAATATTTTCTACTCATGAAATATTTTAAAGGTATATGCAGTAATATTATGGAAAGTACATTGTACATTGCCCCTATTTTCCTTTCCTTTCATATTCCTATTATTTCCTTTGATTTTTTTCTCTTATTACTTTATTTTTATAATAAAGGAGAAATAAAGACAAATTTATGCAAGGGGCTGGTCTGATCTAATTGAAAATAAAATCAGTAATGTAGTTAGCATTCAATGTTCACATTGGCTTCTGTGTCACAGATTATTTGCTGAGAACTGTAAATGTACTCATGGATATGACAATAAATTGCCATTTTCTTGATGAAGTTTTCCTTGACTTCTCCAAGCAAAGTCCTCCACTCCAGCCTCTTATTTCTTTTTTTCTCAATTTGTACTTAATTTATTTCCTTCCATTCTTGATGAGAGTGTAAGCTTTGTAAGAGCAGAGATCTCATGCATTCTACTCCTCACTATAATCTTAGTATAAGACAAATATTTTCAGTATCTAGTAACAAAACTAGAGCCTTAGACATGGTGGTTTGCTCCAGTGGTCTGTACAAAGTAGTGAGAGCTAACAGTTACAAATCAGCAGCTATTAAAAACTATATAAACAGAATTAAACAAATTCCATTAAAATATTGGTAATACTTAAAACTCAGCACTTTCAAGTAATTAGACTACACTGTACTATGATCTGCATTTTTGAGATAATTTACATTTACTAAGTCTGCATGTTGGGAATTTGTGTTATCATGTATCTCTTGTCAAATTCACATTTAGTGAACCTCTACAGTTTGAAATGGATTGGTGGTAGATTTCTGGGTGCAGAAATCAGCAAATGTTACAAGTAGGCCCCAGCTGGCTACTGACACTTTCTAGCACATCACTGAATGTAAGAATTGAACAAATAGTATCTATATGAGTAAACTGATCTTTAAGATTCTGATCACATCACAGTGTTGCATTCATCGTCATAATGGTTCATATCTTTTGGAGTTTATTCTTTCAATTTCTTTTTTAGGATCACTTTGATCCATTTACTGATGCTTGTGGCTTCTACTCATCTGAATCTAGGCAATACCCCACAGCAAACCCGCAACCTTTGTTCTACAACTTACTACCTGGAGGTAGAGATAAGGAAAACAAGGAGCACTGAGCTTAGCCTGGAAAAATTCCAAAATTCCAAACCAGGACTTACACCTGTCAGAGCTTCCTGCATTATGGACAGTAACCTTTCTCCACCAGCTCTTTGCAGGTACACTCAGATATACTGCATTGCATACACCCAATGCTAAAAGAGTTATGGAAAAGGAAGCAAACAATAGACACAGCTGACATGACTCATACCCTGTCAATCGCATTGTTATTCACTCTCTGAAGACCCAGTGGAAGACGCCCTAGATCTGGCATGGTATTTTAAAATCTTCAACTCAGTGCACTTAGCACTTGTGTCACTGTTCTTTCATGGGCATTAGACCACTCACTAGAGGAGTGAGCAGTCTGACCAAACTTTGCTTCTGTTTCCTTATGGTCACATGCCATGTCCAAATTTTGTCTGCCATGCATAAGAACCTAGGAACCCATCACGTACTCCAATACTTGGGCTAACAACTTCAAAGCTCTCTGTTCTGGAGTGTGGTTTACGTATTTGTGGCTTTGAAACATCTGTCATTGCATTTAGTTGGCTTCACATAATACAAGTAATGTATTTCTTCTGTTCACAAAACTACTTTTCTCTTTAACATTTAGTTGTTCTTTTCCAAATTCACATGATTTTCAGGCAGGTATTAAATTAGAAAGTCTGACAAGTTTTAATGTATCATATTATACTTTTTCTACCAATGGAATTTTCTAAGATTCAAAGTAGCTCTGAGTTCAATCTCAGAGAGGTTCAGTAACTGTATTTAGTTCCGACTAGTGGAGGTTAACAAAATCTCTTTGATTACTGTTCAAAAAAGGAAAATAATAGAAGTTAGCAGCAAGGAGATCCAAAATGGGGGACATGGCAAAACCACATCAGGAGCTGGGTCCTCCAGAAAAACAAGCAAAGTCAAATGTACAGAATTAAATGCTTCTATTTTGTAAGAAGGGTTCTTTACTTTTTCATCTTGGCCAGATAAGGCCTAGCTGGGCCATTCAGTCAGGGTACCTGCTCTTAAAATTAGCTCATGGGAGCTCATTGATTTTATAACATAGGCAGCAACAGACTACAGAAGTTGGGAAAAATGAAATTAACAGTATGTGAATGAATAATATATTTTAAGAAACCTTAATTGAACACAGATACATGTCAAGTACCAAAATGACACAGTTTTAAGCATAGTGTGCCTCTCATATTAACAATCAGCTCCAAAGATGATTATAAACCTCCAATAGTGGGAGTGTCCCTTTTTTGCTAACAATTATTTTACATTTCCTTATACAGCCTACTTTGAAAGTGCTCTGTGCTGGTCAATAGCTCAGACTACCTAAGAGTATCAGGATTTTGATACCACCTGCATAGAGTTCTTAATCTTCCTGTCTGTGGTTCCTCCAAGCGCTGCCTTGATGGTGCAGAGCATTTACACGCTGTATTTTCCCTATGTTTCTGACTTACACTCATAGTTTGTCTTGAACATTGAAGATGTGGCTTTTCTTCAGTTTAGAAAAATTCACCTAATACTTTCTGCAAAAAGTTTTACAAGTTGTTCCTCCTTAACAAAAACTGTCTTATAACTTGCAGACAAAATGTCTGAACTTAGTTTCACCTGCAAGAGTTTCTCTGTATTCAAAAGCTTGTCCTTCTAGAGTTGTTACTCAAATATGACTCTTACACTCCCCTATCTGCAAGAAGTACGCTCCAAAGAAGGTCCCTTGCCAAGCCTGACTGGAGGCACGGGGTTAGATGGTAACTGCACTCAAGTACAGGCTGAAGCATTAAAACAAAGGTTTTAAAAGGAATTTTTATGAGTACACGTTTAAAGTACATAATGAATACATTTATTGTGTGGGAGTTTGCACACGTACATAAGTCATTTCAATTCTTTTTTACCCCCCCTTGTCTCCCACCACTCCCTGATACCTCCAACTGTTGTCCCCTTCCCATTTGCAAAAGGTTTATTTGCATTTTTGTCTTCAATTCTCTTAAATCTCTTTTCCCTTTCCTCCATTTTGGATTATTCTTAACCTGCTGTAAAGAAGGATAAACTTGAGCCATGCCCAGATAAATGGATGCACCTCAAGGTCATGATATTAAGTGAAATAAATCAAATGCACACATTTAAATGGTTAATCTTACATAAGAACCTCAAAATTAAATAATAAGCAAAATAAAGATAGATAATAGGAAGTAGGGAGATCTTTCTGGAACAAAGATTTTCACAGAAGCACCGACCTGGGAGTTCTCATTCTGGCCTAGAAATCCCTTAAGTCCCTTCAATGCTAACCTTTGGATCCCATAATTGTAGCTACATGGTGGCCTTACACTTTCAGGAGTCTGGAAACAGTGGGCAATAGTTTCATTCATTCAGTGCATAAACATCGATCACTGACTATATGACAGATACCCGCCATACTCAGAAGGAGGAGGAAAAAAAGACAAAAACCACTGCCACGCAGAGATTATATTCTAGTATAAATAACAGCTAACACTTATTTTAGTGCTATGTACTAGGCACATGGTTAACACATTTAATCATAATGCCCTGTTTATAGATGAGGAAGCAGAGGCACGTGAATTTTAATAACCTGGCAAATGTCCCATATCTATAAATGATAATGTAGAAATATGAATTTCTGCAGTGTAGCTCACCCACTTCTTCATACCACCTGCCCAAGGCTAAAAACAAAACAAACAAATATATATATAAAAGAGTTGCTGGCCCAGACGGGACCCTTTAATCAGGAAAAGCGGCAGCCAAGTTACGGGACTCCTGCCTCCTCCGCCCCCTATAGACTTGACTGTAACCCTATACCCCCATCCCTAAGAACCTGTGTGCCAATGAAATACCTGTACATCTCTAATGGCCTTAGGGCACTGCCCTAAGCTTAGGCTATTTATATTCCCCCACGCCACGTGTCAGAGAGAGATCGCTGGATTCCAGCCGCCAGTGTGCCAGTCTCCTCTCCCCGTGTTCCCGGAGAGACCACCGGCCCCTGGGTGCAGCGGAGATGCTGCGCCCCGGGGCCGGGGGGAGGGTCTCTCCCTGCATTCCTGAAATAAAGCCACCGCTGCCCACTACTTTCACTGCCGTCCACTCCACTCCTTCCACGGACCTCGGACCTCTTCCTCTTCCTCTTCTTCCCATCCTCTCCCCCTTCTTCTCTCAGACCTAACTATATATATATATATATATATATATATACACACACACACACACACACACACACACACACACACACATATATATCGAGTCAGGTATATTGTGCTATCCCATAACCAAGGGGGGTCCCACTGCTGCTGCTTAGCCCCTCAACAGATTTGACAAAAGGAGCATACCAAATTCTACGCCAGATAAGGAACACTTGAAAAATGACATAAAAGAGGTGGTTACGTAGGCCTGTCATTAGGTGCATATTTTCATTTAATCTGCACAATGACTTTATGATACAGCTATTTTAATTTTCCATTTACAGACAGGATAAACTGCCTGTTACAGTTAGAAAATCTGCCAGTTGAAAAAGCAGTGGAGTTGGCACTCAAGCTTGGTCTATTTGGCTCCAAAGCCAAAGTCACCAATTGTTATGATTCTTAGATATAAAAGTGATCTATGGGGTAATTATTTTTTTCACTGTCAATTTATCCCACATGACTCATAACTTGTAGTATAAAGAAGGCTATTTTAATAGTTAAGACACTGTGAGTGGAAAGAGGAGGCATGATACAGGATGAAGCTGATCTTGCCAGCCTGGAGAATCTCTGGCTCCTGGCTGGGCCAAGGAACAGCATTTTGGCAATAAAATTCAATCACATGACCAATGTTTTCAGCCAAATTAAATGAGCCAGATGGAAGCCCATAAAGTCAAATATGAAAGGAGGAGACAAACACAGTCCACTTAAAATCACTGATTAGTTATGATCATCTTTTTTTTTCCCCACATAATAAGTACTTCTGGAGCTGGAGGTGGTAGCTTATAGTAGTAGCTAGCTCACCATGTGCCAGGCCCGGGGTTCAGTCTGATGGTCCACAAAACAAAGAAACAAACAAACATAAAACCTTTTTGATGGCTTTGCATAACAGTACTTTACACTGTTATCAATTAGGCCAGAGGATAATTTAGACATTATTTACTAAATATGTATTTTAATCAATGACAAAATCCTACTCTACGTCAAATTACAAGGTGTTGTTTTTTCCCAAGAAATTTCCCTAGTTGAACAGAGGAAGACACAAGTTTATGAGAATTGCATCTTCATTATGGAGTCCTTCCTAGTGCAAATAAGAGGATCTGCTCAGGAAACTGCTGTACAAGAGGAACTGTTTCAGAGTCAAGGTACTCGGTCAGGGTCCATCTTGGGTCAAGTTTCTTAAACTTTGTCTGACCTGCTCCCTCATTTGTAATGTAAAGGTACTGTTCAATCCACTGCCCGCAGCTGTTTTGGAGGGTTACACATGTGAAATGAGGCAGCTCAGACTGGGGATGCTGCTAGGTACAAGGGAGGAGCCCAGCACAGATGAGCTCTTTCTGTTTCTATTTAAGACTTTCGTAACAAATATGTGTGTGGTCTCTGGCCCTTGAACGTTCAATTATTGCTCTATCATTTGATGATCCTTGTAGTTATTATTTTCACTTATCCTAAGAAATAAAATGGAATGAGTTGGAGAACACTGAAAGCATTAGATATCACATATTATATCTGAACTTTTAAAAGCTAAAAAATGCTAAGCCACAGCCACTGTTTCTGTGGTACATAGAAAGTTACACCCCAATGTATCAGTGCAGTTAATAGTATTCATTTTCATCTAAAGATGTGGGGACAACTAGCTTTTTCGAGTGAGCATTGTGAGGTTTGATTCAACAAGTACTGGTGTTACCATACTGAGGTTTTGGTAGAGGCAAAGAGAATCTATTACACCATATTCTGCTATGAACCCTATTTATGTCTGCTCCTATAAAGGCTCCATTTCAAAGTTATAGTTTTCAGCATACTTTTCTGAATAAAGGGGCTGATTTATAGAACTTGTTTTAGCAAACACCACTCTGTCTTTTTATAGCTGGAAGATTATTGCATTCAGAGCTTCTTCTCTTCCCTCTATTTCCATCAGATTTTATTTATTTCCTCTCAGCTACATGAGAAATGAGTTTGTTGAGCATGCTTAAGAAGCCACTGATTTGGTAGCTTTCCTAAAAGGTGGCACAGACGAAGGTATTAAAATCATTTGCAAAAATGAGATTGGGAGATTTCCTGAGACTTTCAATTGTATAGCATACCCCATGATGCCTGTCATTTCAAAAAGCAAACAATCAAAGATACTTTCTGTTTCTGACCTGTAGAATGATATGGAACTACCTCTTGCTCTCCTTGTGGTGTGCCTTGGATGGCTTTCTCTCCTATTGTCATCATGCAAAATCTCCTTCAGAATCTTTCTCTCTCTGTCTCTGTCTCTGTCTCTCTTAAATAAGAAACAAAGCAGAAAATTGTGAGATTTCTTCTGGCTGGAAGGCAAGAACATCTCTAGAAGAGTAACTGTCTAGTTAATGTTTTCCAGAAAACTTTTGTAATTTTTAAAACTAAATTTTTTTCAAAATATAAATTTGTTAGCATTCTTTTGACAGAGCTGTCATATTTCACAAGCTTGTTATGTCTCAGCTCCTTAATTATTTTTTCTTCCCAGATCATGCTTTCCCCCATCTTTTATCTGGGCATTATTTCAATAAACATCAACTAACTTGCATTAATCTCTAACAGGAGCACATCATTCTCCTCTCTGCCTCTGAAAGAGAGGTTGGGAAGTATCTATAAAACAATGAGATGAAGCTTTAAAAAAGAATGCCAGGACCCAGGTGGCAAGTCAATGCCTTGTCCTTCAAAGCAGTATTCACTTTAGTAAGCACAGCTCTGCTTCTCACAGACATTGCTTTACTTTACACATAGTTGGCACTCCATTCTGAGTCCCCAGAGGAACATTCGCTCGATTCTACTGGAATCTCTCCAGCTCCCCTGAATTTCCCTGGTCTTCTTCCTATCTTTTTTCCTCTGCTCTTTGCTCTTTTCTCCTTCCCTCTTTGCTTTTATCTCTCTTTTCCAATCTCCTCATGCATCAAATCTAACAGAGATTAATAAGCTCTATATAAATATGAGGCATGATCATAAAATATGGTGAATGTTTAAATTTTTAAAAATGTATTACAGCAAAAGGTGCACTACTGTGAATTTCCCCAGAACCCTCCCTTGCTTTAAATAAACTTATCCTCTCATTCATGCCACTTTCTGAGCAGCTCTGGAAGTTCTCCTTTTTGAGTATCTTTAGTTATGCTTCATGGCTGCCTCAATATCATGAGTCAATTCAAAATTTCACTTTCATGATCATTTTGCCTTTGAGGAAGAGCCAGAAGTCACATAGGATCAGATCTGGTGAAGGAGGTAGATAAGGACGCACCAGAATGTGTTTACTCTCCTGTGTCTCTGGTGGATGACATTCAACAGCAGCACTGTATATTTTATCGTACCTCATATAGTCAAAAGAGAGGACTTCTAGAACTGCATCAGAAAGTGGGAAAATGAATGAGTAAATTTTAAAACTAGGGGTAGTATTTTGAGGGAAATTCATGACAATGCATCTTTTGCTATAAATTTTTAAATTGTAAGCATTTACAGTATTATTTGATCTCTCCTTGTATTTTTTGATCTCTCTTTGTATTTGACTTTTCTCTAAAATTGTATTTTACTCACAAAAGATAAAAATTTGTCACTGTTAAATTACTTTAGGTCTATTTTGAGCATTATATAATTGTGTAAGTTTGAATATACTTCTCAGAGTCAACATTTAGCAAATTTATATGATTGGTTACTACTTTAGTAAATCAGACTAACCACATTTTTTATATTACGGACTTTGCTTTCTTTCTGGCTACATACTAGAAGGGAGTGGAATCCCTGCCAAAAAAATTCTATTCCAGCTTAAAGTATGTGTACCACTAATACCATGTGATAATATTCATTTGACACACAAGAAAAAATGATTGTGTAATAGGCCTATTTGAAGATTTTGTTGATATAAAACATTAGTCTTAAGCAGAAAACACTTGGGAGAAATCCAATGAAGAAATGCTGGTTCATGTCCAGGTCTTTCAGTTGCTTCAGTAGTGAAATCATATCCAAAGTCTCTTAAAGGTCAAGATAAGCTTAAGTTACTTGCACATTTTAAAGAATCTTGTATTTTAAACAAACAAACAAACAAACAAATAACAAATTCAGAAAGCTATAAAATTAAGAGATACTTTTAAAATCTTGTACTAATGCCTCTAATTCCAGTAATGCTATTCAGAAGACAATTATAGCATTTAAGTGAATATGAATATACATGCATGCATATGCGAGTGTGTGTGTGTGTACACATACATGGTACGTTTGAGGTTTTAACATCTGATAAAAGTTTAAAGATATATCATAAACATTTTTTTATTACTGTCAGTATATGGTGAATGCATATCTATTTGAAAAGGTGAGACCAGGCAGCCAACTATCCTTTATTTCCCTATCTTCCTCCTAACTTTGTTTTGGTCCTGGGGATTGAATTCAAGACCTTCAGACTTAACTGTATCGCCAGTCCCTTATTTATTTATTTTTATTTTGAGACAGAGTTTCAGTCACTAAATTCCCTAGGCTAGGCTTGAACTTGTGACCCTCTAACCTCAGTGTTTTCCTGAAGTGCTAGAATTATATACGAGCCACCATGCCTGACTTCACTCAACTCAACTCAATCTGCTGTAGGTGTGAGCATATTAGCAAGTTGGTGCTACTCTTAAAGACATTCTGCAGGGATAGCACAGAGGAGTCCATCAAGTAGGCATTAATGGGCATTGCTTTGCAAGTAAGGGAGACGCAGACCCCAAAGAGTTTGCAGCCCAACATAAGACCTATAATAGTGAAAAAGTGCATATGAAAAACTAATTACTATAACAGCGACAAAAATTCAGAGTAAGAGGAAATAAATGAGGGACAAAGTCCCTCAAGTTTCCAAAAATGAGTCTGTGATGGCTGTTGGAGATGTCATCATCATCTTTCAGCCTTTTTTACAAAGCTTGTTAGAACTAACATGAACATTCAGACATGTAGAAAATCCATCTTTGGCTAAGTCAGCACTTGTATTTTGGAAAGGTCCAGAACTTCGCCAAATGAAATAAAAATACCTTTGTTAGAACAAAGCAAAAGTAAGTCTCAAAATTCACTCATAAATCATCTGGTAGAATTTAGACTGTATTTCTTGAGATTTCTCAGATTCTTTATTTCTTCACTTTACTATATTGTTATTGACTTTACTATATTCAGCATTTACATATTTATGTTAGGAACATGCTACCAAATGATTACACCTATCAGTGATGAAGGGGCTCTAGAAATAGTAACTATTGGAAATATGCACAGTGATATTCATAAATCTTTGATAAATGCTTAGGATACAACTTAGCATATAATAACCATGAGATGTAAGTAATAAGCATGAAAATCACATTCAGTAGGATGCAAAACATAATTATGTGAAGTATAATTTCCAATACTCAACTAAATTTCATAAGTATAACAAATTATGTAATTAACAAAAATAAATAGTATTTATTTTGCTTAGAAATGAAAATTTTATTTACACATTTAGCTGGCATCTCATATACATCCCTTGTTTACTTAGGTAATTACTAGTCAATTTTATAAGTTGATTTTTTCTGATTTTTTATAATTCTCAAAAATATTCCAAGGATACTCTTTTCCATACAGTTTGAAGCAAATAATTCTTATGAATTATTGTAATCCGAATTTTGAATGTTTCCTAGGCATATAAATCAAAATACAATTTTTTTTTCTTCTTTTTGGTGGTACCAGAGATCGAACTCACGAAGGTGCACTTGGCAGGCAGGCACTTAGGCTGCTGAGCTAAATCCCCAGCCCTAAATCAGAACACATTTTAATCCGAAGTGAGTGCATACCTTTATACAGGCCTGACAGCTTCTAAATACACTGCATTTGCTCAAAATAAGAAATACCTTTTTTAAAAATCAAGATTATGCCAACATTTACTATTGATAAAATAGTTTGCAGAGGTATAGACTAGTATCAATCAGAAACAATATTTGGAAGAATCACTAATTTCCCTATTTGAAAGTATAGGGCACAAAGGGAAGAAAGAAATCAAGTTTTTTCTGTGTTTTTCTTATAGTCATTTGGTCCAAATTAATTAAACTTTGATATGAACCAAAAGTTACTGACCCTTTGAGGGCATGAGGTTGAGGTTTTAGATGACTCCTAGAGAAACTTTTAGAAATAAAAGGTTAATAAAATATTTATGTAAAATTTATGGTACCTAATTTTGCAGGACAAATTACCACTTAGACCACAGTGATAGAATCAGCTTTTCCAAGTATGTATGCTCTGAAATAGCTTCAAGCAAAGGTATACTGTTTCTCTTACTGTTGTTCATTTAGTCCAACAAGGACTGTTTCCTAATATTTAAAAAGGTAACTTAAAAGTTAATATGGATAATATTGATGATATTCATATATTAGGCAAGTTAATAACTCATTTTCCAGACCACACTACTGTAACATGAATGCTTTTTAAAGTTCACCACTTAACTGTCAGACTGAATGTTCAGAGTTAGTCAGTATTCTTATACTTCAGCAAGTTCCCACACACCCAGACTATTTCATAATATCTGAGTTCTTATTTTATATACTGGCAATTTTAACCAACTTTAGGAATTAAATCAAGCAGCACAGGGCAAAGCCTGGTTTGCAAAGCCCCTAAAGCTAATGAAAAGTCCTTCCCAGACACTAAAAGGAAAGAGCAATACCTGTAGGACTTTGAGAATCGCAATCTTGTTTTGGCTCTTGGAGGCAATCCTGGTGCTGTGAATCCCAGAGAATCCCAAACAAAAGCCATTTGTAAAGAGGGGGCCAAGATTCACTGACACAGTGAGAAGTCAGAGCTGGTGCAGGACCCTGGGGCTCAGAGCCCCTGGAGGAGTGGAAGGCACTTGTGGCTGAGGGAGGGCATTTCTTCTGTGTGGTGGTAGGTGCTGTCAGAGAGGTGGCATGCTTGCTGAGGCAAGGCTGGGCGGGATGGCCGGCATTTCCTGCTGCATGACACTTGGCCTTTGCGACAGAGCTTGCTTCACTCAGACCTTATCTCACTATTAATGTGAGAAACGCTCCCTTGAAAATTTGTTTTTAAATATAGCCCTGATTAAATAGCCACAGTCACAAGCTGCTCCTGAAAAGCATAATACACATGAGTAGGCACACACACCGTGGGAGATACGATTATCGTGGGTGAAACTTTAAGTGTGATCATTTAAAAAAGGAAATAGAGGGCTCCGTTTAAAGGAAAAAAAAATAGTAAATATATGGCTACAACTGGGAAATTCAAGAAATTGCACACAATCAATTGGCAATATAATTTTCCATGTCAGCTTCTTTTAGAAACATGGATGGATATCATTAGAAACAAAACTTCCATAAGGATTTAATTCTTTCAAAAGTACCAGCCCTTCCCTGCAAGTCATGTGAGAAGAAAACAGGCAGATCACTTTCAAAGCTTTTGGCAGCTGCATCACCTTGGAAAGTGAATTATAATGCATGACTTTGACAACAAAAATCAATTTTCTAGCCCATTTTCTACTCCTTAGAAATGTTTCTTAACTGCTAACTCCCTTCAAACATCTTTTTCTCAAATTAAATAAAGATGACAGCCAAATAGATAGAACCCCTTGAAAGTTTTACAAGTCCAGCACATCTTGGAGAAGCATATACTTCAAGATACTGTCCTCGAGGAGTCAAAGGACTCAAATGTCGTCATTGCGTCTCACCACTGAGGGTGTTTCATCTTAATAACGCGGCATAATTCCATCAGTCCCTGTCCAAACCCTCCCCCGAGGGTGACCTCCACTGTAAACCAAGACAGAGTTCCACTTTTCCAGGATAAGATTAGAGAGGCTTGCAGTGCCCCAGAGTGAATTTAACCCTCTTCAAACTGGTAAAAAGTGATCGGTGGTTGAACTCAGCAAACATCAACATATCTACCAAATTTCCAGACCGCTAAAGCTTGATCTATCTCATAGCACAAAGGGGACCAAAATGTTCATATAATTGGCATAAATGATTACGATATTAAATATGATGCTTAGTTTCACAATAGCATCCGGCACACCAGGGGTTTTTGAGAATGCTACAGGTTCCATATCAGCTTTGGGGATGAGTAATAGAAAAGGCTTTACAGTTCCACCTCTTAGTTATCTGACGTATGGGCTCTAAGTGTGTGGGTATGTGATTGCTGCCCAGAACACCAATGACCTTGGAGGAGCTGAGAGTTAAAAAATAAACACAGTCTCTCTGAATCAACTTCAATATTCTAATGCTTCACAAACTGCCCTCATTTTTTGGTAGGGATGTGCCTTTCACCTGAGCAAGACAGTAGACACCTCCAGCTGTTTGAGAAGTTTTGAGAAGGAGCCTGTATTTATGCAGTCTGTCCTTCTGATGCATGAGATTCTCCTATTATCATTTAATTCTCCTACATTGTTTAATTTCCATTTGGAAACAGATCTTGGACAATGCAAATATTCTTGATAGAATTAATATGGAACTGAACAACTTAGTGTTTAGGAGAATGACTTTATCTGAGAGTAAAGCCAGACAGTATGAGAGAGCTGGTCCACTGGGTAAGGAGCAGATGAGCCCACAGGCTGAGGTAGGGTTGGACTGGTGCAAAGGAATTTGGGGGATCAAAGAACCAAGAGAGCAAATAGCATTACTTCTGTCTCATAAAATACAAGGCTCTTATTCATTCCAGTGCTGTTTTAAAGTTTGTAAGTGAAGCAACATTATTGGCATCTGATAATAAAAGCTATAGTTCCTATAGATAACTTCGGAAGCAGAAAAATATTACTTTTCTTATAGTAATAAAAATCTACCCCAATTTTTCCTGTAGTGAAAAAAAGTCTTCCCTTCCCATCCAGGCTAATTCCAGCAAAATATATTTTCATGGTAATTATCTTTGTCTCTTTAACAATTTAGATTTTTAAAAGAATGTCCTTTTAGTTGATATCTAATTGACAAAATACAAGAGCTTAATAATAACCTAGAGAAAAGCTTCTTCAGACTGTCCAACTTTTTTGAAAAATATACAAGAGAAGCAAACATTTTATAAAAATTATTGCCAAAAATTCCCCTGACCCATACCTGTTGAATAGTTCAGTAAGATAAAAACAATAAGTGAAATTATGAACAGGAAAATGAAAACTTTGGTTGCCTTTTCTAATGTGAAACTGGATAAAGACATTGTCCGCTCATTTTAATGTAGGGTTTCTTCTCACTCACTCACCCGCTTCTCATTTCTTCTTCAGAGTTACACATGATCTTGCTTAGGTTATCAGGCCTCAACAAGGTCCCAGAAATAAGCTACTTATTTCTCAGGTAAAACATGAGAAAAGTCAGCCTTGATTTTTAAATGTAAAAATCAACCATGTTTTGAGGAATTGGTTAATATTTCCCAGATATGAGAAATTAGACAATTGTAAAAGTTTTTTAAAAATCATGTAATATTTTTCTAGGATGAAACTTTGCTAACATTTATATAACAACCATCTAGTTATAATTTTCATGTCATAGGTACAACAGTAGAAAAAAGTGAAGTAAATTTTAATTACTATCTCATTGGTATTTATTTTTCAGATAATTTTAATAAAAGCATGATTCAATGGCAAGGAGAAATGTTTCGTTTCCAAGACTGTCTGCTTTTAGATGTTGAAAACTAGTACCAAGGACAATAGGATTTTGAGATCTAAACACTGCTCCATTTAATTGTTACCCACATAAATCCTAATCCCCCAAATTCTTAATGAAACATCCATCTCCTGCCAATAAGTTAGATCTTATATTCTGCCAAGTTCCAATTGTGGTGTCTTTGTGTGTGTGTGTGTGTGTGTGTGTGTGTGCGCGCGCACGTGTGTGTGTTTTCTTTGGTACCAGGATCGAACTCAGAACCGCCTGCTTGCAAGGCAGGTGCTTATGCCGCTGAGCTACATCCTCAGCCTCTATGGTGTCTTTTTTGCCTCTTGACTATTTCTGGGATATTTGGTTCCAAGGTTCCAGATATTAAAAATAAAAGATTATTATTTCAGTGTTTGACACACAATCTCAAGAGTTTCTTTTGCAGGAGAGACTACTGTAAATTACATTGAAACTCCCAAATTTGAAAATGGAAGAATTTAAACATAATTCACACAGAGATTCATTTACTTACAGTTGACAAGTATGGGTAGGACTGGGGGAGGGTGAACTAAATGAAATAAAGAGTTACATTAGTGGGTGTGTTATGTGGAAATCTATGACCTCAGGAAATCAGAACAAGCAGATAGATAGGTTTCTGGATAACGCTCTGTTTTGAAATAGTTGCTGGTCAGACTTCCAGAGACATGGTAGATAGATAATAGCAGCTACGGAGGCTCTGTGAGATACCCCACTTAGAATCCAGGAATGTTGCGGTATGAGGAGTCCTAAGCAAGGGGAAATACACCCTGCTGACCCAGGAATGAACTAAGCTAAGAGAAACCAACTAGAAATCCAATCCTGGTGCTATACGAGGAACAGATAGAATCTCAGTGCGGAAGCTAGAACCCGCGCCATGGAAGCCACGATTTGAATTTCCTGCTGCCGCTGCTGCATCCAATCTGCAGGGCAGGGAGAGAGATGTGTGAAAGCTGTGAGAGTGGGAATCTGCAAACGGAGTTCAGAGTTGGACTAGCAGGGAGCCCTACATGGACTTGCGGTGAGTGAGCGGAACGGGGAGCCTTTCATAGAGTAGGAGGCTCCAGCAAAGGACATACTGGGACCAGGCAGACTAGCTGGAAAAGGACGCTGCAGTGACTTTAGTCGCATATTCCCCTTTTAAGCGGGATTGGTGGGGAGTGCCTGCCCTGGGTGACGCCGCTAACTAAGACCCAGTAGGCTAGCCCAAACCAGGTCCCAGCGCCTGGAGGTGCACCCTAGCAGGGAAGCCTTCGGTAGGTTGATCTGGAGGGGCAGGCCCAGCAGAGGCTGCCCAGGTCTGTGTCTCCCTAGCACACTGCAGTGGGTGGGAACACCTAGCCAGCAGATTCAAACAAACTGTAACAGACAAAGAGAAAAAAAAAAAATTGGGCCTCCTACACTCTCTTGTATGGAAGGAACAAAAAGTATGAGAAGAGGAAGCAACAAGAAAGGGTCCTAAATCCCCAATCCGGAGAACACTGATCCAGGAAAGGGAAATGCAAAGGAAGACAGAAAACATGCAATATCAGACACGGCACCAATAGACAGAAAGCAATATCTCCAGAGCCTCATAGACAAGTTTAAAAATGAAGTATTTAATGAAATAAAGTAAGATATAAGTAGAATAGTTAGAGAAATGCTAAATACCGCCCAAGAAAAAACAGATGGTGGAATGGAAGAACAGAAAAAAAGGGGAGAATTGTTTGATGGAGAAACTAGAGAAAACATAGAATACGTGAAGCAGGTTCAAAGAAATTACCAGGAAACTAAAAACTCTATCGAAAGCTGGCATAACAGCTTGAAAGAAACTAAGGATAGATTATCTGAATTGGAGGGCAGACTTGTAATATGGGAGCTTGTAACTTCTTAAAAATAACAAGAAAACAAACAGCAGTAATACAAAGGCTAGAAGATGATAAGAGGATCTATAACCTAAGAATTAAGAACATAAAAGAAGAAGTAGGGACACAAACAAATGGACTACAAAAGCTATTCATAGAAATAATCCAAGAGAATTTCCCTAATTTAGCAAAAGGTAAAGATACTGAGATGTATGAAGCATACAGGACCCCAGCCACCTACAACCCAAACAGAGCTACACCCAGGCATATAATAATCAAAATTTCAGAAATCCAATATAAGAACAGAATATTAAAAGCCATCAGAGACAAGAAACAGATCACTTACAAGGGAACACCCATCAGAATTACAGCAGACTTCTCGGCACAAATCATCAAATCACAAAGAGCATGGGGGGAAATAAGTCAAGCTTTGAAAGATAACAACCTCCAGCCAAGATTGATATATCCTGCACAACTGTCCCTAGAAATTGATGGAAAAACAAGGTGCTTCCAGGATAAAGAGGAACTAGGGGAATTTGCAACCACCAATTCAACTCTACAGAGAATACTGCAGGATATTCTAAAAAAAAGGAAAATACCAAGACTTCAGAAACAGTGGCAGAGAGGCCACAATGAATGGAGCAGAAAGTGAAATGAAGAAGACAAACTGACAACAAACGACAGAAAAAGAGCTCAACAGAAATGAGGCAGACAAGATTGGATGGTAGGAACAGCTATTTTGGAGAAAACAAGACATCATAATAGCTAGTGCTGATTTAGTATCATCTTGCTTTGAAGTCCCATTAAGCTTTTATTCTTCTGTCTCCATTGGTCTTAACAGGTTGTATCTTATTGGATTTTATTATATGTGATAATATAAGCAAAAACTTTATAGACAAGGAGATTATACAGAAACCATTGTTCATTTTCTGATAGCTGGTTCTAAATACCCTGTAATACTGTCATTCTCTTGAGTGGTTTTACATTGTCTTGATATGTTTGGTGCTACAGTATAGGAAGTTATACTCAAAGATTTCAAGGAAAAAGACATTATGGTAACTACTTTTATGTCAGGATGTCTTGTGGTGAAACACTATTTTACTTAAATGGTTATGCTTTGACCTGCGCTGTTTTGTTGTTATGCCCTCTTTTATCTCAGTCTCTTTTTTTTAAAATTGTGTACTTTTTTTTCTTATTAATTAAGGGAAAAATAAAAAAAAGCAGGATACATTATAGTAACCCACTTTGATTTCCTATTAACTTGATTTGAAACTTTGTATAGCCCTTACCATCTTGCTTTGACTGATTTTCCTCTCTTCTGATTTGCTTGAAAGTATAGGCAACAACTGTAAAGACAATAAGATTCATTATGACGTCCATTCCGGTTGACTATTATCTTCTTTTAAAGCCCTGTAATGTCTCCAATGTTTTGGTTTTATTCTTTACTGTTTTGTTCAATTTTGTTATAACTGATGATATAGGCAATTCTTTTTAAGATAGCAAGAGGCAGTATGGTAACCATTGTTGATCACCTAGTATTTTGTTTTTACATTATCTATTATGTTCATCCTTTTGATTTGACTGACTCTGTTGTGTTATGTCACATTTGGTTTTACTCTCTTCAAAAAAAAGTAATAAGAACTGTGGGAGTAATAAAACCCTAAATGTGTAATTGTCATTGTCCAAAAGAAAGGAAAAAGTGCTCTAAAGAATATAACCGCATATATATTTAAGTGTATAAGATAGATAACCATATTACTGAGTTTTGTTGGATCATTAATAAAACTGTTTCCAGTCTCACTGTTTGAAAGTCCACTTTATATGCTTTAATTTTGTAACTTGAACAACTATTTCTAAGATAACAATATGTAATCTATTAACTAGTGATTTCCTATTGTTTATTTTTTTCTGAAATTCTGTATAACTTGTACCCTATTTCTGATTTTTTTTCTTTTTCTCCATTAAAAAAAAAGCAATAGTTGCTGGTCACAGACTCAAAGTCAGTAGCCATTAACATGGAAGAAAATAAAAGAATGCTCTTTATCAACCACTGCTAAGTGTTATTGTAATAATTCTATTTTCATAATGATCCTTATAAAAGAGTATGATGAAAGGAAGTTTACTAGCTGGATTTCTGCACTTAACTAATGCTCATTCAGTACAAAGCATTGTGGTTTTAGAAAGGCTTATTACATTAATTTATTTTGATCATTAATTATAGTTTATGGACGGACTGCAATAAAATGCTAGAATTTCCTACTTGCCTTTAGATATTATTCGAATATTCAATTACTCCATGTTCTGAAATGGGAGTGAACTATTTTATGTTTTGAATGTAGTGGAAGAGAACAGGATTGAAGGTACTCCACAATTTTGAGAGCACTAAGAAATCTTGGTCTGTGTTTTACACTTCTCTCAACTTAATCTTTAATCATATGTCCCCCCAGAACACAAAGAGAAATAAACGCTAACTAAAGACATTAGGACATCATCAACCAATCAGGTAAAGATGCTTCCATGTAAGAAAAAAGATCAATAAAACTATGGATTGTGAACAAAAAATTTTTACTATACACTTATGGTTTGCACATACAAGAGTGTGTTTGGGAATGGCTTATCAATTTTAATATTCTATTCAGTAACATTATGGGCCTCCTTTAAATACACTGACAAGTGGGGTCAAAGGGAAAAAGGGAGAAAAAATAGGAGGGAAGGAAATAAATTTGAGCTTTATAAAATATCTAAGTGTTTCACAAAATCTTAGGAAATTTTTCAAACTGTTAACAGAAAATATTCCCAGAATCAAATTCTTTAAAGATAGTGAAATTAATATAGGCTAATCACTTGAAATAAAGACTTGAATATGATCTTTTAAGTGTGTGTAAAGGGCTTTTGGGTAATGAATAGCCCAATTCTCTTTATGTGAAAATTTTAAAAGCTAGAAAACATTTTCTTTTCAATATTGCGCTAATGAATACAGGATGAAAGAGGTCCTATTAGTCACTCAGTGGAGAGCGAAAGAGTGCAAGAGCCGCATCTCCCAGTAGCCTTCCCACATTCCCAGACAGTGGGACTTCTCCCCGCAGTCTGCACTTGCCCTGTGTGACTGTCAACACTTTCCCAGTCACTTCTGCAGGGTCTGCCTTCCCTGATGGACTTAGACATAAACGTTAAGAAGGCCTGAATCCTGTCTGCTCTACTCTTAGTCCATGGTACCTGGAGAAAAGCTCCCAAAAAATAAGTCACAACCATTAGGACACCATTGGGAAAATATCCAGGGCTCCTCTAGTATAGCGAATTAGATTCAAGCCATAGTGGTGCCATGTATGTATGACCTTCAGCACTGCTGCTTGACCTTCACTGAACTTCAGTTCACTCCTTAACGTTTGGTTTTCAGTTGAGAACAATTGCAAAAAGTGTTTCAGAGGACTCAAAAAGGGTAATGAAAGCATTCTGAAGACACATAACATTCTAGGCATTACTGTTAATAATGTTCATAAGCTTTATGGAGAGAGATGAAAACTTTTAATTGGGGTTCAGGGGGTACTGGGTATTGAAGCTGGGCTTACTCACTGACCTATAGCCCCATCTTCCTTCGTTCCTTCCTTCCTTCCTCCTTCCCTTCCTTCCTTCTTTCCTTCTTTCTTTTCTTCCTTCCATTAATTGAAGCAACTTCCTACCATGCCACTAAGTGCCCAGATTTACCTTGAACTTGGCATCCTCTTGCCTCAGCCTCCCAAGTGCTGGGATGACAGGCATGCACCAGCATGCAAAGCTAGAAATATTTTTTATTTTAAAAATTGTTCTGAAAATTTCTTACTTCATGAGCATGGCAAATAATGACAGCAATTTTTCCTTTCAGAAAGGGTAATGAATCTTTAGTTTTGAGGAGTAACATTTTTTTCTTGTATTTGAAATCATTTAATTCTAAGGGTACAATAACAGAATACCAACTTTTATATTTTAAAAGTTCAGCCTATAACAATGTTTTAGTGTTTTATTATTAACATCTCCAAATTCTTCAATAGGTTTTGTTACAAATAATTAAAAAAAGTTAAATGGCAAGGCATTCTGCAAAAAATAACTGATGTAAATTTTCTGGATTATTCCAAGTCCACTTCTCTAAATATAGGAAATTTTCCAGCCATTTTTTTAAATTTGAAAACTTATGGAATCTTGAAGACAGGTTATTTAATTGGAAAAGCATTTGCAACATTGAATCCAACTCATGCTGCTCTCATTGTGGGCCACACAACCAAATAAGGGCAGAAATGGCTTTTTCAAGCTTTTTAAAAACTATGTTAACAAACAAGCAATATCAGTGATGGAATTACCAGGCTGGGAAACAAAATCACTCTCTTGGGAGAAAAAATAAGCATCCTAAATACCAAGAATCCCTAAATAACACCAACTCACACATTCACTTTTGGTGCCATGAACTTTTTCCATTACAGCAGCGTTCTGTATCTGCCTGAATCTGGAGGTCCATCTGTTAGAGCCAACAGCTATGAACTTTCTTGTGCTTGAGAACTTCTCACAGAGCTGTTACCTGCAGAATTCCTCAGCCTGATACTTCCTATGCATACAATGAGTCAGTGAATAACCATACCCAGTTCAGGGAACCTTTCCCAATTTCGTACTTTACTTTAATGTATCAGCAGCTTATCTGGTATTTTGTGAGGTATGTAAGGCGATCCCCATAATAATCCCTGTATGTGGAGGGATTCTTTTCATCCTGTCTCACCATTGAGGAGCTGGAGGTACACAAAGTTGGAGAAACTTGATTATGTGATTATACAGTCAATGGGTAGGTGGCATATATGAAGTTAAAATTGAAGACCCTATGATTGGTAAACCCCATTATCCTAACTAATATGGGGCTCTCCTATAACCGAGTCAAGGAATGAACAAGGTCAGGTCTCTTTCCTTGGAGAGTCAAGTCTTAATAGAAGTCTTGATTTTCACAGTTAAATGAAGAGGTATCAAGTATAAGAATTAAATATTCTTATTTAATGCATCAACTCACAGGTAGACCTCATTATCACCACTTTATAAAGGAGAAATCAGAGACTCAGGGAGGTTAAGTCACTTAGCTCTTGTCACAAGGTCAATATGTGACAAGTGTTCCAGTTAGACCTGCTTGCCTTCACATTTTGCCTCTGTTGTTACAGAATGTCACAAGTTCTTTAAATTCCTAACCCCAGGGACACGACAGTTCTGTAAGCTTTGGATGGGTTTAAGGTTATAAGCAGAGACTGAGTGGACTCCAGTGTGATAACTAAAGAGTCATAGAGACAGAAAGTGACAGATCTGGTGTGAAGAAATTCATAAAGAAAAGTAATGCTGTCACAATGGGCATGTGCTGAATACTGCTCTACATCTTCCTTCTAGACACTCTTCAGTGAAAAGAAATAGAAACACGTTTCTGTCCAACCAACTAGTGCTAGCAACTCACTAGAAACTAAAATAAAAATCTGAGTATTTGAGTTGCACTGAAAGAAAAACATTTATTTTTGGTATTTGTTCCTGTTTGATCACAGGGTACATAAAATTTAGAGTGCATTTCTAGTACCTTCTAAAAATCACCTGAGAAATTAAAAAATTGATACCAGATCTATAATTGATCATTAGTAAGGCAACAGAGTAGTGAGTTTTGCTTCTGATGGTCCTACTCATTTTATTTCTATTGCTTCAGAGAAGCTAAGTGACCTTCCCAAGTTTTATAAATAGCAAGGGGCTTTGATGGGGCGAACATTACAAACACTTCAAGTGAGATGTTTTTGATAGACACCTTACAGAACATCACCATCTAGCTCACCTCTAAATTTTAGAGACTAAATCATTTCTACATTTAAGATTCCCCCTGTTCACCACTGTAAGAATGCAGAAGTACATTTGAGTGGACCCAATTATATTTTATTGGTCTGGTAATACCAAGTGAAAATATTTATAGTGAAATTATGATTTAAATTGGACTTATTTTGGTTTGATACATAAGTTATGGATGACTTAAAGCACAGGATTTACCTTAGAAATAAAACAAACTGCTGACATCAAGAAACAAACAGGAGACTAGAAAATGAAATGTTTGAGGTAGGATGGATTAGATAGTCTAAATGGGGCTTGAAGTCATAAAAGCTTTTGAAATGAACACAACTACAAGATGTAGCCCAGTACGCTAGTTTCTATATGGAATTTCGCTCAGTGGCTATGCCAAAAACCCTTCAGAGCTTTCTTCCTTTCTTCTTCCCTTCCCTTTCCTTCCCTTCCTTTCTTCTCTCCTTCCCTCCCTCCCTCTCTCCTGCCCTCCTCCAAGTTTTGCTTTCTGCTCACCTTTCCATTTAGAAACCTACATTAGACATGGAAGGATGCCCAAGCCATGCTGGCTCCACACACTGGTGGTCCATGGGAATACAATTTGGTCCCTAAGGGAGCTTGAGGAGCTCAGTGCACACAAAACTGAAACTCTAGATTTGTAAGAAACTGTGTTAGGCTTACATTTTTAAAAAGGAATCAAGGCAGTAGAAAGAAGAGGAATGCAAATAATATGTAGAGATAGAAAGTGACTGGAGCTCCTATTTAGGAAACGAATGTATATCATTATGACTGGGATATTAACATTAAGAACAAATGGAGTGAGGTATTTTTGGTAAAACATCTCACAGAACATCGGCTCAGGGAACATATTTGTCCTCTGCCACTCAAATGTCAGTGTTTTGCTAAACTGTGAAGGTGTAGGAGAAATGTGTTCATGAGGAAGTTCTGGGGTACAGCTGGGGCTAAGGGTAGAGTGCTTGCCTAATGCATGCCAGCCCCTAGGTTCAATCCTCACCCTTGAAAAACAAAACAAAAACAGTTTTCATGCCTACCATGGGTCTAATTTAAGTCTACAAGACTGAGGGCACAAAGACACATGGAAGCCCTCTAGAGACGCTTACAACCTGGAAAGAATTTGATCTCTGAAACTTGTGGTGATGGGATTTTTTTGTCCCCTATAACACACATTGTGAGTGTTCACAACGTTAAAATTTTCCTTAGTTTTACAAATAAAAAATCATGGTTTTACAAATTAAAAAAGTGCAAAATGGAAAGATAATGACTCATTCTCACATCTAGTTGGACAATTTCGAGGCGAGTAGTCATCTCCTTTCCCTGCTGCCGCCTGTGTTACATAGGTAAGGAGATGCCATTTATCTCTGCTCACTTCCTAGCTAAGCCCTCATACAAGCAGTGCTCTGAACCCCAAGTCAGATGTGTAAAGTGTAAGTGGTAAAAACTATTCTTTAAAAAGCAATGGCAACACCAAAAGATGACTTGGCGCGAATCTCCATTATTATCTCTATTAGGTTTTCCAAAACCACCCCAAATAATCAAATACTGAAAGTAAAATAAAAGGATGTTAACTACCCAAATGTAGGTTCAAAACAAGTCCCCAGAATTCCTAGTCTTCCTATGACTACATCATCACCTCCCAAGCTACTATTATCTAGAAATATACTGTGGCCTCTGCCGAAAACTCAGACCATTATAAACATCTTTGTGTTCCCGTGGAAAAGTTAACTCGAGACAAGATAAGGAGGATGTAACGTACACATATTTAGATCTTGTGCAATGGATTAAACACAGGCTAATGAAAGACTATTGGCTCCCAATGATAGCCTCATCTCTGACATCTTTCATGGTTTTCTGAATAGTGTCTATCTCCTTGGGCATTGAAATTTGCATGCCTAATAGACTTACGTTGAAATCTTCCCAGGTAGACCCTGTAAAGTCTGGCATGGACAGTTCACTTGCATGAGAGGCAAGGATATGACTCTAGGAAGTATGTTAAGAGGTGGGGTAGTGGCACAATAAAGAAAGAAAAGGCAGCCAAGTACACAGTATTAAACAGCTTATCACAGTATTAAACAGATAAACTGCTGGCAAGCAGATTCACTCTTCCTAGGGATCTTTTTTTGTGGAGTCACATGTATATGCTTTGGGATTGTCCCACTGTCTCCAGCCCTCAAGTTTGAGGGTTGCCATTAGAAATGTTAAATCCTCCACTTCTTTCTACTGGAGAGAGCCTTTGGGTACCTGAGATGGAAGGGGAAAAGGGAACAGGATGGGGGCTGGAAGCTTTTCCCACAAACAGGTCTCTCAACTTTAGATGCCCAAAGTGAAGCCACTACATCACCCAAACTCCTCTTCTCTCATTTTCCCTCAGCCTAGAAAATAAAAAGTTTTCAATGTGTTCAGACAAAAGCCCCTGAATCATCTCTTTTCCTCTTGCTTCATCCAAATATCCATCATGAGATACTGCCAGTTTTATTTTCAGAAAGGAGCCAGTATCACTTCTCGCCACCACATTACCCTGGTCCAAATTACCCAGTGTCTCTCACCCACACTATGGCAATGAATTCCTAACCGCTTTTCTGCCTCCTACTTTTATTTAAAGACTGTCTTCTTAGAACATTTATAAAGGTTCTCTGAAAATGCACATCAATCCTCAGCTCAAATACCACTCTTAGCCCTCCACTGTACTCGGGTGTGTCACCTGTCTTCCCCTGGGCCCTGCGGTCTTGTCTTCTCCCCCTTGTTGGCCAGTTCCAGCCGCACTGCATTTCTTTCTGTTCCTTGAATTCAGTGTACCTGCTCCTGCCTCAGCACCTTTGCATTTGCTATGTCTTCTTCCCAGAACACTGTATGGTTCATATTATTTTATTAAGATTTAATCATCAGTTTAACAGACAGGGCTATCTATCTGGACTATGCAATCCAAAATTACACTCATATCACTTGTACCCTACATTATTTTTTCATAAAACCTCATCAAAACATACTGCACCGATATTATATGTATGCATTTTTCTCATATTTTGTACTATTTCCCTACAAAACATTAATTTCCTTTTACGGTGAGACTTTTGCTTTATTCACTGCTGTTTTACTAGCAATCAGAATACAATAGAAGAATGATCAAGATTTAAAACATACATCTGTCCAGGGACTGAATTCACTGGCCTGAGAAACATATAAGTTAACTATTGATAGTTATGCAATAAACATTCACCAAACAATGTGACTCATATTGTCCAATATCAAGTAGACATTGTCACTGCTTCTCAGAAAAATAATTATCTAGAGTTATCCAGGGTGTGATGAATTCATTAGGGAGAGTAATATGAACAGTGGAAATTAGGAAAAGGAAAGAAGATAGGTTAATATTGGATCTTGAAGAACTTTAGATGCTATGTTATGAATGGGGACTTTCCCCTTTAGAGGGGAAGAATCTAATTTAGAGCTATGATTTCAAGAAGAGTTGGAAAAATTTACCTATGAGCCATCTAGGTCTAGAGATTTCTTTGTGAAAAGGTTTTTAAAGTACTAATGAATTTAGGACAACCATTATATGATAGATAGATATAGGATTATCATTATATTCAACTTCTACTGGTATTAGAGTTACATTAAAAGGCTAGTATATGATAGTAAATTGAGTTTATTCGAGGAAGGCAATACTGTTTTAACATTCAAAAAGACAGTTGAGGTAACTCATCACATTAACAATAATAATGAAGTAGAAAAAATTCCACATGATCATATCAATCAATGCAGGAAAAAATAATTACAATTATATAATATTCAACAACAAATATATTGGGAGACAGGAAGAAAACTTCTTTGTTAACTAACTGTGAAGAGGGAAACTTCCTTAATTAAATAAATAATAATATCAAAAAGAAGTGAAGTCATCAGAGCTTCCTGAGAAGTGAAAAAATAAAGCAGAATTTCAGTATAAGCAATTATCTATCTATCTATCTATCTATCTATCTATCTATCTATCATCTACCTATCTATATCTTTTTTTTTTTTTTTTTGTACTGGAAATTGAACTCAGGACCTTGAGTTTGCCAGAGAGTTGCTTAAGTTGCTTAAGTTGCTGAGCTGTATCTCCAGCCTTACAAGTAGTATTTTGAAGCTATTCCTAGGGACTTCTGCCGGAGACACTAGATACAGAGAGACTATGTCATGAACTTTTTTCCCCCAAGTCCTCTGTTCTCTCAATGTACAAGCCTATGGTGCATCTACTATTGCTTACCTCTTTCCAACACAGTTTAGACTACTGCATTAACTTTTTTTTCGTACTCAATGGAAAAGTTTTTGGACCTCAGTCTGGACATTAAGTTATTTGTTTAGCATACACACACACATACAAAGACCTGCCTCTGGTATTTCTTTTTTTTTTTTTTTACGGTATTTCTGAAATTAGAACTACTACAGGTGTGAAAGGCTCACATCCATGTTTCCTCATGTTATCTGAGAAGTAACAGCTAAAATACTGAATAAAGATAAGGCTGGACACGAGAATGCCAAGAGTTGTCTGATGAGACACAGTATAAGTGAATGGAAATAAGTGTGTCAAAGGCATCCACAGTGATCAGTAAGGGCTTCTTACTCTCTAATTTGTTTCTTATTTAGAGTGTAATGCATATGAGAATCTTCTTTTCCCTGAAAGGGGGTTGTGCGGCTACGTATCCTTAGGATTGTGTTCTACAATAGGAGCTAAATAAGTGCATTAAAAGAATTATTAGACTTTCTTAGAAAATGAACTCCTAGAAAGTTTCATTATTTTGCTCTAACTTATGCTTTTGTTCATGCAGCGAATATTTAACTGCTTTGTTCAAGAAGATTTAATGTCTCTATTTCTTTTAGTAATTAGCTTAGATAAGCCAAGTCATCCATTTTTCTTCCTGTTTGATGGATAATAGGGACCAATATTTTGCATTCCTCATAGTTTTATTTATACCCTGGTATGTTTGGGACCATTTTGTGTATATAAACTGGAAATTATCATTTGATGACATAAACTAATAAACTTTAGAATGTCTAATGCATTTTTGTAAATAATCCAAATGACTGAATCTACCAGTTTATTTTATGTCAGTTCATTAAAAATTTTAAAATTAGAGGAGTTTAGATCCTAAGGGCTGTACAGCAGAATTAATCTCAATACTGTATTTTTATTCAGTTCATAGAGTATTTGTAAAGTAAACATGTGAACACAGTTCTCAATTCTCTAGATTCTAGGGATTAGATATCTAAGGAGGCTTTGTCAAAAGAAAGAAATGTAAAACACAGATTAAGAAAAAAAATGTTACCTATAGCTCCAACATGGTGAATTTGTTCGTGCTATATTCATAAATGATAAAAGGCAAAAATTTACATATTTAGAAAATTCATGATGTTAAAAATAATCACAAGAAAAGCTGAACTGAAGCTAGTGACAAGATTGTACTTTGTGCCACATTATTGTGGTATTTTGGTCAGTATTATTTATGGAATTTTTCCCCCCACATTGTATTCCAGGTCATTCCAAAGGAATCCTGTGCTTAGGCAAAATCCAATTTAGCATCCATAATCTCCTGCTGCCTGTCTCTAGCTCTTGACTACACACATCCATATATAGAGAAAGGCAAGAGCATAAGGCAGGTTTTAAACTGGAAAAGTAGTGTGTGTGTGTGTGTGTGTGTGTGTGTGTGTGTGTGATGTGTACTGCGTGCCCACAAACCAGAAAGCCAAGAAGCCCACAGGAAGTTCTGGGTGAAATAGTAGCACTACCTGCCTTTCCAGAGTGGTCTACATCCTTGTTTTCCTTCTTCGGCTTCTGGCTCATTTCACTGCCCATTGCAGGGTAACTCAGTCAGCACATAGGATTAAATCTCTCATCCCAGGACTAGAAAGGGTGCCCTCCTCAAGTCTGCTCAGCAAGATACACAAGCAAAAACTCATTTAAGTGCACTTTGATGCATAACTTTTTTATAAACTGCTAATTTCTTTTGGCACTGACATAAAAATAATATACAAAAAAGTGTTACCAAAATGCTGAAATAGTTGTCTGTTACAATAACATTTATTTTTAATGACTATATAAATAATGACTGTTCTTGATAGTACATTTATAAAATGTAAGAGGAATGAAAAAAAAGCCTCCCTGTAGCCAGAGGTAATTTGTAAATCTGGCTCATTTTCGTATGAATACATATTTATCTGTCTATTTATCTATATAGATACATACACATATCTGATTTTAACATTCAATTGCAATTTTAGTGTCTGAATTTGGACTCCAGCTGTAGTTCATATTTTACTATAATAATCTCATCGAATATTACTTGAAAATATTTTTAATGGTTTAATGGCAATCTAATAAAAATTTAAACAGTTTATGAGAAATGGTTAAACAGACTATGTTGTCAGTATCATAAATAATCTTGGGTGCATATTCTTAACATAAATCTTTTTAACATCTCAGATTATTTCTGTAAGCTAGTTACCTATAAGGAGAATTACTAGACCATCCTAACTAGAATAGTAGTATTTTTGAAGCATTATATTCCTATTTTTTAATCAAAATATAATAAAAAAATCAAAATAAACCAGTTGCATGGATGATTTTAGCTTCTTAAAAGATCAGCAAAGCATAAGACAATTCAAAATAATTTATTATTTACTATAAGTTGTCTCTCACCAAAAGAAAATTAGCCCCTATAGCAAACGAGAAAATTACTATTCTCTTACAAAATGGAAAAAGCCCTACTATATAAATACTTAATTTGGCCATATTTTATGAAAAGGCTAAAAGCAATAAAAAAGAAGGGAAGAAACAGACGTCAGGTTATAATTATAGCAACACAAAGGTGGTCAACCACTTCAAGTCTTGTGGGCAGCGTGGCCACAGGAGCTTTAGACTGACATTGCTGGCAAATTATGCAGACTGAGGTCAGATCAATCTACTTGAGGCAGTTTTCCTAATTGTGTTCTGTTTATAAAAAGCCTTGACTCAGAAATAGCTTGTTGCGCCCTCTAGTGTTTAAATTCATTTACGCTTTTGAGAAATTTCTTGGAAACTGGCTGAATGCTCTTTAATCTGTACATGAAGGAGGCCAACATGCACACTGTTCCAAAAATATTTGGAACAGAAATCAAACACCAAGAAAATCCTACTCATCACATTTTTAAAAATAAAACTTATTGGAACGTATCATGTTCAAACATTACATATTCTCTATGGACAACTGCATTTCCTCTCCCACATCATAATTAAGTAGTTATTCCAGAGACATTAGGACCTAGAAAGACTGAAATATTTACTACTTGGTCTTTCACAGAAAATGCTTGCCCCCTCCCGGGCTAGAGACTCTTTCTGATAATCACATTGGAGATCATTACATGTTAGAATATCCTTTAATTCTTTACCTTTCCATCAGCCACCAGGAAACTAGTTAAAATGAAGATAATTAGGGCCAGGTAACTGCGGTTAAGTATCAACTTCATATTTCCTTAGTGAAAACTTTTCTGTCCTTGATTTTTGTAGTATCTACTCAGTGGGACACCATCCTCTCCATCCTGACTTTGACATTGCTATGGTTCTATTACAGAGAATGTAAGATCACAGCTCATTCATACCAGGGCCTGAAGAGCTTTCCTAGCTTCTCGGCTAATTCATTTTATCAGTCAGCTTCCCACTGCCATGAAAAGAACCTGAGGGTTGGGGGAGACTCACAGTGAGAAAAAGGTTTATTTGGGCTCACAGTTTTGTTGCTCTGGTCCATGAGGAACTAGTGTGTTGCTTACAACACAGCACATCATGCTAGGGATATGTGGAGAAATAAAACTATGTACCTCGTCACAGGGAAATAAAAGGGGAAAGGAGGAAGAAGCTTGGGCCTACCGTCCAAGGGTACACGCTCCATTAGGCCCCAGGCTTTATCACCTCCCGACACTGCCACTGCAGGAGCAAACCTTTAGCAGTGGGCCTTGGAGAACATTCTAGGTCCAAACTGTAACAGTCATCTGTTATTGATTAAATAGAACTAGCGCTGAAAGTTAATTAGGGCCTCTGTCTCTCTTCTTTATGCTGTTGATAATAAATCTTCGGGTACTTTTAGAAACTCAGATAGTCTTTCTGGAATGGAGCAAACATTCCACTTATAACTACTACGGGATCTAAGCTCCCGCTTAGTTGAAATGTCACTGGGTCATTTCCTTTATACATTAAAGAACGCATGGTGCATGGTGAGGCCACAGCACTGCGTGGGCAGCTGGGTGCTGCCTCCCATTCCTCACGCAAATCTCACATCCTCCAGAGCCCTCTGATAGTTTATCTTCTCTTTTAGACATCCAGAAGCTTTATGGAAATTTTCTACTCCCTATTTAAAATGATCAATGCATAGTTCATTAGGGTTGTTTTTATTTATATGGTTTCTAGGAAATGGATCTATTTTATTGCTTTATTGCATGAAACTTGACTTCTGTTTCAAAATGGTTAAGGTTATTCCTTTTTTCAAACACACACACATCTATAATAGCCTGGCCAGAATTTTTTCACTTTAATAAGAGAAAACATAAAGCAGGGAATGAAAACAGTCTCTGGCTGATTCTTGTCTTATAAAAAGGCACCTTTTTTTTTTTTTGAGCCATGTCCTGAGTGGGGGCACTGGAGGGGACAGCCTTGGAGCTGAAGGCTGAGTCCCTCTCAGTTCTACAGTACCCCACTGCACGCACTTCTCACCCTGTTTGTTACTTCTGCTGTCCCCAGGACAACCCTTTTCCTCACACCTGACAGATGAGTTACACACCTGCCAGGCACACACAGGGTGCAGGCTTACTCTATGGGCCCACAGACTTAACATCTTCTACCTCCACTAACTTTGAACCTGCAATCATCCTTTTCAAATATCTATGTGATGAAACACATCATGTTTTCATATTCAGTGTTAAAAGCGATAAAATAAAACTCAGGAAAAAATGACACCATACCTCTACTCCACAAGAAAAAATACTTCCAGACTTACCTAGAAAAGAGAACAAAAAATTTCAAATCAGAGAGCATTTCAATATTTTTTAGTAAACTGGGTAAAATTTTCCTTAAAAATACACTGAACCCTTATTTACGAACGCATTGTTTTCTGATAATAGCATTTCATTTGCACAGATGTCAAGGGGGCTGACAGTGACACTTTGCAATGGCTCCATCTTACACATACGTGGTTCTTCCACACAGGCAATCTGCTAGTAAGAGAGCTTCTAGAACAAATATGTAAATGGTTCTCAGACACAGAAAATCTATGCATTACAAGACATTTTGGGGGAAGATAAGTACAATGGAAAAAATAAACGGTTTTGGAGTCAGACTGAGTTGGGTTATATTCCATCTACTATAGCTTTCATAATTCAAATTACAGTATAACCCTTAAGATTTAGTATTCTTACCTGTACAATGGGACATGGTATTTTCCTAATTAGATTATTATACAGAGCCTTAAATGAGGTTGACACATTGTATAGTGAAGAAGTCTCTTTTAGATATTCAGAAGTTTATGGAACTTTCCCACTTCCTATTTAAAATGACTTCTTTCCATTCTGAAAGCTTTATTTTAAGGCAATAGGTAATTTCTTGAAAGGTAAATGTTTAATAGGAATTTAAAATGATAACAAATATCCACAAGTTTTACATTTTGTTGTCTTTTTCATAGCATGACCATGTATGTAGGTGTTTATAAAATATGTCATTCAGAGTTCAAGCAATTGACAGAGAGTACAGCTGTCTGTTGTGTGGTCTCTGTGCCTCACATACTCACAGTGTGAGAATGATCCCAGTATGTCCCCTGCTCTCTGTCACTGAAGTCCTTTCAACCATTTGAGGCAGAGTGAGTCTGTTCCAGCCTGAGGGCATTTGCTGCTCTGTTCCCTCTGTGGTGGGTCCCAACACCGACCATTCAGGGACCTCTGCAGGCGTTGCCTCGAGTGGCCCCTTTTAGTGAGGGCTGTCCTGACCTCTGAACGGGAATTCCAACTGAAATCTCTTCCTCCACTTACTGCATCTGCCCTCCTTTTGCACTATTTTTTGTCAGGACTTACAACTTTCTAACCCATTATGAGCATGTGTTTATTATGTTTATGGAATATTTCTGCTCCAACATAAGCTACACAAAACAGTTACTATCCTAGAAAAGTTACAAAACAAGAACAAGAGCAGAACAAAAGCAAAAACAAAAATAGGGCTTCTCCCCTTTCTTCACTGCTGAATACCTGGGACCCACAGCAATGCTTGGTTAAGAAGAGTATCTGAAAAACACTTGCTTAAGGAGTCGATAAAATATGTATGAGAGAGAGTCACAGAAAAATACAAGTAAAACTTAACACAAGTGGTTTATACGTCTAATTTTTTATAAAGCGTGTTTATTTTTATATTCTATTTGTTTGTTATACAAAATTTATATATTCATTACACAGGCATCTTTAAATATTTAGATAGAAGTAAATCATTTTGCTTTTACTTAACTCTTAGCAGAGAAACAGCGGGTCTCCTTAGAGCTGCTGCCTCAATCTTTACATTTTTGAACCTACTGGGTATCTGTAGTTAATAAGCCCCTTGTGAATGAAGCCATGTGATGGCTTCTGGCCCATCGGTCACATGGAGATATATTGAACTCCAGGTGTGAGACCCTCTTGCTTTTCCTCCAGTCTCCCTCTGTCCCAGGGACCAGCAGCCAACTTGCATGATGGCTCCTCAGTCCGCCTCCTGCCTGCAGGGAGCAGACTGTGAAGCAAAGGTGTGGGTTGGTCACACACAGTGCCAGAGAACAGAAACAGCTTTTGTTGGTTAAGATTTGGAGGCTGGTGAGGCAGTTGAACTGATTCAGCATGATGAATACAGAAATCGTTCACATGTAATTTAAAATTATACCCAAAGCCTTTAAAAAACCCACACACCACTATATTACATGTATCCATTCTGAATGCTTTATCTCAAGCCATTTTGTTTTTGCTGGTATTTAATTCATAATAAAAAATGACAAGCTTAGTTTTTTTCTTGATTTTGAAATTTTCAGCTATTAGCTATTCAGTTTCTGCTATAATAAAGATTTGTTTTATTCTGATTTCTTTTCTCCTATGCAGTTATATCAATTTTTTGTTAAATATACTTCATATATAAATATTTATTATATTATATATATAATATATACTTAATATATATTTATAATATATATATTATTCAATACCAGGAATTGTTCCCACATTCTTCACATTGAGTTACATCCCCATCCCTTTTATTATTCTTTATTTTGGGACAGAGTCTTGAGAAATTACTTAGAGACCCCAACTGGGCTCCAACTTGTGATGCGCCTGCCTCAGCCTCACAGAGGGCTGGATTTACTAGTGTGTGTCAACCTGCCTGTCTTATACTTTTACTATATACATCTTATATACAATATGTAATGGAGTGGGATTTTGGTTGTGCTTATAATTTCCTTGTTTTTTATTTTTCCCACTTACTGGTAGTCCTAGCTGCCAACCTCCTTTGGTGATGCATCAACCTGGATAATCTATCAACTCCATTTCTTCTTCTCAGGGCCAGCTACTCTCTGATTCTACCTGTAATTCTGGTCCAGTTGCTTTTTAGACTTCCTAGACATCTGATGCCATAAACTTTCTCTGTATTGTTTCTCATGTTGATTACTGAATTCTTTATCTTCCTTTTTCATAACTTTCTTTTTCTAGTGGGCCACATTTTATAGACGCTTAAATGACAAAAGAAGGAATAGTAACTTTTTTTCAAATCTTGCATAATTATGACGTTTTGTGCTTACATTTGATGTCTTCATAGCACGGCTATCTACATTAAAATATCCTTCAAGATACTGAAGTCATCACTTAAACGATTCCTAGCATCTAAGACCTTTTTAGCACGTTTTGATACCAATCTGATTCTTATTTTTGAATGTGATGTCCTTCTTTTCTCTTTTTCTTTCTGTTGAAGAGTTTAAGATCTATAGCTTGGGGTTGTGAAATTTCTAGTTCTGTTTTTGTGAATCCTTTTTCTTTTTACTCAAGATTCCTGTTTCCTCTGAAAAAAATATTCATTTGTTTCATTTATGACAAATTTTCTTGATTGTTCATATGTTTATTTTATTTTATTATTGGCTTATACTTTACATGTAAAACCTTTTTATTAGTCTATATTCACTTGATGATGATTCCATTCCTTGTAGGGAGCTGGTTCATGTACACGACACATCTTAGCTCTCTTTCAGCACCTCCATTTCTATATATCTATCTTAAAAATCATTGAAATACCTACCAGGAAGATGTTGTATCTTCTAGATCAATTGTCTTTCTAACTAATATTTTTCTATACTTTTATCACTATCTTTTCATTTTGATAGATTGTTAGGCTTTTCATTGGCCACTGATACTCCATTTTTTGCAATATAGATTTTAATTTCCAAAAGCTATTTCTTATTCTTTGATTTCTGAAAATCTTTTTACATAGTTTCTTTTCCATGTGTCATGGCTATGGTACCTTCTCTTTTCTTAGTGTAGATATTCGTTGGTTTTTGGTTCTTGGTTGGCTTGTATTTTTTCTCTCCCTCTCACTGTCTCTATTTCCTCCATTCTTCATCTTTTCTCCTTTTTTGGCTCATTCTTGCAGTTCTTTTCAAATTTAGGATGATGCTTAGTTAACCATTCACATTTGAGCTGAAGCAAAAAGGAGCATGGATGAACTAACCAGTGCTAGGTAATTGGATGAGTATCCTTCATTTCTTTAGAAATCCATAGGAAGGGTCCATATGTAAGGATCTTTTCAGAGACGCAAGTTTCATTTTCCAGAGGGAACCCTTGTAATCATCAGTTTTTGGTAAAATACACTTGTAGGTAGAGGCTGAGGGAGGACGTTGAGGTCTCAGCATTCCTGGTACATTCTGTACTAGATGCCCACATGCATTTCCCAGATGCTGGGAATAAGCTCTTCTCCAGTAGGCAACATAACTGTTTTGCCTAAGACCAAACCTGTTGACCTAGGACAGCCTGCAGACAAGTGGTTGATGCAGGTGAGAGACAAGGGATAAAGTTTAAAGCCGCTCTTCTCAGGGGACCAGCTGAGACCTTCCCTGAGTCTTTAATGCTCCCTTTACCTTTTGGTACTGAGAGCACCTCGGCATAACCATGCTGTACACCAACTGTCTACCTCGAAGCCCGCTTGCTAGGGAACCAGCCCTCCATCCTTTGTTTCAGCCCATGCCACCATCCCTGTAGTGTGCTATGTCTGTTCTCTGTCTTGAGCCTTTCTAGTGACATTTTTTGGAAAATAAACCTCAGATATTTCTGGTGGTACAAATAAGGACCAGTGGTGTCATGGGAAGCAGTCTTCTGTCTTATTCCCATCCCCTTATTTTTAAATTCCTCTACTTAGAGATAATATGAACACGTGATTAATTCACTACAGTTGACTTGAATGATGGTTTTAAAAAATTACTGGTATAACAGCTTTTATTTTTGAGCATGCAGAATAAATATGCTGCTGCTATATATCAATAATATCCATGTAAGCCATCCTTTACAATATGATGTAGGAATCCTGCACAAAGATTCTTGAGCTGAACCTTATACTAATCACAGTGCTTCTGTAACTCCTCCAAGAATTCCTTTTCCTTAGCTTGAGAAGTAAAATGTGTTGCTAATCATTTAAAAAGCAGCATGAATGTACTGAGGAATGAAACAGGTTAATCCACTGTCACGTGAGCACTTTCTCCATTACATCAAATTGCCTGCTAAATTAACATTCATCATAATATTTGAATAAGGATCATTTAATGTAAAACATTTCCTCTTCTGGGATATTCTATACTACAAGTCAATTTCTCACTATCCTACAATTTGTTCAAGTAATCTGCTTGTATTTTTAAATCTACTTTTATATCTCTAATTCACCATGTGCTAAAATGTTCTCTGTGGAGCACCAACCCCATTAGGTACTCCAAAAACAACCCAAGCAAAAGGTCCATTTTTAATCATGTTTGGGATATTCCACAGTAGTATTTACTTCCTTTGTGTTTCTGAGTGTTAATGTGTGTGGTACTGGAGACTGAACTCACGGTCTTTGCACTGAGTTAGTTTCTATCCTCAGCATTTTGTTTTGTTTTTTCAGACTTGGTTTCACTAAGTCACTACATTGCCCAGGCTAGACAAAAACTTGCTGGAGTGCTGAGATTAGAGAACATACCACCACTCATAGTTTGCATAATATATTTTCTACCAAGTTTTAAAATATTTAATAAGTTTGCATAAAGACTCTGGAAAACTTCCAGTAATGCATGTGAAATTCAGTTTATTAGATAATGGAATTAGTTTCCATGTAGAACCTATAAATATTTTATGGCACTAACATTTTACAAAATTTGCTTTGGGAACTACTGACCTAGGAGATTAAGGTTCATAATACAAGAGATGAAGAAGACAAACTACTATAAATACTGAAGGAAAAGCTCCAATAGTCCTGACCAATGGAGGTGATGTTTGTAAAGTCACCTGATTTCTCAATGGGACAGAAAGGAAATTGAACTAATAGTTCCATAGGATTTAGGTAATAGGGTTGGTTATGATTCAGGACTCTGTTCATATATATATCAATTGTTATGGCTTCATTTGCCCAGTTAGCCTGTAATTTCAAAATAAATCTTTTATTGTAGTTGACAAAAATTCTGCTTTATGATATTTATGTTTATATGCATATGTATATAGCATATAAATGTGTGTGTGTATATAAAAACACATTTTTGAATGAGAATATTACATCATAATCTTGCATTTTCATGATAATAATACTTAAATTTTACCCTTTGCAGTTATCAAGTGTATGATATGTTGTTACTAGCTACAGTCACCCCAATGTGCTATACCTTTCTTGAACTTGCTCTTTTGATTAATTGAAATTTGTGTCCTTTGACCAACATTTCTGCTTTCTGCAGTCTCTGGGAACTGAGATTCCACATATAAGGGAGATCATGCAATATTTTGTCTTCCTATGTCTGTTTTATGCCATTTAACGTAATATTCTCTAGGTTTATCTATGTTATCACAAACAAGAGGAATTTCAAAGTATATAAAGAACTCAGCTTAATACTAAGAAAACAATCCAAGTTAAAAAGGACCAAATGAACTCAACCAGATGCAGAATCTAGAAATGCCAGTCCATAAAAGAAGAGGATCAGATAGTGATTACCAAAGAGTGGGGAAGCTGGTGGTGAAGAGGCAGACTGCAGGGTTGATCAATAATACAGGATCAGAATTAGGAGGAATAAATTCAAGACATCCACTGCACAGCATGGTGGCTACAGCAAATGACAATATATTGTATTTTGAAATACGTTAAGATATCTAGGTGTTAAAAAGTTCTCACTATGAAAATGGTAAGTGTTAAGTAAGTGGATATATATGTTAATCACCAGATTCAACCACCACTCTACAATGGATACATTCTTAGAAACATCACGTTGTACTTGACGTATACTTTTTTTGGAGGAGGGTACTAGAATTGAATTCCAGACCTTGTGCCTGCCAGGCAGGTACTTGTGCCACTGAGCTGTATCCCCAGCCCAATGTACACAATTTTCGGTACCAATTTTAAAACATAAACAAAGGACTTGAATATATATTTCTCCAAACATACAAAGACCCAAAACTGAAAAAAAGAAAATATTTAGCATCACTAATCATCAGTGAAATATAAATTATAACCACAGTGATCTACTACCTCATACCTGTTCACCTATTATAAAGATGATTGAATACAGTAATTCTTGATGGGAATATGAAGAAATGAGGATCTTTGGACCTTATTTGAAGAGCATAAATTAATTTGTCCACTGTGAAAAACGCTATTCCGAGGTTTCTAGAAAAAAAAAAAAAACCCTAAAACTATCCAACATTCCCACCAGTAGACATATATAAAACAGAAATGAAATCAGTGGAAGAGAACCCTATATTCCTAAATGAATCAGAGCATTATTTACAATAGCTAACATAAAGACATTAAATTAAGTATCCATATAAAAAGAATCTGTGGTTTACTACTCTGTCTTATAAAAAAGGAATCTATAATACAGATTTAGTGTAACAGGAACACAAAGACTCTTCTGATAGACACACTGTGAATAACATGAACCTAATATTAAAATTTTATCCTTGCTGATAGCAGGAATATGAAGAATCTGAAAACAGAGTCTTAGGAAGTCAAATAATGTAGCAAAAATATTTCACCATGATTTCTCTATTTATTTTAGGTAATTATGTGAGTATAAGGCTTGGGGGTTGAAGGGACAATAGGATAAAATATTAATTTTTATCTCCAAGTCTTCTAGACTTTCACATATAATACAAAAAAAATAAAGATTAAAAATACAAAATTCATGAACAGGTTCATGAAGGAATTATTACAAGGGAACTGGTGATGTCCCTGACATTCTATGCAAAATTTCGTGTATATTTCACTTTTGGAGGAAGAGGAACCATGTTAAATTAGCTTTTTAAACTCATCTTAGACCCTTTAAAGATCATTTGAGGGGATAATCTCTAAAGACTTTCTTTCCTTTCTGATTACAATTTCATACATTTTTTAATGGAATGGAATTTTTAATGGAATGAAATTAATAATATAATTAATTTATTTGCTGGAACTTTCATTTTTAGATAGTCAAAATTCAAATGACATTTTAAAGGCTACAACCAATTTATAATTAGTATTGTTTTAAATATGCTTAACTACGTAAAGGTTTAATTTACCATCTCTGTTCTACAGCTGGGACAAAGCCACGGTATCTAAAATTTTTTTGAGCTAGTAACTCACTTGACCACAAGATGGCAATCTACAATTTGGCTATGTGAGTTTCCCCAAACAAATTCTCAAAATACTATTTTTAATGTCTTCTCTTTTCTAAAAAACAAAAATATTCACAATAAATGATAATCCATACTTAGTTTATTTCCATACTTGCATATCTGTCAAGGTCTGACAAAATATATGGTAATTTTTTTTATTAATGGATGAACATTTTAGATATTCACAAATTGTTTACTAAATTTCTGTTACTTTCATAACTCTGCACTGTGTATAGAGGGAGACTTAAAACAGACAAACAGAAAGAGTTAATATTACATGGGCTTAATGTTTACCTGAATCGATGTTGGATGATTCCTGCCGCTCAGAAAGGATACAATTTTTACATCAAAAAGTTTCTGAGTATATTTTAATGAAAAACATTAGGTACGGATATACTTTACATATAAAAAGGAGGGAAAATAGAAATGTAAAACTTGATTAGGAAAGGGATTTTATTAATTGGTTTTTTAGAAAGAAAAGCAAGATTTGTATAAGAAGAAAATAAGGGAAACATTCTAGAAAGGCAACTAATGCCATAAATAGCTTAGAAGATTTTGCTCATGGTTTGTAAGAAAATGGGCTTCTTGCAGATAATGCCAGATGAGCTACCAAGGCTGGACAGTTATTGCAAGGACGAGGAAAGGGAAGTAATATTTACCACAAGCATAATATGATTCACACTATGATTAAATGATCTCCTTAACCACCATACTAAATCCCAGGTTACAATCACCAGGGGAGGAAAAGTGCCTCAAAGCAAACAAAGAATTAAGAAGAGGCATTAAGTGGCCAGCAGAAGAGGTTAAGCTTCTCAGTTTGGATTCTTTATTTCTTGAGTGAGGACCGAGGCTTTAGAGCCCCCTGTTGTGGGAAAATCAAGTGTACCCTTCACTGCCCAATGTGGATAAGATCCAGGAGGAAAGCTTCTCAGAAGGACTGAATTTCAGGAAAATATTTCTTAGGGCAAATCAGACTCTCTAGTTTCATGCTGTTTTGATTTTACGTCTATTTCTGAGTAAAGTCTTGATTTAAAATTCCTGGTTTGTCTCAGCTGTTTTGCTAAGAAAATGGGGAACTTTCACCTCTACTAGGATTAAATCTGATTAAAAGAGAGCAGAATCTGTCTCTGAAAAGGGTGAGGAAAAGGAAAGAGAGCTGAGACATATGCTCTAGATGCCTTACTCCAGTTGAGAATTTCCTTCCATTCAAACCTGGAACTACAAGCTTTGCCAAACTGTTTACCACCCACTTTGCATTTATTCAGATCACTCAGTTTAACAAACAGTTCCACAGCATGACACTACTGATCTCCTGCTTCAGGCTTGTTTCTCTGGTATGTCATCTGTGCTCCTTGAAGATGATTTCCCCCTTTCAGTTGCTTAGCCTGAAATGCTGGCATATTCTAGGTTCTTCCTTCCGTCACACTGTCAGTCTACAGTGAAATTCTATTACCCTGTTATTGAAATAGAAACCACAGTGTGATCCTCTTGATTCATCCCAGCCAGCTATCACTCTCTCTCATGATGAACTCCCTAACTGAATTCTGCTTTTCTTACCTCGGTGAAGTCTACATGCAAATTAGCAGCCAGATGATCTAGTTAAAACCTGTTTAAAGCTGGCTTAAAATTAAACTAGGAATTAAGGACAGAGTCACTAGTGAGACTGCAAAGCCCTCCATGAAATGCTCGGCTGTACCCGCTGCCCATCTGGCATCTCATCTCAAGCTTTGTTTCCTCCATTCTCCACTTTGTTACATCACTCTAGCCTTCAGGGCCTCCTTACTATTTCTTAATCACATCAAGAAGATGCCCTGTCCTCTGCTGAAACTATTCTTCTCTCCTTCATGTGGTTATTCAAAAATCACCTTACAATGAGATTATTCCTAACGCTGCCTAAATTCCTCCATACACCTGCACACGAACCTATATGTTTTTTTTTTTTTGTATTTCTACTCTACCTGTAATATTAGAAGAATTTTCATCAGTTTTATTTACTGTTGTGACTTCTACAATACATATATGCCTTCAACAGGTATCTACTGAATAAACTTTTAAAGAAATTCAGATTTCTGTGTTCTTTTGAAAAATCAGAAAACCTGCCAGCACTGGCCCGCGGTTTAAACATGGCTTCATCTGTTGGGAGCACACAAGCTGTGCAAAGATGGCCCCCTTGAGGCCCAAGATCTCCGCCTTCTTCCCTCTTAGCCCCTGTGTGAAATGAAACCTCTACCGGAATAGGGCGTGCTGAGAGGTACACCAAGATGGAGTGAGAGCTCCCAGTGTCACTTGTAAGTGCTCCGTAGGACTGATTTATTGGGGTCAGATGTGGGTATGCCAATTCATACCTGTTGGCTGAGTGTAGACAAGAATGGATGGAAACATACATGAGGTTAACATGGAGAGAAGCAGGTCTTGAAGGATGAGTTACTAGAATGTGAAGATGGACTGGATACAGAATTTTTTTAAAAAAACTAACGGCTAGAATTTCTTACCAGGTTGACTAAGTGAATAGTAAGTCTGAGTATAAGTGAATACTAAGGTCTAAAAAGAGAATTTGAGAATCAATTTCAGGCATAAATCAGAAAACATACCTAGGAAAAGAAATACACTTATCTCCATGACTAGAACTTGAAGACCTTGTTTCAAGGCAGTGGATAACAGAAAAGAACTTTGAGATCAAAGCCAGAAAAGAGAATTTAATTTTGCATCCTGCTTATAGATGACGTGTAAAAAGATAACTCAGGATGAACACCAATAGTAGAATACTATAGGAAAAATGGATAAAAATGAGGGATGAAAGAAAAGATTAGGAATTACAGGTAGAGTACTTAGACTGCAAATTGAAGGCCAAATTCCTCTTCTCCCTCTCCCACAAAAGCACATATACCTACTTAAATACAAGTGGCAAAGATTTAATGTGTTAAAACTGGCTGTTTCTACATGTTGTTTGCATGCCAACTTTCCTCATTCTATAACTAAGATAATTTCTCTCCAGTGAAGACTTGAATTCTAAACAGCATCAGTGACATTTGTGGAGATTTTTTCCCATCCTGTTATGCATTTCCAAATCATATACATTCTGTGGACATCTCCAAGTGATAATAAAACAGCTCAATCTGCTGATTTTTACAATTAAAAAAATCTCCGATTATTTTTAATTCAGACAGCATGTAAAACTCATCTTCAACAAAAACCAGGCACTAGATATAACACAAAGAATGTAATAGGTTTCCTTTAGAACTTGAATACAAGTAAAGTTTAATCATTCTAGAAAACATGTCCTTTAATTAAAAGTGGAGGCTGGTCCGATGGCAGTGGGTTATCAGAACTTATTAACATTGGTGTCACTAAAGTTGGTATACTACCCCCCCCACTGCTAAATTTGACTGGCTTTTAAAAAATAATAATTAAAAGTGGAAATTGTATACAATTAAATTTGCTTTGTACGCTGCAAAACAGGTTCATAGGGCTCAAAGGGCTGTGGTCATGTTGGACTCAATACTTGCAATTTTGGACACTCATTTCTTTGAATTGAATGTATTATAAGGCATTTTCTACCTTTAATGCTCTGAAATGGTTCCCTTTTAGTTGCTAGAGCATATTCTATTGTTTTGGCTGCCAGACAGACCCACATAGGCGTGCTATTTGTATTGGCAGATAAATGAAGCAGATGGAATCAAGCACGTTCCGTGTCTCACCAGGAAGACTGCAGCCTTAGAAAAAGGAGTGCCCCTGAAGCATAATGCAGGTTGTTCGCGTAGCATCAATGTCACTGTCATAGCTGGTGAAAGGGAAACTGGCAAGTCACCACACATACCAGGGAAAATGCCATCCTCATGATTCCTAAGGTGTGTTCTCCTTCCTCGCATCTCGTCTCTTTGCCAAGGGCACCCTTCTGGGCCAACATGTTTTGTCAGCCTGAATCCCTCCCCCCCGGTATTTAGAGAGATAATTAATATCAGCGTGACACCTTGCAGTACTATTAATATTTTAATTCATTCATTGCTGTCACTGTACTAGGAAATGCACTATGATGAGTTAACAACTTACTGAGCATACGCTGTCTTCAGGTTTACTATGCTGTATAATCATCTTTTAAAAATTACTATCAGTGTAAATAATGATAGCAAACATTTTTATTATGCCTACCAAATACAAAGCATGTTTCCAAAGTTTTAAAGTTTATTAAGATTTGAAATTCTTACAACCTAGAGCTTACACAAAAGAAAACTGTAATAACAGGTATTACTCATAGTAATATGATAATAATACTGCAATGGCTAGCATATGAGTTTTAGTATGTACTCATATATGTATTTATAAAAATGTATGTATGTGCATATGTATAGTATGTACTGGGCATATATTTTAAATCCTTTAATTCTTATAATATTTTTTGGAATTTCTCATTATCATCCTCATTTAGAAATAAGAGTTAATAATAGTTATCATGGATAACAGCAATAAGAAACTGCAGCTAATATTGTGAGTCTGATATGCATTGTCAACTGCAAACATCATCTCATTTAGTTCTTACTAATGTTAATATTATCATCCTAGTTTTAGTCACTGTAAAACCCTACGAATTAAAGAATACATAGAAGGACAGGCCTGACTTTTTAACTCAGAGTCTAAGACACAGAGTCCAAATATTGGCCCATTCACAAATGAGCTGCACCACAAGCCATGAGCACAAGCTCCCCGCTCAGGAGCTACTATGAGTAAAGCTGTGTACTAAACAGTGGGAAAAACACAAAGATGGAGGAATTCTCGGAACTAGTGAGCTGGTAGGGAGAATAATACAAGAGAATGCATGAGGCAGGCAGAGTGGTAAGGGAACCAGAGACAGACTAAGTACACAGTGGAATACAAAGCTTGCAGTGTAGAACTCTGGGGTATTAGAGTCAAATGTTACAGTTTCTCACTGGACTATCTGCGTCTTTCTATTGAAATTCATTCATTTGTAGCTCTGCTGAATCTTCTCTTTCAGATAATTGGAAGAAGGGACAGACAGAGAAGAGGCTATTGCTGCTTGGTAGACCAACTGTAGTCTAAGATGAAAATTTCTGAGCATCTGTGAGGTTTTTTTAGTTTGTTCCATTCTTAATACATTTGCCTTTCAGGAAGCCTAACAACCCAGTAAGCAGAATCTGCTAGCATGGTGGAAAGCCTTTTCTTGGGCCAGAGCACAGGACCTTTTAATGGCAGGGGAAATGAATATACCATTCAAATATGTTATATTTGTATTAGGTACTAATGGGCCCTTTTAATGTAGAAAACTGAAATATTCCTTCAATTTGAGGAAATTTTGTGTTTAGTTATTAGTTCATCCACCCCTTTTACTCTTTTTTCTTCCCAAACCCTTAGTTATCAGAAATTAGTCGTAAGATTTTTCCTCTAATCTTATCTTCTATTTTTCTGTTTTATTTGCTGGTAGATTTCTAGGACTTTACTTTTCAGTTCTTCTATTGATTTTTTTTTCTTTTTTGTCTTTTTCATTTTTATCGGTATCGGGGATCGAACTCAGGACTGCTTGCTTTACAACGGAGGCGCTTATTGCCGCTGAGCTAAATCCCCAGCCCCCTTCCACTGTTTTTTAAAATATCAGCAATCATTATTTAAAGTTCTAATAGCTTTTTGGTTCTTACTTGTTAGTTTTGTATAGAACTCTTTTGTTTGACTTGTATAACAATTCTCATCACTATGATTAATCATATTTACTATGAAATGTTTTTGAGCTATTTTTGTTATTATCATGTGCACTCATTTGTCTTAGATTTTGGGTTGCACACTTTCTCAAAGATTGGTGGGGCCTTTCTTTTGTGTTGATGGGACAGAAGATAGTGCTCAAGACCTGGTGGGATATCTCTGTGTAAAGTTAACTGGACAGTCAGCCTTGGATTCACTGTAGGGTGACTGGGGACACAGAAACCTTGCAGTTTTTACTGGGTGACCCTAATGACAGTACTACAGACCTTTCAGAGGTGACTCCATTTTCTCCAGATGGGTTCTTCTCTTTACTGCCTAGGATAAAAAACCTGGCTGATTCCTGAAAGAGTTTTGGCCCAAGCCGGACACTGTAGCTGGAAAAGCCTCAGCCGGAACCAAGGAGCTCCATCTCCCCCACCCCTAGGGATTTACCTATGGCGCCAAAAGTATACCAATGGGCTACCTGTGCATCCCTAATGCCCACAGGCACCACTCCTAACCTAAGCTACATGTATGCCCCCACTCCACGTGTTCCACAGAGAGATCACGGGGGGTGGGGGGGCATGCCCCAGGGGATCGGGGGTGTCTCTCCCCGCATTCTCAAAATAAAGGTCATTTATATTTCATACTTCTTATCTTTTCAGCCACCGCCGGTCCCCCACAGTTCTATGGATTCCGTGTCCACAAGGGCTACCAGAGAAGCCAGAATGCCAAAATTCAGTCAGCCGACTTTTATTTAGTTGCTCATGTTCCACTGTTCCTGGTAACTCCAGGTCAGACCCCTCTTCTTTAACCTTTTCAAGGAACAAATTTGCATTTTCTTGTGAGAATGAAATGGTGTGGTCTTTAGCCCAGTGGGATGGGAGGAGGGGCTGTGTAAAAGTTCATTTCCTTGAAGATTTTCCATCTGCTCCCCGTTTTTAAGAGTGCTTGGTTCCTTTACTCCCAATTTCTCGAGACTTCCACAAAGGGAATTATTTGAGTCTCTCGAGGTACCCTTCTCTGGACACTCTGTGATTAGCATTTTTAACTTCGCTGTTGCCTTTCATTTCCATTCCACTTTCTAAAGCACTCCTCTCACATCTCCTTGGCCTTCTCACTTGTCCCTTTGTGCTTGGGAGTTAGTGGCCTTCTACACCTTTACCATCATTGTAGGGGGGACTCTCAAAGGCAGCAAGTGAAAAAGGCCGTGTTAGGGTCCTAGAGAAGTCGTAACCACGTATCACAGGCTGAATAGCTTACAGCAGAAATATATTTCCTAAGTGTTTAGAGGTTGGAAGTCCAAGGTAAAGGCGTCTATAGCTTTGGTCTCTTCCGAGGCTTTTCTCTCTGGCTTTCAGATGACTGCCTTCTCACTAAGTGCTTATGTGGTTACTTTCTGTGTGGGGATGTCTAGCGTTTTACTTCATATGTTCAATTTCATGGGGTAATAAGAATATCAGCGGATTATATTAGGACCTATCCTGAGACTTCTTTTTAATTATCTCTTTAAGATTTTCTCTCAGAATACCATTCTGTTCTGAGGTACTGGGGGTTAGAACTTCAACATACAACTTTGGGGAACACAATTCAGCCCATAACAGAATTGATGTTTAAAATATTTTTTTAAAAAATCTTGATATTATGATAAATATCCCGAAAGTATTCTTTATCATTTTGAAGACTCCAGGCTATCCATCATATCACCAAATTCCTCTATACAATAATCTTTATTTAATAATTCACTCATTGATTAAATAACCATTATTTAGAGCTTATTATTCTAGGCTCTGATCTTAGCTGCACAAGGGATATGAAGATAATTTAAACTACCTTGTATACAAGATGGTTTCATTGAGAAGGATAAGAGCTGTGGACATATAGATATAGATATAGATATAGATACAGATATTGATACTGATACATAAATAGATATGTAACCTTTTTGTGATGGATTTTTATTAGGGTGCTTTAAAACAAATTCTTGATATTCTTTGAAAATGTTTAAAATTGTTTTCACAGATATACTAATATAGTTCATATTCCCATTACATGTAACTTTTTACTTTTATTTAATTTTTAAAACCTCTTTTCTTGCCCAGGAGAATTCACTTTTAAACATTGCCTCATATTAATTTTATTTCTCTCATTTCACACTAGGCATTTAACAGCTTAACTTTTGATTGAAGAACGGAAAGTAAAAAAGTAAACCACGTTAAAAGGATTTTCCTGCCAGGTGTGATGACACATATCTGTAATCCCAGGAGAAATAGGATCAAGAGTTTGAACCCAGCCTAAAAAATTTATCAACTTAGCAAGACTATGTCAAAAAAGAAAAGGAAAAAGAAAAAGCAAGCAAGCAAGAAAGAAAGAAAGATAGAAAAAGATGTAGCTCAGTGCCAAAGCCCTGGATTCAATCCCAAGTACCACACACACACACACACAGGTAAGGATTTCCCCTCAACTATATCATAACTCACTTTTACCCTCTCCTTAGGGAAAGTTGGGAGTACTGGGCTGGAGGGAGAGCTATTGACGCGAAGAAAAAAGGACCTTGAAAAAACTCCAATACAGCACATGACAAGGGGCAGAAATAACTGGCCCCTGTCTTTTTCACTTGGCAAACAGAATTGAAGAGCTCTGCTGTATAGCTTGTTCCTGTGAGGTATTGATCCATGGAGAAATGGTAATGATTAACCTAAACTTAGGAAACACAATGAGAGACTGTTACTTAGCTCTGGTATTTTTTTATTTGACTAATTATGCAAATCACATACAGAATGCATGTAAAGCAAAAGCAAATAATTCATTAATAAGTCACCTTGGTACTTCCCAAAATATGATGATCCTTATTGTGGTCTAACTTAGGATTCCTCAGTGAGAAGTCATAACCCACTCTCCCTAGAGTGTTCTGTGCATGTATCTCTCTGGTCCTCATTGTTTATCAGGATTTTCTACCAGTATAAAGTTAAGCTAAAATGATAATTTATCTAAGTTTTTTTATTCTGTGTTTTTCACACATAATTTTCTATATTTGGGCTGGCTAGTGCTATATTATGGTCCAGATAATGGAATTAAACCAAATTTATACTTTTTTGCTTTGTGCTAGAGAGTACTGGAGGAAAAAAAATCATCTGTATTTTAGGATTTTCCTATCAGAATGTGGTTGTCTGTAGCAAAAATGTGTTAAGTATTACACATAGACAACTATTGACAAAATTTATCAAAAGATTTTTATTGTAATTTTTCAGGAAAAGGGGAATTCAAGTGTCATTTGTCTCTCCTGACACCACTGCTGAGTGGTCTAACATCCAAATGCCATGGCTGTCATTTGGGGGGTATTCATTCCTTATACACCTGCCTTGCTATGAATTATCCTTTGTAGTAACCATCTCCCCTTCCTCCCAAAACGCCAAACCTGGGCACAGTGGCATGTATATAAAATTAGCAGATGGTGAGTATACATATCAATCCAGCAGAGAAACTCACAGATGAGATATGTGGCTAAAAATAAAATTAAACATATTTGGGAAAGATGTGTAAACATCGTTTGGGCTTTCTGCCTCTATCTGGATTGATTTAAGATCCAGATTGATTTGGGAGGGACTCAAGCTATTCATGTATTCATGAATAAAAGGGAAACATCACTAATACTGTCTTGTAGGGACTCCTTGAGTCAATACATGTGAAAGAACCCCTGCCTTTCAAATGGATGCATATTTATCCATGCATGTGTGCACACAACTCAGCTCGGAGCTGCTTACAACACAGACACTTCCAGCCTAGTTTAGCAATCAAAATTGTATTGTATAAGAATCCTGGTGACAATAAAATCTTCTCATGAAAGATACTTCTAAAACTACATAGTTAAATGCCTAAAACCTTATTGAAAAATAACAAGTCATGTGCTTTTATGAACCCTCACTAAATGCCAGTGCATACATTACTCTTAATACTCAAGGCAACCCTGTGATATAGATTATGAAATTCTAGACACACAACTGAAGAAAGTAAGGCTCAGAAAGGACAGGCAATTTGGCTGGGAAAACAGAGAAACAAGCAGATTCACTTGAGCTCTGAGCCTGATTTTCCATCATGTGTGCAATTCTGACTGCAGCGTGGTGGATGACCTCATGCTCTCGAGGGTGGGGCAAAGTGGAACAATGAACTGGACCTTTAGTCTAAAATATCTATACAATCTGAAATATCTAAAATATAGTCTTTAGTCTAAAATATCTTTAGTCTAAAATATCTATACAATCTTTAGTCTAAAATATCTATAGTCTAAAATATCTATACAAGTCTAAAATATCTATACAATCTAAAAAGATATCAGAGTATTCAACTGGACTTTTTGGAAAGGGTACAATTTGGACAGCATGAGATGAAAGCAGGGATACTTCAGGAGAAGAAAACATGCAAACAAAGATGGAATCAGAAGATATATCTGTGTAATAATCATAAACCAGTTTGACTACAGCACATGATCTACATGTACAGAAAGCAGGAGAAAAAGCCAGAAAAGTCAACTAAGGGCCTTGAATGTTAGCAAAGTGACATTCACTAGCTCATACAAATGAAAACATCCCAGAAAAGTCAACAGAGAGCCTTAAATGTCAGGGAAGTGCCATTCACTAGCTCATACAGATAAGCACATGTTAAAGAATCATTGTACTGTATTTTAAAGATATGGGGTCCCTAATGGTGGGTAAATTTCTACAGAAAACAACAAAACTGTCTTAATGCAATAAAACAGGGTGTCCTGCACCTCACCACACCGCTCCTCTCCCAGCTCCTTGTCTGGGTTAGTGCCTCTGTGGTTTTCAGGGAAAAAAGCTACTCTTTCTATCATTGCTTGGTACTTCTGACATCTGTTTACCTCTTGAAGGAGAGTTGTTTCACGCAAGCTGTCTTCTGTCTTTTAACCTTAAACTCTGTCCCCTTGTCAATCTCTTCTTAGAGGCAATTTTATCAGAGGCCCACAGGAAGACCTAAAAGAGATTCTTTGAGCTGGCCTGAGAAAATGATCCCTAGAAAAGTCAGAACTATGGAGTATCAACATACATAACTTTGTATGCCTGGATTCTTTTTCTATGAGAGATTCTATTTTGATCATAAAACTTAAACTGGGTTTAGGGTTTGTTGAGAATAATACAGATGTTTGCTCTTCTAAAAGTCATATGTGTAGCAAATTAAAAGTAAAACGTATTAATTAAATGGGGAAAATTGTGATAGCCAAAGAAACATGAATATTTTTTTTTGTCTTATTCATTTTTATCGGTACCAGGGATCGAACTCACGACTACTGCCTGCTTGCAAGGCAGGCGCTTATGCCGCTGAGCTAAATCCCCAGCCCCCAGAAATGTGAATATTAAAGTATTATAAAAGTTAAAGAGGCATCACTGATCAAGAAAAGAAATCTAAAATTATACTACTGTCAAGCATTCACTGTAGAGATGGCAGTATGTCCCCAAAGTTTGAATGATCCAATTTTTTTTTTTTTTTTGTAGTGCCAGAGATTTAACTTTGGGTTTAAAACATTCTAGATAACACTCTGCCACTAAGCTACACCCTCACCCCATCCAGTGTTTCAAACTGGTGCAAATAAACATTTGATCTATCACAGCTTCACTAAAATCACAAATAGGAAATTTATATTTCTTGCAACCAAAAAAAGTGGTACTCTACATTCTCTATGCCAGCTGTCTTAATATAAAATCTACCTACAAAGTAAGTTAGATCACCGGACTTACAATTGAATATACTTAATTAAATGTTACAAATTAATATGAATAGATTTTTGAGGTACTTGATGGAAGTAGTTCAGTCTTTACCAAATATTTCATCTTTAGAGCGTATTACATGAGTCTAAGGGAAACAGAAAAGTAAATCTACTTTATTTCCTTTTAATCTCTACTTATTATTTTAAAGCAATGACTGTACATTTTTAGAAAAAAATCCTTATAAAATAAATTTTATGAAATGAATTTTCTATAGATTTTACTTACAAGTTATATATTATCATATAGAACACACCAAGAATATGTGTGGTGTATTATAACACCATAATCCATAAATCACAGAAATAGGCCTACATCTATAAGGCAAATGAAAAGTAATGTCGCTGGCCAGGAACACTGGGGAAAAGATAAACAAGTCCATTAGAGAGGACATTAAATGCTTCTGAAGCAGCTGAATAAAATAGCCAAGCTCCTGGGAAAAGAATGCATCTAACTGCTGATAAAATTGTTTCCAGAACCACTAACAGGGAGTAATGCACAAATACCCACATCTAACCAAACAAGACAACCTTGTACCCATTGAATTTCCAGTAAGAAATGTTTACCTAAAAAGAAAAAAGCTCTTTCAATTTTTTTGAAACTACATGGCAGAAAATGATAGAACATTCATTTCCATGGCTTATTTTTACTGCACAGCCATAAACAGGCTTCCTTCCAGTGAATGGGCAGGAACATATTTTTTACTGTTGGTTTCTTCCCTGTTCTCCTTTGTAATTCTAAAATTGGATAGTCCTATCTTGTTGACAAATTTCTAGCCATTATGCCAATTCTGTTTGATTTCTGGCAATTATACCACTTAAAAAGTCACATGTATTGCAGAGGATAGTGCTGTTGGATCAGCAGTGGCTTGTTAACATTTACTTTCCGTGTTTGTTGAGCAAGTTCAGGATACAATACCAGGGCTAATGATGACTTGATTTTTAAAATTAAAAGTTAATTGTCAGTTTAAAAACAAATGCCATTCTGCAAAGCACTTGCAATTTATATACCTTATAATTTACCCAAGATCTGAATGATCTTAACAATAAAATACTTAGGAATGGAGGATAACATATTTTAAATTGTATTGTAAATCATTTATCTTCTATTACAGCTTCACCCAGTAAAAATAGTGTTCTGAATAGGAGACAAACAGAAAAAAAAAAAAGAGGAACTGACTGAGACCGAAAGACACTGAGCCTTGACTGTGTAAGTCTAGGCACAAATGCAGACGCTCTCCCTGAAACTGGCGTTGTTCCACTTTTTTCACATCTCAAAGCCTAGTTCTTTTTACTCTTTGATACTTTTCTGCTTATCTTCATTTTTCTGTCCTATAAAATTTTCAAAAGCCAGTTTATCTATCAATGTCATGTTTGCTTCTGAATCTGCTCTTCTTGATCCCTATTTCTGCTAAGTGTGCAAATTTCCTACCAGAAACGCAGGATTCATCTTGGTGTTCAGGAAGCACGATGGAATCAGTGTCCTCTTTCTTTTCTTATCCAGGATTTCAAGCCTTGCCATCCTTCTCTCACACTGTCACTGGCAAATACAGTTCCTCTCTCTTCTCCATCTTATCACCTTCATGCACTATTCCATGTGCAGTTCTAATAATCTGTCCTCCTTGAAACAAACAAGAACTAAATTTCTGGATAAAGCTTGTACAATCACTTCAGAAAATATGGACTACTAAGTATAACAAGAATACTATAATCCATCATCCTGTGTTTGCCCCATCTCCTAAACTCTACTGTAGATCAGTGCTATAATGTTTCCACTGGTCTCCAGTTTTTTGTTATTTCAAGCCATGTTTTCACCGAGGACACTTTAATTTTTTGAAGGAATGTTAAGACCACAGAACTTTCTGTTCAAAATTTTAATAGTTAATTTGTATTAAATAATATTTTTAAATACAATTTCACGCTACAAAACTACAGTTTGATTCTTCCTTTCCAATTTTATTTCTCAAGATTGCTTCTCAGGTTCATTAACTTTTGCATATACACAATTTTCCTTATGGATGTCCACTTATTTTTCCACATCCATGCCTTGGCCAAATTGTTTTCCCAGTCTGCAGTGTCCTTCATGCTTAATTCTGCATCACTAAGTGCAAACCTCAAACCAAATGCCATTTGGCCACAAAGCATTCTGTGACACCCTTAACTGGAAGCAGACTCTTTTCTCAGAGCTTCTAGCATTTTACTTCTGCTTTTCCATAGTACTTAATATAGTACAAAATTTAAAGATGGATAGTGTGGCTGAGTTCCCATCTCTAACACTGAACCAACTCTCAGTTTCTCACCAGGTTTAATGTGATGCTTAAGGTACATAGCATGATAATCTACAAAAAGCTGTGTAATGCAGAGTCATGCTCTCTCAGATGTGTACCACCCTTTGGAGAAATGTCACTTTCTCTTACACAGTCTAATGTTTTAGCCCTGTTCTGAGGAGGTCAGCTGATGGTGGCATTTGGTCCCACATATCCCGAGAGGACTGTGGAATCCTTATGGAGTTATAATTTGTTCTTGCCTCAATTAGATTGTGTTCTTTTTCAAGGCTGAGAATTTGTCTTTCTCAGCTCTGCATTCCTACCAGAGAGTTGTAAACTCAGTGTCTATTCAGTAAATGTTTGTTGTAAAAGGGACCACATGAATGAATGAATACATGAATTGATTGATCCTGTGGAAGAGTTACTTAGGTTTAGCATTTATCATCTCTCTTTAGAAACTCCATTTGTATCCTTCTAGTTCTATATGCATAAAAAACTGAATAAAAACATAACTAAATTGGGTAACTTGCACCCAGGTGTCCTTATAGTCATTTAAACCCTAATTGATACGGAGAGTGTAACATGGAATAGTCCAACTAACAGTTTAGCTTAAAAACTGCCATGGATGTGAAGGTTAACTCTCATCTTCCTATTCTGTTTGAGGTGACTCTGAAAATTTATATACTGAAATCAGAGACAATTGAACTCCCAGGGCTGAGATGAACTGATTCCACAGGACTCATCATACTGGATTCCTGACATCTGTCAGGTTTAGGATGCAAATAAATTTTCCCCTAGAGGTTACAAGACTTACTGACCAAAACACCAGGCAGAAATTACATTTTTGGCAAGACAAAAATAACTAAGAATTTCCTATTTAGCAGGTTATGAATCCTACCCCAAGCAACAAACAGGGAGAATTGGATTGTGTTACTGTTGCTATCATGGCCACAGAGAGGAAAAGAAAAGAAAATGAAAATAAGCTCCAAGAGAACAAAGAGCTGCTGGTATTCCTAATGTTCTTGGTATATACATGATGGGTTACTATGGTAACGCTAGTATCACATGACTCTTCCTTCACAGGATACCAGTATACATTGTTCAGAAATAACAGCACAAACAAAAGCACATAACTTTCAGTAAGAATGGTGGGGGGGGGGGCAAGAGAACAATCGCAAATTTAGGGAAACTGTACACCATCATAAACTTTAAGTGAATGATTTACAAGACTTTCGTGTTTGTACATGTATCTCTAGCTTTGTCTGAATTTAAAATCAATGTCTAAATGTCACATGTACGTAGAGTAGTAATTCCCCATAGATTATGAGAAACTGCAGGCTATGCATTTTATCAACCATTTACTGTGAATTCTCATAGAATCACAAACTCAGATTCCACAAATTTACAGGTGAATTTTGAATATTTTCATCATGAATCTAGACAAAATCACTGATTTCTCTCTCAGTCATTGCTCATAAAGAAACATCATGAAGGTAGAAATTGTTTAAGGTCAATTATAAAGCTTGAATATCCACTACTAGAAGAGTTTTGAAGTAATTTGCATGTGTTGCAGAAACATGAATATTGCTTTAAAAAGAAAAATAAATCAAACAACAGTCACAAAGCCTGTTCACGGAGGTTTTGTGGAAACTAGCAATGTGGAGATCACTTTAGTAGCTCTGAGGGTAGTTCATATTAGTATACATATCAATAAAGACAGAGCAGAAGAGAATGGTACAAGAAATTCACACTTCTTGTCCCAATACTTGAATAGTGATCAGTGAGACCAAGGAATAGAAGAAAAGAAATAGACTTTTTTTTTTTTTTTGTCTTTTTCTCTTTTTATCGGTACCAGGGATCGAACTCACGACTGCCTGCTTGCAAGGCAGGTGCTTATGCCGCTGAGCTAAATCCCTAGCCCGAGAAATAGACTTTTTAAGAGTGAGGTGATGAGTTTAATTTTGGCCCTGAGACTACCTGATAATATTTTTAAGCAGTAAATAGAACAGATTTAAAGGGAAGAATTCTCAGGGATTTAGCTGCATATTTCAAAGTTGCTGTAATGAATTTAACAGGTTTCTTCACAATGGTAAATATTTTTTATTGTCTCTGATTACTTTCTTATTTCTATGGCAAAAATGCACACGGCTTGTATAGCACCTGTTTTGTACCAGGCCTTTGCAAGGCATTGGACGCATCGTGGTTTAACATACAGGCTTGCACTCAACCCTCATGGTCCTGTGCATACTTATGCCCACAGGATGCAAAAATATGTGATTACAAATGTGAGAACTGCTCAGAGGTCCAATTAGAGGCTATAACAGTCTGAGAATCCTCAGACTATCTCCCTGGTGATGAAGCCTGAGGATGAGGAAGAACGTATGCTTTTGGGAAGACATGAAAGAAGGCTTGGCAATGCTTTGAAATTCAGAAGATGTTCCGTCTCATCTGAGAAATTGATTGTCTTTTCCTTAGGTGCCTACAATATCCTTCTCAACAGAGGCGTTTGTCTCTACTGAACAACTCTCTTCCTCACTGGAGCACCTTCCTCTTATGGTTGAACAAAATCCAGCATCAAGTCCCATGTCAGGCTCTTGTTTCAGAAGCTGACTGTAGAGAGACTGGCCACCCCTCTTTATTGTCCTTGACTCTCTCAGCCCTTCTACACCAGTACACAATCTGTTTGACAGCAATGCCACATCCTTTTCCCAGTGTGCTTTGTAGGCAGCTACTTCTTTACCACAGTTTACAAAGTAAAAGTGAACAGAGATGCTCTCCCTTTGAAGTGCTCTCCGGTTCATCTATGTAATAACTTTGTTCAAATAAGACAAAATTATGACAAACTAATAAAAAGTAGGTCGAGTAATTTAATATCTCTGATTGGATACAGAAATGGATGAGATGTGAAGATCATTATTTTATGTGATGAGTGAATCTAAACTGAGTCAAAAGAATAAAGGTTAACATGTGGGACTTTATTAATCTTCAGCAGTTGTAAATTGGGTAGAAGATTGACCCTTTTGTTAAACCTGAGCTGGGAAAATATTACCTACTTTTTATTCCAATATTTTAAAATCTCCAATGATAACTAAGGAAGACAGCATGAATAATGCTTTTAAATTGAAATGCCAGTGAATGCATTAATTAATCTAATAATTATTTAATATTTCTCACCAAAATGAAATGAAGAATCGTTTGATTCACTTTAGAAAAGCGATCTTTCCTCAGCCTATATTCTCTACTTCCTTCTTGCCACTGTCCTCACTCACTCATCCTATTTGGGACATCTTACTGTTTTAGTGCTTTATCATTCACCGCTGGCTTCGTTCACACTCTTGGTGAGCACACACACCCATTCTGGCTCATGTTTCCCGGGGAAGCATTCTGTGCTGTTCAGTCTGTTAGGGACTCACTTACTCCTCACTCTTGTTAGGCCCTGGTCTCTTCTTAAGCTGTTATTGCTGTTATGATATTTAGGTTTTTATAATTACAATGAATTACACTGTTGGCTTCAAATGATCTTTTCCATTCCAATTTATGCTGCACGCTTCTTTCTAAAACAATCATTTCCACAATTCTATTCTTAAATAAAAGGGAAAAAGTATGTAAATAATTGTGATTCATTTTGATAATTCTGCCTTAGACATAAGAAAAGGTAGACCATTAACTAACAGAAGCACTTCTATTTGGAAATTAGAAAATAAAGGCTGATTTAAAAAGATCTGAGATGATTTGGGGTTCATCCCAAATTGAAGGGAAAAGAGAAATTACATGTCAAAAAGAAAAAGAAGGTCACAGGCAATAAGTAGTTCTTCACACCACAAATGCAGAGTAAATGTCAATGACATGATAATTTACAAGGATAGAGTGAGTCAGGTAGAAAAAGTGGTTTCTACCTGGTTTTATACATACATATATACACACATATATGTATATCTATATATGCATGTTTGTATATGTATATATGTATATATATATATATATATATATATATATATATATAATTTTTGTAGGTAAAAACTAGTAATATAAGCATGGATGGGTCATGATGACAGTTTAGAAAATGAATCTAGGGTGACAGGAAGAAGAAGAGAGTAAAATAGACACTTCTTAAAGGATAGAAGTCTTTGTGGCAAGAGACTACAAGGGCTTGACTGCAGATGGGTGCAGTGGAATATAAACAAAGGGGAAGGGGAGGGAGAAAGGCTGCATCTACAACCATCTAGCGCAGAGTGGTTGGGCTAAGGGAGGGACGCATTCAAGGGGATTTCAGAGTCTGTTGCAGGGATTACTGAGATTGTAGGAGCTAGCAGGGCCCCTGGGTCAGTTTAGTTTCCAATATACTGAGTTTGAATTCTCTAGAGGAGATTGATAATGGGTAGTTGGACAAACAGTTCTAGTACTGCGGCGAGAATAAAGAACAAGAGATGTAGTTACTGGCAGTGTTTTTGTCCAGACATAGTAAGAATCAGAAGGAATTCTGAGAGTAATGAGAACCGTTAACTTTAAAGGGAAAACCATAGCCTCTTGTCAGGGCGAGAGTGTTACCTTTTGTCCCAGCCATTTCTGCTTTTGAAATTTCCTCTTTGTCGTGAAGATAAACTAATTTTGAAGGAAACACACATGGGCCTCACATATCCACAGTCACTGGGTTGTGCCCACAGGCATGGGGACAGGTGCCAGAGTTCAGCAGAGCTTCAATGCCAGGCCAATTAATATTTATTATCTTCTGTGTAATTTTGCCTAGTGATTTTCGCCCTCTCCTTGAAAAGCAGATCAATGTTTAGCACTTAGTCTAGAGCTAAAACAGTGCATTAGATCATTTATGATCTAATGATCATTTAATTCCTTTAATGAAATCTTAGCAGTCCCTCTACTGAAGAATAAGTCTTGAAAATGCAATAAACCTAATTTGAACAAATCAGAAGACAAATCAGGATATGAGACAGTTTGAATTACCAAATATTTTATAAATGTGGCTGTTGTCTATTTTTAACCAGCCTAAGGAAGCATTATTTAGTGATTACTACAAGAAAGATAAAGGAAAATGTTTTTATGAATTCATAAAAAATCATCAGTTGTTTGGATGCAAAATTTTCCAAAGAGCTCTAAAGTACTCCCCAGTCAACTTGTTTACATAAGGCCTTCTCAGTCTCAGTGCTATTGATATTTTGAATCAAATAATGCATAGGATATTTAAATACTTCTCTGTCTTCTGTGTCCATTAGTCAACCATGGTTAGTTTGGGGATAAGAAATAAAACCATTTCAGTTGGCAACAATCCTTTACATAGGTAACTAATTTAAGCAACCCCTCCAGCAAAGTGTAAAAAAGCAAGTGAAATGTTAGTAAGTCTAAATTACAGTGGTTATATTTGGTGAAGATTTACTGCTTAGAAAGTATTTCCTTTTGTTCCAGAACATACGGAGTACTATTTTGCAATGCCTCCCAGCTGCAGGTTCACAATTATAGAATCCATTTTTGTAAGTATGAGCTCACCAATCATTCAGAAATTGCCATTCAATTCCCAGATTCTTTCACAGCCATTGCTAGTAAATCATTTCTATGGACAGAGTTTGTCATGAGCTGAATAACGACTCTGAAATTTGTATTTTGAAGCTCTAGCTCACAATAACTTTGAATGTAACTGTGCATGGTATAGCATCTTTAAAGAGGTGACTAAGTCAAATTGAAGCCTCTATATTAATGGTCCGTTCCAATCTGACTGTTGTGTAATAGGAGTCGTAAATGTGGACACATGAAGACGTATGAAGGATGGGTGTGCATAGGAGAAAGACCATGTGAAGTCACCGTGAGAAGCTGTTTATCCAAAAGCCAATGAGAGAGGCAGCAGAATAAACCAAACCTGCAAACAACTTCATCTTGGACATCCAGCTTTCAAAAACAATATATTTACTTTGGTTAAGCCATCCAGCCTGTAGTACAGTATTTTATTATAGCAGATCAGTCAACTTAATACACTTTGAACAAATGAATAGCTTGATGATCAGAAGAAATCTAAGTGTACAACTTTGGTATCATTCCCAAAGGAGAAAACATGATGGGAAAGATTTGTATTTGTTCCTGTCTCTTTACCCTAATGAGAAGAGCACAAGCTTACCTAGCACTCAGGAAAACAGGCCAGAGAGTATAAGAAGATATACCAAAAGGGAGCACTGGGCAGGGTACAAGGTTTCCCAGCCAGCTGGATATTAAGCCACCAAAATGTGGAGAAGGCAACTAAATGGGGGGAAACAGTGCTGTAAAAGTAGCACCTACCACATAGCTGCTACCCAACCCTGTAAGGCATTAGCACCTCTGGTTTCATCTCTCATTGCTTTAATTTTTTACTTTCTATTTTGATTTTTTAAAATGTGAGGGTTTTTTTTTTTTGTCTTTTTCCTTTTTATCGGTACTGGGGATTGAACTCACGACTGCCTGCTTGCAAGGCAGGCGCTTATGCCGCTGAGCTAAATCCCCAGCCCCTAAAATGTAAGTTTTACATTACAGGAAGACAAACAAAACTGGTTCCATTTCACATCTTTTGCTACAAATTTTATGAATTTTTATGCTATGACATTTCTTAGTTACATTATTGTTTCCTTTAGAAGTTCTCTTGTTTTCCCCATGATGCATTCTTCTCCTATTGCCCATTATTTCAATATACATTATAATAATTATTATATATCATCATATATATTATAAAAGTATATATTTTTAGGAATTCAAAGTCAATTCCTGGTAATAACAGAATGTATGACCTCTATTCACCTAAGACAGTGACCTAAAGTCAGATCACTACCTGCAGCTTCTATAGGGAAATCAGAAAGGGAGATTCAACAGATTCAAAAGAAAAACACAGACAAAAATCTCTTGCCAAACACTCCACAAGGACCCATGCAAGAGAGTGCGAGATAATGTGTTCATAGCAAGGGGAGTACTTTGAGGGGGACTCATGGCAATGTGCTTTTTAATGTTATAATTTTTGTTAAAAGGTCCAAAAATTCTAATACGTTTGGAATATGTAATATGTAACGTGTGCATCCCAACATTTATGTATTATACAAACATTTACTGTTTAATCTGTGCGGGGCCTTTTACTGAGCCTGAGGAAGTAATGCCTGAACTATCTGTGCACTCTGAACCTTACAGCCTCACTGTGTGATGAAAGGGTAGATAAACCCTAAAGTTGATGTTTCAATCTTTATGTATTAAAACTGAGACACTAGTGATTAATAATATTAAGAGGAAATTATGTCTCTGTAAAAGTAATGTTAGAGCATTAGAATTCATAGAGGCTAGGAAAAATTTTTTAAATTCACAAATACAAAAACACAGATGGTAGGGCTGTCATTCTCCACAAAACTAACTTTAGTTAAAATCGAATAGTTTAACTTGTTAAAATTTTTGCTGTAACTCTTCAAATACAAATTGAGGACTGTAGAGTGACCATGTTGCAGGTGTGATTGAAAAGGGCTAAGGATGTATAAGGTTTTAAAAACCTGTATTTCAGTAACACATACGCTGCCAATAATACTCCACAACACGCTCTCCGTTGTTTGCAATGCTCTTACCTCACAGCTCGAGCCACTTTCTGAAAGGCTCTGGAAGTCCTCTTTCATGAGTCTAGAGTTATGCAGCTGTGGCTGCCTCTGAGTCTTGAATCATTCAAAATGTTTACCTTTCATGGTCATTTTGACTTTGGGCAAGAGCCTGGAGTCCCAGGGCACCAGATCCAATGGATGACACATCAGAACGTGTTAATGAGTCTGCCTTTCCGTTGAGCAGCATCGCAGGGACTCTCACAAAAGAGGACTTCTAAACTTGCTTCAGAACGTGGCAAGCACAAGAGGTAAGTGTATCCACGGCAAGGGGAGTACTTTGAGGGGGACTCATGGAAATGTGCTTTTTAATGCTATAATTTTTGTAAAAAAAAATTCAAACATTTGCTATCTATTTGATCATTTTTAAGCTGATTTTCAATTTGGAAATTATTTCCCAGTGTTCTAAGGCAAACATGCTGTTCCTTCAACAAATCATTATTTTATTAGATATACTTGGATTTGAACTGACTACATGTTACACTTATAATAGATTTCCCACTTCATGGTCTCCACAGATTTTAGCAGAAAGCCAGATTTCTGTTTATCTCCTCAATCTAACGCTTCATGGGTAGTTGACAGCAGCATCTGGCTCCGCCTCCTCACGCTCGGTCTTTCTCTTTGCTCCCTCTTTCTTTCCTTCCCTTCTTCCTTCCCCTTTCTCTCTTCCCACTTTTTCCTTTCTGTCTTCTTCATATATACATATTTTTTGTTATTAAGAGAGTAATTTCCTTTCTGCCAAAACCCTCAGCCATAAATATATAAAAACATAAACACACATAAAAACATAAGCACACTCTTAGATATGTTTTAAATGAGCCCACGAAAACACACTAAAAATATAACCAATAAATTCTGAGTAGATTTCAGTGAATGTAGGATGAAACACCAACATGTTAGTTCTATTTTTTTATCTATAGATTAAGAAGCTGAGGTTTTAGAATTCATAATTTTGAAAAATGAGTTATGGGATAAAAAGATATTCTCTATGATTTAGCTATCCTATCATTCATTCGTTTGTCCTTCCATGATGGCCTTTATTTCCTATCATATTCATACTTCCATGTCATAAAAGCTCCTAATAGAATACTTTAAGCTACACATATCTCTTCACGAAAATTCATTTAACTTATTATTGCTGAACATAAGTAATGCATATATTTTTTAAAAGTTGAATCTGACATTTTCACAAACTTCAAAATCTATACTCTAAAAAATTGCTTATTGTGATATGCCTTTCAAAACTATTTGCTCAAAAATTCATTATGATGACCAATTTTATAGCTAATTGAAAAAAAAAAAAAACTAACTGGGAGTGAGTCTAACGTCCCCAGGGATCTGCGGTATATATATGCCATATCAGTATATGTATACACAAACTTGCATAAAACATAAATCAACTAACTTATATAGAAAAGTGATTATTTGTGAGCAATAAAAACTAAAGAAGTGGGCAGGAGCATAGCATTTACATGTGGTTTTGCCAACTCCTGTGGGTGTATACTGTTGTCAGCCCCCTCTGCCAGCCAGAGAAGGGAGCAGGATCACTGAGCACCACTGAGCCAAGCTGGGTGTCTGAGGATACATTTTTCTGAGCATATTTTAAAATGGTTGATTGTAGCTGTTACGCTGTTATAAATTTAAATGGTGCTAAAACTGGACAGAAAAGCCCTGATATTTGGGGGGTAAAATAAAATATTGACCCTGACTTAAATAAAAAAAAAGTTCATTGCCATCTAATCAAACACTCATTTGCTACAGCAGAAAACCTAAGCCCAAGGCATTTCTGAAGATGTGGAAACTTTTTCTAATCACTCAAAAGCCTAAACATTCCTTACTGTTTATAACAAGGGTATATGGGGCGAAATTGATGCCAGGTGCACACACCACAGGGGTGGAAACTCTGAGTTAGCAGAGCTAGAACGCTGATCCAGAAATGACGACTTCCCTACAGTAAAACACACTGTGCTCTTCTGGAGTGGCCACCTGAAAATACCACTTTCTGTGCAATATAGCACACATTTATACACTCTGGCATCAAGGAAAGATAGTAATGGGCTACTGGGCATCTGGTATTATGCACTGCCACTAAATATATGCATTATTTGGTTAAATCCCTTTTCAAATCCTCATTATGCAGAAGTCTGATGGAAATATTAACAACCTCTCAAATTCTTAAAATCTACAGACCTTGAAACCAGATTAGCTTTTGTTAAACAGCTAAGCTAAGAAAAAAATTTTTTTTTTAGTTTCCTTCCCTGGTTAATTTTTTTTTTCAAACAATCTAGAATGCTGAATTAAATATCTAACCTCCCGATCCTGACCTTTCCAGCTCAGCTGACTTCCAAAAGCAGTTATTAAAGAGTAAAAAGTACATTTCACTAAAAGACAACTACAGGAAAGAAAGCGGTTACCGTCTCCTCTGTGGCTTAATATCAATTGGCTTGTTGATTGCATAAGGCGATCCATGAACATAAGCGCTTCGGAATCTAGCCACCTTCCCCAGCGTTAGGTGCTCACAGCTGGTCGGCAAGCTCATTTTATCCAAAAGGCAGGAAACAAAAGCAAATCTTAGCAGTCAGTCCAGCATTCCTGGGAAGGCTGGAAAGAACGTGTCAGATAATGGATTTCAGACAGATGCTGCCCACTGGTCGTCCGGTGTTTTTCTTCAAAAGTAAATGCGCGTTTCTCAGAGACTGCATGCTCTACCTTGTTTTCTCTTCATGGATACAGGAAGCTTGTTGCTTATTTCTAACCAGAGTAGTGCTCTGGCCAATAACTGGCTGAGATGATGAAGTAGAAATTCTGTAGCTCCACAAAAGAATATTTCCACCCAGACCAAACCTCTGAGTAGGCAGTAAGATTCAATCCATTTCTTTCTAATGTTGAAAAGGATGTCCAGCTAATGTAGTGATTGAGTAATCAGCTATTTACTTATACACCAAGCACACATCAGGAAGGGAATAATCAACTGCTTGATATACTTTCAAGAGAGGAAATTGTTTGCTAAACTGATTACAAACGTTTAGAAAATAAAATGAGCACATGGAAATAATTATGGATGATTTTCTGGTAAAAAAAAATTGTGGGCCCCCTTTTATAAGTTACTGCTCACAGTAGAACTGAGTTCAGCCTCTAGGCAACAGAACTATTCCAAGCAAAGGCCTACATGTACTAGCACCTCGGTGGTGATATTTTCCCTTTTTAAAACTTTCTCTAAAAATTACAGCCTCTGCATGCTCTTTAGATGAAGATCTATTGAAAAATTAATAGTCAATATATTACTTATAATTACTTATAAATCAATTTTTCATGACAGTGAAATCAAATTGAAGGAATTAAAAATGATAGAAAATGATCCTACTCCAGGCATCAAAAACTATTCAGACCTACTCACCAATTTATTAAGGAGTCCCAGGACCTGGGAAAGCATAAAGTATGCTAAAAGAAAACTATTTTACTCTGTAGTGGCCGAGTTCACCCTGGGTTTTAGCAGCATATATTACTTAATTTTAAGAATTTTAATTTTTCAAAGTTAGACAATTTTGCATTTGAAAATAAATATTTCTAAAGATTATATACATTATAGAGTGATAATTATCTATGTATATACATACATACATAGATTATATATATATATATATATATATATATATATTTTTTTTTTTATAGAGATGATCCTTTGTTGCTTAGGCTGGACCTGAAATGCTAGGCTTCAGGGATTTTCCTGCCTCAGCCTCCCAAGTGGCTGGAACTTCATAAGCCAGAGATTATGCCTGGCCACGCTTGTTATAACATTTATCTTGTCAAAAATACATAGGCTTACAACTAAAATTATTGCCAATTTTCTTCTCATGAATTTTATCACTTTTTGTTTACTCTACCAAACATATATAGATACAAACACAAATATGAGTATATACACATGCACATAAATACAGTAGAGAGATCTTTTTTGTGGAGTGAGATTGTGGTATACATAATCTTTTATAAATGCTTTTGCACTTAAAAGAAATCATGGATAATGTAATAATGTAAAATTCCATGGAATGGCTGCATCATCATTTCCTCAACTAGTCCTTTCTGGTGCATATATAATTTTTTACTTCTATACATAAACACAGTTTTCAAAATATTATAATTGATTGGTGCTTTTATTGCTGGAAACCAACAGCTAGGTCACAAATTGTTTGCATTTTTCACTTTAGTAGGCTATAGTGGTGTACAATCTCCCAACTCTTGTACAAAGATGTCCATTTCCTCATGCTCTAACAACACAATTTACTGACACCCAAGTCTCTTTCCTTGTAGAAATAAGCTAACTAGTTTCCAAAACGTCCAGTGACTGCATATGGTTCCTGGCTAACATGAAAATGTTACTAAGGTTCCTACAAAGGTAACAGCAGCTGAACTTAACAGAAAAATATGGGAGCATCAAGGGATGGGTTAGAAAGGCTGTGGGCAAGTATATAAAGGTGGAACTCTGGAATTGTATCAAATGAGAGATTATTCTAAGCAAGAATGGTTAGTAAATTCTTTCTTAGTTTGCATAATTAACAAGACACTAGATATGAAGGGAGTTCCTTCTATGTTTTTAATCTTCAGTATTTTTCTTAATCAGAATACTATTTCATAATTTGGAAAACAGCACTTTTAAAAGGCAGAGGTAGTTTCTACTGACTACCAATTAACTGTAATGTATAAATATTTGTAATAATTTTTCTTGAGTTGAAGAGGCCCTTTGGACCTGTTCTACCATTTCAGAATCCTAAGAGCAAAAGCTCAATAAAACAAGTTAACTTAGGATTTTTGTCCAGTAGAAGAGGGTAAGAGCTGCTTCATATAAGAATGTCCTACAAAGTATAACAATCAGAACCTACACGGTAAGACATCAAACTTGAAGAGAAATAGGTGTCCACTGGAGGATAAAATTCTTTGGTTTTTCTTAGCAGTGACATTTTTTGCTTAGGATAACTGGGCAATAATTTGACAAGAACTTGGCAGGATTACTTGTACTTAAATTGGGATGAGAAGAAACTACTGCTAAAATCCAACCTGCCAAAAATACAGAACCGGTGAGAACTCTCTCCAGTTAATAGAAGTGGTCTTTAGAAAAGTGAATATTACGGTTTCAGCAAATTCCTGTCTTTAGGGCTGCACAGAGGCAGTTGTGGACTTTATCTCTGTGAAAATAAGAATATTTTTGAGAGTTTAATTTCATCTAAGCACTAGAAACACAGACGATGCAGATTTACAGAAAACTGGAAATCATACCACACTGAGAAAGATCAGGCCTACCTAGCTAAGTTTTATATGATTTCCCACACTACAGTTTCTGTGGCAAACAGGCCTGGGGTTCAACACAGATCTCATTTACCATCCCTACGATTCCAAACCCATGAGAACATTAAAACAAAGGCAGAAGTCACATTGAAGTACCTGAACATCAAAAATTTTATTACACTATCTACCAATGTCTGCCACAACAATTAAACACAATTGCCATTTAAAAGTAGCGATTTGAGGTAATAGGATTCTCCATTTAACAATTGAAATAATATTTACTAAATAAGATTTTTTTTCAACCCTTTGATTCACACTGGCCTCAGTTTTATTCCTTTTTATAGTTTGTTTTATTTTTGGTGTGTGTGTGTGTGTGTGTGTGTGTGTGTGTGTGTGTGTGATGCTGAGGACTGAACCCAGGGTCTCGCCTATGCTAGGCAGATGCTCTACTTCTGAGTTGATGAGCCCCAGGCCCTGGAGAAACCCAGGAATATTTAGAACATGCAGGCATCATTCATTTGTGTCCCTAACAGGGCACACATATTACTGACATATTTCTCCTGGCTTGTGAATTGGTATTTCTTTCTTCCCCAGACTTTATGTTCTCTTCCTCTCTCCTCTCCTGACCTATTAGCAATGCTGATTGGGTTCAATTTTGCCTTCACTTCTCTAGGCGTTCTTCAGTCTGTCCTCTACAATTCTTGGCCAATGCGCTTAGACAGAGACGTTATGCCCTATATGTGCAGAAAAATTTGCATATCTTTATCCAGAGTCAGTTCACATCTTTCTGGTATTACCATCAATCACTGATGAGAATATACCACTTGGCAATCCTACAGGTACCTTGTTCTAACATTCAACAGATAATTCAGACCAATTATTTTCCCCTACTTCCCAGCATACATTTTTCCCTGTGTTTTCCAGCATTGGGACCATTCAGCCAACCATTCTTCATTAGTGATCTGATCATAACTGTTAATCAGGTCACAATTTTTATAGACATGAACATTAATAATAACGATAAATAACACTGATCACAAGTTTCCTGTGTGCTCAGCACTGTTGTTAGCAGGAATTAATTAACTGAAGTCTCACAACTTCTTGCAAGTTGGACGCTCTTGCTATACTCCTTTTTCAGATGACAAACAACGTACAAGGAGATTAAAATACACACTTCAGCTGACACTGAATGTCAGATGGTGGGTCAGAGTGAAGAACCAGTTAACCTGGCCCCAAAAACAAGACTATGCATATCGTGTCTATTCATAGTGTTTTCTTCAGTAGCTTTCCTAATTATCTTTTGTTTTCTTTCTCATATTTTACCTAGGGTAACATTTCCAGTTTTTCTTTCTCAAGTCGATTCTCCTTTGACTTCCGCAGGCATTTTAAAATGGAAGTGTGATCATGTGAGACTCTTACTTACAATTATTCAATGACATTGGTGATAGTGTTCCAAATCTAAATCCCTAGGTCCAGCAGAGATTCTGCGTGTGACCGTGTTCCCCCTCCCCTACCTGTCCCAGGAGCACCTGCAGTGACCTTCCTGTGCACTGCCTTTCCCACACAAGAGGCCACCACAGTGGTTCAGCCTTTGACCAGAGCACTGTTATTGCTCCCCTCTGGCTGGTTAACACTTCCAAGTGTTATCTTATGGGAAACATCCTCTACTTCTCAGTTTTACTTAGATGTCTCTCATCTATTTTCTACCTGTGTGTGACTCTTGGCAGAGTTTCATGGCTGTTCACATATATTAAGCTCTTCCCTGTGCCATTATAGTTTCTTGAAAGCAAAAGTTCTCCCCTACATTGCTTCATAATTCTGGCACTTCAAGTCACACTTGTTTGTGAAATAAGATAATCGAAGTTATAAAATGCAGAATCCAAAGTCCTGCTAAATTCTTTCCTTAACTTCACTCCAAGTTTCACCTCCCCAAGTAATAATCAAAACTATTAATTATTAAGATACATCTTAAGTAGTGGAACTATCCCACATGTGCTATGAAAACAGAACTGTTTTGCCAGGAGTACCCACTGGAACATAGAAACAATCTTCTCCAGGTGCAAGGGACGCGCACAATTTTAATTAGAGGCAAGAGGGATGTGCTTGCTTGGCTGACCGTTTCCGTTTCAGAACTAACAATCATCAAAGTAGTTATTCAATCATATAAATAAGCACAGTATCATGCTCTAGGTTTTGGAATTATACTAACAAATTATGAATTGGAATTTTTGTGAGAGCCCACTTTATAAATTCTGAAATCACACTTCACACAGTCTTGTACATAGTGGCAATTATAAGAAGCAAATATAGTACTATGAGCACAGATAAAGATTTAATGACCATAAAAATTGTCACAGTGTGTTCTAAAATAGTAAAAAGATTTCAATTTCCGTACTGTCCAAATGATTAAATTATGAGTATCAATTCAATGTGGATATCTTGAATCCATTAAAATGAAACTGTTGAAAAACTCCCAGTATTTCTGCCCCCAAAATTACAAATATATGTGCACACAAAAAATCTTCACTAATTAATTCCATTTTGGTAAGAGATCTGAACCTTTTGGTATATGGTATATTTAGTCTCTTTGGAATTTTATTAACAAGACAATCTCTTGGTTGTGAAAACCATCAAGACTGAATTGTATGCTTTTCAGAATTAAAGAACATAAGTGTTCTTTAAACCAGAGAATTAGCAGGACTAACTCAATTTTATAACAGGGACAACAGCATTGAGCCAGATGCTTTGTGTTTTATAAGAAAGCACGTTTTGGGTGAGTAGATTCTCATGTAAAAAGTTTTATTCTCCTTTTAATGAAATCTGCCTTGAGAACAATTTCTTTCAAGACCTTACTTTATGTTAATCTGTCAGTTCCCTCAAATTTCAGCAAAATGGTGAGGAGCACATGAAGTTAAATTTATTAAAACTAATAAGGGAACAGATCACTTGGACAAAGTTTTAAAGCTTTGGAAAAGGAAGTCCATGAAGCAAGTAGTTAGGCCAGCTTTGTTCGTTCTCAGTTTTGCTGAACAGGGGTGGGAACATGGAGCGGGTGCCAGTACTAGTTAACAGGGACAAGAAATTATGTTAGTTTCTATTCTCCTTTCCAACAAAAGCCCACAGGATAACAATTCTATTTTAACAAAAGATTATAAATCCAAAGTTGAGGCTGGAGTTAAAGAAGCAATAAAGTAAAATTGAATAAACTGACGCTCATTCATTGAGGTTTCAAGTAGGCCCACACAATTCAGGCCTCCCAGCTCTTCATCAGCTGTTTGAATGTTAAATGGAGTGAGTTTTTGCTTTAGAATGTACGGAAATGAAAACAAATGTGTTTAATGTGCACAACAGGCTTTGACAACATGACTTCTCCAACAGATGTCCTACTCTACTTCCCACACTGTCATACATAAAAAGCAGTCTATTCCCCAAGATGTGAAATGTTGCCAATGTTCACTTGCAAAAGAATTTTTAACAGTAGAAGCCATGGAAAGAATTAAAATGCTTTAAGCTCATGTCCAAATAACCAAATGTCTTGTATCATTACACAATCGCAAGATGAAACACAATCATGCTCTGAGTTCCTACTCTGTCAAGTAGCTGGTTGAGCAAAGTGGAGGTATCTTTGGCAAGTATTTCTCTGTACTTGCCAGATCACTTTTTAATAATCTGTCACTCTGTGTTATACTTAACTACGTTTTCAGCATTAGTTGAGCATGTAGTTTACATACATACAAGAAGCAGATGAGACAGTTTCTATCTAGGAAAAAAAAATCACTTAATGTCCAGTTCTCATATCATGTCATAATTATCTTCAGTTGTCAATAAAGATAGAAATAAAAGTAATACAGCATTAGCAATCTTATTTGTGTTTAGCTAATATCACATCTAGCTTACACGCAGTCTACATTGTGACTTACTGCCTTGTGTTCTATTTTTCATGTTCTCTTTTCTAGGATTGATTATAAACACAAGGTAGGCAGACCTATGGCTTATTTATCATTGAGTTCTCCACAGTCCTCAGTAATTCTCTATACGTAGTGTCATATAGTATATTTCTCTGCACATAGTAGGTGTTCAGTAAATATTTGCCACAAAAAAGACTTTCACCCATATTTTGTTTTGATTGATTGTTCCAAATGAGGGATCCGACTAATCAGCTTGCCTTAATAGTATATGGCTATTGTGATGAAAGTTATTAGCTAGTGCTTCTTTATTCTTAAAAGTATTGTTGTGTGGTGTATAAATTATCTTGTTATCACTTGCCTCTGAAATTGCAAATTTCCAAGGTTGGCTCAGCTACTTGACTGAAGCATCTCAGAGACAAAGCCTGTGTCTTACTCATTACTGCTTTTCCAAATCTGTATTTATACTCAATTCTCCTAGGGTCTGTATCAATAAAAAAATAGGAAAATTCCTGGCTAAATCTAACTGAGTACATCTAAATAAGAGATAAAAGGTCAGGGAATGAGCCATAGATATAAGGTGGAGAAATACCAATTTAGATTATTTTTAAAATTTAGACACTACAAAAATTATCTTCCTGCATTCAATTCCTTATAGCTGTGTAAAATACTTATGTATTGATAAGTTAATTCAACACAATTTCTGAATTACTCATCATAGAAGGAGAGGCTACAAAGAGCATGTGATTTTCAGAAGCAAGTCACTTTGACTACCCTGCACTGCCCTAAAAGGCTTACTTAACCAGTGGAGAGAAATGGCATTTTTTCAGCATTGGTTTCCATGACACTTAATCTTTAGTCCCTCATTCAACAAATATTTATCAAGGTACTATTTTCCAAAGTGGGAATTGAACCAGTAGTAGGAAAAACAAAACAAAACAAAACAATAACAACCAATAGGAAAAAAAAAAATCAGACATCTTTGTTCCTTCTCAATTTTGTTAAACAGGGGTGGGAACAAGAAATGCCACATTTCAGCCGAGACAGGCAGATGGGCACATCAGTAGGTAAAGCATGTAAGACAGATGAAACTAGCTATGGAGATAGCGGAAATGGGCACAAAGAATCAGGCACATTGGTATGAAGGGATTTATAACTCAGAAGTAGATGACAAAAGAGGGTGGCTTCTTGTGATAAATGACTCAGAAAGGGACACAGGTACAAGCGCCTCTCTAGAGGTAAGCAAGCAGGTGCAGGCGTGAGAAGTGTTAGTGCAATATTTGCTGAGTAAGTAAGAAAATGAGTGATCAGATATTAGTTGCAAAATTAAGAGAACAAATCTGTCACCTAAGGAAAAAATAACCCCATCAAGTTAACATGACTTATAACTTAACCATGATTAATGTTTTACAAGCCCTAAACTATTAATTAATGCAAGAGCTACTTTTTTGTCTGCTGTGATTCACTCCTTTGTTGATGGACTATTTCTATGTTAGTCATTAGATAATTTAATATACACAACTGTGACTTAACCACCAACACTCAGAAGTTGCCTGTTAAACTTGATGGTTAAATCCCAAGTCGAAGTTACAGAATGTAAAGGCAATTATAGAAAACATAAATTAAATTAGTGGTAATTAGCATTAAGACCTTACTAGCTCCCTTAATTTTTTTTTTTTTTTTAATCAGTACCGGGGATCGAACTCACAACTGTCTGTTTGCAAGGCAGGTACTTATGTCGCTGAGCTAAATAAATCCCCAGCCCCTTCCTTAATTATTTAACAGCAGAAATTAGTGCTAAAATTTTAAACAGATTTAAAAAATTTTTAAATATCTTTTCGTATTTCCCTCAGACAAATAATCAGTTATAATTTCATGGACTCGTCACTACAGCAACAAGTACAGATAAAATGTCTACTGAGCACTCCCTTGGTGCGATCACACACTATGCTAAGAACTTTGCATGTAAGCAACTCTCTTAGTTGAAAGGTCTATTGGAAGTGATTGGAAAGATAGCCTTCCCCTACTGTGTAAAGACTTCCTGAGAAGATATAAATCTGTCCTGGTACCAGCAATAATCTGCTTCACAGGATGGCAAGAAAAATCTCTCTCTCTCTCTCTCTCTCTCTCTCTCTCTCTCTCTCTCTCTCTCTGTCTCTCTGACAGTGTCTTGCTATGTATGTAGTTCAGGCTGGCTTTGAACTCACTGTGTAGCAAACTTGAACTTGAAGTGATCCTCCTGCCTCAGTCTCCGGAGAACAGGAATTACAGTTGTCTGCCGCCATGTTTGGCTTTTAAAAGTTCTTTGTACCAAACTAAATTTCACCTCCGTAAAAGTACTGTCCCTTGATCTGAGCCCTGAAGTAACAGAAAGTAAGCCTAAGTAGTGTGGAATATGAAAGTTCTCTGCTTGTCTCACTGGAGCCTTTCATCCTCCTGCTGTCCCGGGCTACGTAGCCTCTGTTCCCTTACTTGTTAGTAATACGTCATAATTTCCAGATGCCCCACCATCCAGGCAATGTGGTGCTGGAAAGACTCCCAATTGTTGGTTTCTGTTAAAGTGAGATACCTGAAATGAATCCCACATTCAGGTATGACACGACTGCTGCCAAGCAGAGAGACAGTAAGCTTTATTTTTCTGTTCACCATACATTTATAAATAAGCTATAAGGCAGAATCCTCCACATATTTTAAATTCAGATCCATCAATCTTAGAAATCCATCATTCCATGTAGATGAATTATGAGCTCAAAAGCTCATAATTTAATTTTATTAGTAAACATAAATAATTATGGATCATGACTTTATATTTTATTATGCTCATTGGCTTATTCAAACTCATGTTCTTGTAAGTCTGATTGACTGGATAAACAACATCAAAGCATGCAGTGAATCTTTATTTGGTATTCTTCATCTTATCCTCAAGTGGTAACAATACTAACTGTACTTTTAGCCACCTAAATATTTACTATGTGTGCAATAATATGAGAGATTACAAAACTACTTCACAAAATAAAATGTATAATTGCTGCAGTGTTTTCCTTATTTATAGTAAATATAGTAACTGACAGTAAGATTATGATTAATTTTCTGAAAATTAGGAACTACAATGATAACAATGGCCTGCGAGACCAGAACTTTTGTTAAAGAGACTCAAGACTTACTGTGAAACACGTAAAACAAATGAAAGACAGTATCATGAAGGCAGACATTAAACTAACTTGGTATTACAGAAAACTGATTTAGTTGGGACCATGCAATGCAATTTGTGGGGAGCATCAAATAATGAACACATATTGAGGAACAAAAATGTGGTTTTCCAATGTCAAATGTACACCACAGACAACTTAGTGACAAATCACCAAGTTCACAGCTTAACAGAAATGCAAGAAGGTCAAATCATAATGTCAGGCTCTTTGAGCTCATTCTCCTATTCCATATACCTTGGTTATACACAGCCCACTATCAGTGGAAAGAGTGACACTCAGAGAAAATTCAGAGAAGAAAAATATGTGACAGAGTATAAGGGCAATTTAATGGAGAAGTTTCACAAATAAAATACCTACCACAGTTCATCCACTTTTAGGAGATAGGGATGTGATTTTAATGAGATACTGTGACACAGAAAGGTAACCTGGCAGAAGAAGGTCAGTAAGCACTGGGTGCTTCTACGAAGAATTTTAAAAATGTCCTTGAGGGACCTGCATGCCCTCTTGCCACAGAAGATCACACCTGGACAGCTCAAGGTTAAGGCAAAGTAACACATCTGACGTAGCCGTAGAGTCACTAACCATTATGATTTTCGATATGTGCTATGCAGAAGAAACATTTATTTTTCCTGCTGTTATACATCATTAAAAATCAACCATAATCATGACCTTGCCCATATAAAAATCCAGCAGAGAGACAGAGGGAGAATGAAATGGACTTGCCTCAAAATTTATAATATTTTTGAGAAAAAAGCCTAAAATATATGAATAGATTTACAGTGAATGTGAAACAGTGCACAGTACCCAGCTCAAACACAAATGTTATAGAAGCTCGGAGAAAGCAAAATCAAAATCTGCCCTACACGAAACTGGTGGAAAGTTTTGCATTATACCATTCAAAGCAAACAACAGAATTCCTAAAACATAATCAATTTCACAGTTTCTACACTATGAATATGATAATCTGATCATTTCTCTTATGGACTGACAAAAAGAATAAGCAAAAATGGCAAACCTTCAGACAGGGAATGCATTGCTGATTTATTTTTTATTCCCTTTAAAAACTGGAAAAATTCCTGATCTGCATATTTCATTTAGGAAAAAGCATTTACTCAGTTGTTCTCCTTCAAACATAGAGAATGAAAAGTCTAGGTCATCTGAATTACCAAGTGATTGCTATTATATTGCTATTATAAATAATAGAGTGTAGTATCTAGAATTTATTTAACATGTGATTGTTTTGCTATCACGGACAATGTTAATCCACAAGAAAACAGATGGTCCATGCATATTTTAAATTATTCAATAAAGAGTGCTTTTTAAATCACAAATATCTGTTGGCAGAATGGATATACTTGGCATTTAACTCTGGCTTATGTTTTTGTCTTCATCTATTCTAAGCACTAAGCCTATTCAACTTAGAAGAATCCTTTTTTAAGACCTTTTAGATGAAAGGATTTAGATGAAAGGATTGGATCTTTAGGTGATGGAAAACAGGCAACAAGGGAAAAAAAACCACTGAATTTAATCTGGAGAATTAGAGAAAATACAGAAATGAGAAAACGTTCACCTTTTCTTAAGTGCTATCATAGGGCAATCCTGAGGCTACAATCTTCTACAATAAATTACCAAGACTGAACCATTTGGAATCAAGTAAGAAAATACCTAACTTCATCCTCTAGTGCCTTCCTTTAATGTTATCCTCCTTACATGAAAATATGATTTTAAGAGTAACCACACTGCTTAGGAGTTCTTAATAGCTATAGTAAACTATTTTTTAGCTTCACATTGCTTATCTTTAGAGCATAGTCAAAAGAGTAAGAAACATTCCCTGGGGGCTTATATTTTCTTGTTACATTTTTTTGATTAATATCAATTATGAGTATTAATAGGGTTCAGTGTGATATTTGCACATATGTATACAGTGTGCACTTATCAAATTCACCCTATCAAATACAAACCTAAGAGTTGGCTACAGATTTTGAGCCAACTTCTCATTGTATTAACTCATTTTCTGTTGCTATAATAAATACCCAAAATTGCATAGTTTATAAAAAATACATTTCTTTAACTCACAGTTTGGGCAGTTCAAGGCTATGACAATGGCATCTGCTCAGCTCTGCTAAGCACCAGATGGTGAATAACATCTGATGGCAGAAGTGTGTGCAAGACCAATCGCAGCGAGACAGCAAGATCAGAGTGAAGAAGGGGCAGTCTTATCCTGTATAAAAACCCAGCCCTAGGTGAACCAACTCACTGAGAGATCAGCACTAACTCACTCAGAAGGCAGCACCTCTCTAACTTAACCACCTCTAGGCTCTACTTCTGGCCTCCACTACCCCTTACATTGCCCTGTTTCCAACACATGAACCCTTGGGGAACAAACGCCCTGCAAAGCACAGCATTCACAGCTGTGCACAAGCTACAGTAATTGTTAACAGAGAAGAGAAACAAAAGGCAGTCCCACGCATGAGAGAGAAGTGGCATGGAGCGGTGAATTGAACCTTGGCTCACATATAAACCATCCAACCTAAGTCACCCTGCAAACCATTAACTATTTCATTTTGAGCACACAGAAAATACTACATAAAAGTTGAAATTGGGTCTTCTTTTGAAAATTTACAAATAGAAACAGAATGTGGATTACCTCCTATAGAAAGGGCAGGGGGCTTCTGGTCAGTTTGACAAGTTCCATAAAATTCCCTACATTGGATACATTTCCTTTTGGCTTCTATGAGCATTTGATTTGAAGTCAGTTCAAGTGAAAGTGAGTCGGGGAAAGCATAAACTGCTCATCGGTTGGTCAGATTCTCTAAATGTTAACACTTTAGCTAGAGGGCATCCTGGTCTTCCCAAAATTCACCTGCCATTTCCAGCAACTATTTTCAATCCTTTACAAAGCACTTAACTTAAATTCCAGTCACACTGGAATGGCCTCATTTGTTATGTATGAACAATTATCTGCCATATTATGAAAAAAATGTGTTCATTTACTGATATAGACACACACTGAAACCAAAATCAATACATATAGTCAATTTTACTGAAGAAAGTATTACTTAATGGAACATTTTTCATACACTCATCTAACCTATATTGAGTTTATGCCAGGAAATACTTTCCCAGTGACACTGACATGCTTTGTAGATCTGATTTAAGGCTGCATGTCTAAAGTCTCTGATTGCTCTGTCTCCAACCTTTACATACCATTACATTGACCCTACAGACACTAAAATTCCTGGGTACATAGATTCTGTGACTGTAAAGAAAATCAACCATTTATTGAGAATTTCAGAAGACTTTCTACATGAACTTGATATTACCAGTTGATAATATCAAAATTTTTTACATTATGCAGACAAATTAACACACTGGAAAAGTGTGGGGGATCTATTTTGTGCCAACCACACAGATGACTATCATGCTGTTCCTACTTTCAAAAGGCCCACAGCTGAGTGACAGAGACAAACAGACCAAAACCAGTATGGGATTAGAAAGCACTACTACTTAGATGAGTGTGTTGACAAACAAAGGCAAGAGGAAAATAAACAGTGATTTGTCAGAATGAGGAGGTAGATTGAGAGGTTGCATCAGTACATAACATGGACATTAAAGTCTTCACTCTTTAAAGTTAACTTGGAGGAAAGTGGTAGACTGGGTTATTACCAAACTATGTAAGAGTTTTCTGAGCTTCCCGCCCTGAAATCAAACTCAGCCACGCAGCAGCTTGCTTTAGTCGGTGGGCTGCGTGTGGAAGAGCTCTCTGCCTTTCTGAGCTCCCCACTCTGCACAGGCGCATCTCAGTGTGGGCTGTTCCTCCAACTTTGGGTTCCAGAATGAAAAGGCTTTTTAAAGAACACAGATAGGTGGATCATCAGCCAAGAAAATGTAACAAACGCAAGAATAAAACTAGTGGTTGTAACTGACAAAATATCAAGGTGGTTTGTTCTCTCGTCCTAATTACTCTAAACTGACAAAACAGAGCAAGAGGCCAGCCAGCAGGGGCAGAGGTGTTGGTATTGTTTTTTTCCTCAAGGCAGTTTGACTAAGGGATTTTGAGTTAATGCAATGGAAGCTTGTCTAACTTTTCACAAGGTTTTGGACAATGAGGTCGGGGGAGTCTCTGGTTGCCACTTGAGACAGGACTTTCTGTGCCGTGCGCAGGCACCCCTCAGCCAGGCTGATGCGGTTTGCCCTACTTCCCTTCTCCGTGATCCTCATCTGTGCCCTTGGCTCCGCCCTCCTCGCTGCCTCTCCTCTAGTGTCACCGTAGGAAGAAAGGAAGTGAGAGCTGAGTTGGAAAAGATGTTCCATCATTTGTCAGTACATTAGGGAATTGTTTCCAGTATGATCTCAATAATGAAGTAAAATTCACAGCAGAGGTGACTGCAGCCACAATTCCAAAATTTATAGTGGTGGCTCTCAGTTGTGTTTTTTTGTAAACTAGCACAGAAAAAAGAGGAGAAAATGCTATAGGTTGGCCATATAAGCAAAAAGAAGCCTTTCCCTAGATGTGCCTGTCACAGCTCATCGACTCCCACCCACGAGAAGCCTCCTGATTTCAAATCTACAAATGTGGAAGTTACTGATGTAAGAGCATTGCTTCTGGTGCACCGTGACTTCTAACTGTTAAGGCTCCTTGGAGTTCGTTCTGAAGTGTGAAGAGTTAGTACTTCTTCATCCACAAGCTTTCACTAGGACCCAAATGTTGCTAGTGTACCTAAAATAGTCCAGCTTTGCACCTATTGCTGGATTTCCTCCTGTTTTCTTGTGAAATTTTTATACTCCTCCTTTTGCCTCTGGAGTGCAAATTGTGCAGTCACTCCAAATCTAAATTCATTACTCAGAAATATTCAGATCCAGAAAAATTTTGTGCCAGCAATTTTCCAGTTATCTTTCATACAAAGCTTATGTGGTTTCTTTCCCAAGTCTAATCAAAAGCACTAAATTAATTTTAAGAAGGTATCCCACCCAATGTAATTTTGACCTCACTGTACACAAGTATTGCTTACTTAGCTTGGGAGCCTTTGTATTAACTACTTACACTAAACTCCTTTGTTTGTGTCCCTTTTCTTACCTATCATGAATCCTTTGATGTATGGTGTTTCTGATTTCCTTCAAAGGACAGAAAAATACATCAAATGATTGAAGCACAGGAGTCAAAGGCATGCTTTTATTTTTAGTACTTTTCAAATATGTATTTTTGGCATAGGTTTGTTTTGTTTTACAACTACGTTACAGGATGGTGATGGATAGAAGCAGGAAAAAAAATCCCTTGGTTCATGGCCTACCCTACTTCTAACATATGAAACAGCAAAGAAACTCCACAGAGTGACTTCTTTGAATCATTTCAGCTATCATGCTATTGCAAAAAGTATAAAAGCAGGATGAGATTAACTAACTAACTAACTATCATTTTAGTTAGTCAAGGGCATGCATGCCTATGTCAAATGGCACCTACGTAGCAGAATCATAGCTCTCTTGTATTTGCCATTTAACAGTTACGTTTCCAGCTTTCTGGTTATATACACTATACTTACATCCAGAGCAATGAAATTTCTGGTTTATTTTAAGATAAAATGCTAAGCCAAAAGCTTTATTCTGACTATGTAAATGATCTTCTAGTGCCAACTGATTAGCATTTTTAAAGCAAAGATTTGGAAGACAGTATGTTGTGAACAATACACCTACTATGAAAGCAAATCATACATTTGCTAAGGTTTTTGTGTCACTCGGCTCTCTCTGCCCTGTAAGCTGTATGTAAAGTAAAGCAATGGGTTTTTTAGGATTTTTTCCTTTAAAAGAAGGCTTGATTGATATTAAGAAGTTTCTGCACTTTATCGGTCTGTCAGTATCCACTGGCAGGGCCCAGCAAGCAGGTTAGCGCACAGTGCCATCTAGTGATCAGAAGGAGATTGCAGGGGCTACCGAGGTGGAAGGCATGGAAAGCTCCTGGAGGGTAGGGCTGCTAAAACTCCTCAGACATCTATGACCCAGACACCATGCCTGTACTTGAAATGTCTAACTCCCCCTCCTCCTTTTCCCCCAGAGAACACAGAAAATGTCCTTTCTTCTCAAACACGTCATTTCCCATTTCCCACACGCAGCAGATGATATTCCTACTCATAAAGAAAACAGTAACCATTACAAGGGAACATAATCCATGCCTGGCCACCAGAGTGACAATCCCATCAACACACACTTTCATCATCTCTATCTGACCTCTTGTTACAATCTCAGATACGTTTGTCCTCAGAAGTTCAGCTACATCCATTATTCTTAATCTCTTCTTCCTCTTTACTAATTTCTTTGTGTTTAAAAAAAAATCTCCCTCAATTCCTACCACAATAATGCTTCTTGTAACCTCCTTTGCACTCTAAGTTTCTTAAGCTTGTTTATAACCACCACATTGATTCTAACTTCATATATATACTTCAACCTACCTCAGTCTGGTTTCCCACCAATATAGAGATCAGTCTTACTAATCCAACAAATAATCTATTTTTCACCAAATCCAATGAACCCTTCCAAAATCATAGGGGTACTTCTACCTTTCTGAAAGGTTTCTTTTCCTAATCTTTTTGTTTTCTTACCTCTGTGTTTACTTCTTTTAGCTTTTCAGTCTCTCCTTTTACCTTCTCCTTCAAACGTTGGCATCTATCATGATGAGACAGACCCGTTTTTCTAATCTTGCTTATTCACTTAAAAGGAGTTCCATGGATATCTGTGGATGACTGGGTTCCAATCCATCCCTCTGGTTCACATCTGTTTCCTGAGTTCCAGATAGATCTTGTATATCTAGCTCCTGGACAAGTTCACCTGGAGATACTCTATTCATTCCTGTGGTATTTTCTCTTGCTGGGTTCAATCTACCCATTGCCCTATTTTGAATCCTGAGAACAATTCCGACTCCTACTCTGATGCTGTCTGTGCTGTCTGTCTCTGAGAGCCAGTCAATTCTCAAAATATACAAATTCTCCCTCTCACACTGCTTCATTTTCCTATTTTCTGTGTCATTGTTCTTTCTGTACCAACATCACCATCTCCAATACCCTTCTAAATAGTTCCCTGTCTCTTTTCCAAGCAATTCTACACAAGGCAGATACAGACTTCAAAAAACACAAATACTCCCCAACCATTTAACTGTAATGTCTACCAAATCCTCAAAAGTTGTAAGGTTTCTAGTATTTTTCACCCTTTGTTTCTCTTTCAAAATTGTACTTCACTTTCTTCCCCCCTTTCTTGCACATGATTTGAGGTATTCTTAATCTTCTGCATTAATATATGGGTATTTACACTGAGGTTTTAGCCTGAATTAGACTTCTGAGATGAACTTTCATTGACTTCTTCTGAGATAGGGTCTCTCTCTACAGTTGTTATCGGAGCTTTATCAAATAGTATCCAACTAAGAAATATATATTAAAAAGGAGTCAGTTTACAGATATAACTCACCACAGAGGTGATGGAAGAATTGAGATGCTAAACAGTGGACTATGGGGCCACTCAGAGATTAGAGACTACTGGTAGCTGCTCACTCTCTGGTCTGGAGGACAAAAGGGCAGTTGATGTTTCCGATGCTTGGGGTCGCCTGCCTCACTGAGCAGGAGTCTTAGACGATCTGTGGCACCTATTTAAGATATTGCCTTAGGAGGAAGAGGGAAACACTGGCTCACTTTTTCCTCTTTCAGAATGCTCACTGTTGTCTGCAGTATGCTGAATCCTCCTAAAGCCTAGAAACTTCAGCCTCAGGAGTCCGCCTCAGATGAAAAAGGTCATAGATGAGGCACAAGGAACACATCTGCATTTAAATGGCCAAAGGCCATCCCCAAAGTATTAATTACATTCAGTGGTGTTACTTGATAGAATTTCCCTTCTACTCCAAACAGTCAAAACCAGGAGGACAAGGAATATCAGGTTTTCTTTTTGAAATAGCAAAGTCATTAACAGTTAAGAATCATTCAGCAAAAACTGGCTCAATGAGTGTTTTAGCTTGAATCTAGTTGTCTCCCCAAAGCCTCATGCACTCATCCATAGAGCTTTTGGGAGTGGCTGGCTCATGGGTGTGTGATTCTGCTTTAGTTCGCTTTCCGGTTTACCATAGCCGTGGATGTGGATGATAGACTCATTGAAGAGAGAAGATCCACTCTGGGTGTTGGTGGCACCAATCAGGTTTGTGGCTGGGATGAAATAAAAAGGCAAAGCAGAAGGAAGGGTGCTTTTTTCTGCCTACCATGCCATGGACTGTGTCCCCTCTGCCTTACCTCTCTGCTATGTCAACCTCCCTTGAAACCAGCTGACGACGCACTGTAAACCTCTACAAACCGCAAGCTAAAATAAACCTGTCCTCCTTTAAATCATGGGTTTTGGGTATTTTGCCCCGCAACAAAAAAAAGTAACCAAGACAGTTAGTGAATTATTGCAATACCTAAGCCTCAAGCTCCAGAAGACTAGAGAATGAGGTGCACAGGGAAAGGCATGACCTTGAGTCCCATAGCAGGATGAAGTGAACCTCTGACTTGATCTGGTTTACCTGAGTCTGTCACTACACTGTCTGAACTTTGTGATCTGCTTTTTCCTTCCTTTTGAAATTTTTGTTTCTTTCACAATATCTCATAGAACTCTGATATAAAATAATATAACCTTTCTATATTTGTTGTAATATATATTGCTGAGATTGCATTTTCATTCTTTTATTTATCCATTTAGTTATTAAAACACTTATTAAGGATTTAGGAAGTTTGATTCTATCAAAAACTCTGTGTAGAAAGAAACTAATGATTTTGTTCATTGCCATGATGCCACTGAATCAAAGCTGGTGTTGCTCGCCCATTTCCTGAACTCAGGCTCTGCTTTAGTTCTTCTCTTAGGACCTGTGTGCCTGGAATTACCTCTAGGATCTCCCATGACTGCTGACCTGCTTTGCATGCTAAAAGGAAATACATTTTTGAAAATAATTATAAAATTGATTAAGCTGGGAAACAAAAATCAGAATGGATTTTGTTAATCTATAACTATTTTTGAACAAAGTTAATTCCTAATCCTTCACTGATAAAATGACAATGCATAAAAGGAATACGGAATGGTTAACTCACATGGTTGTGTCTGTTTCAATACTAGATTTGTAATGAAATCTGATTCCTTTCACTTATATGAAATTTTTCATGGAATCTGTAGCATTTTGTGCCAAACATAATGACAGTGGGAAAAACTAACTTGCATGAGACAAAAAAAAAGTAGTGAATTATAAAAACTAAATATGATTGATTGCTAAAATTTTACATTTATTTTAATATAAGTATTTTCTTTATTATTAAATGTATATATATAAATGTATATATATGTGTATACATATATGTATATGTATATATGTGTGTGTGTGTGTGTGTGTGTGTGTGTGTGTGGCTTTGTCAATCCTTAATTTATTATGTTAGGATAAAAACTGTTTTCTAATGACTCCTACCTCAACTTTTTAACTTTTCTCTTACTGTTATCAAAGTAAACTGTTTTACTATTTGATGCCTATTTTGAATGAGAAATACGTTAAACAATGGTGTTGTTAAAAACTAGATTACTTTTTTAAAGGATTTAATTGGGAGAATATTTATATAATAGGTAAAATACTCCTACAATAGGTAAGATGGAGGTATATAGAGGGCAGTGTCTGAACTTTTCCCCATATCTTAATAGTAGAAATGGCACTTCCCTGTCTGATTCATTGAAGCTTCAAAGTCAGTGGTTTGGGATCAAATTTTGCTACATTCTGTCAGTTTAAGAGAATCAAAATCTCTCCAAATAGGTTCCAGGCATTAGTATTTTAATATTACCTGCATAAAACTAATGTATCTCAAAGTTTTAAATTCTAAATTTTTAACCTTAAATTTCTATCAGAAATTCAAGAAAGCTTGCCTATGACAATGAAATACCAAACACTGATAGTCCAAAGTCCTGGATTAGATTTCAACTCTAAATCTAATTAACTTTATGAGCCTAATTTGGCACCCACTTAATTTATTTAATCTGTTTAACTGGCTTAGCTATGGAATGAAAGTAACACAGTTCAATCAGGTTTTTAAGCAATCATAGATCTCTAATTATCTTACAAAGCCAGGGATACAGAGCTCAGAATGTTGAATATTTCCAAAACACAGTGTATACAATTTCCTGGTGTCTTAAAACCACGTGATGGCACCTATAGATTTTATAGGGTCCGAGTTCTTGCTGTGGCATTGAACTGAGCATAACTGACATAATAATCAAGTCAACTTCAAATCAGTGTAAGCACTGCTTCCAACAACTAGAGCTACCTTACAATTAATGTTAAGAAGATAACAAATGTGGAAACTGTAATTCTGTTGAACATAGAGAAATAATTAGAAGTCAACATAAGAACAAAATTATACACACATTTTGATTAAACATGTGTTACATGGATATGAATTGGAAAGGAAGGCAAACATGAAACATCAACAGGAAGATTAATTAAAATCTTATTGTAAAACCTTTTTAGTAAAATTAAAATGAATTTTCTATATAACATGTGAAAAGTAGCATGTTAGCTAGTAGGACAATTTTCATTGTTTTGCCTTTGGGGAAGACATAGCAGTCCAAGACAAACACTAAATTATTTGGTGGAAGAGATCACAGAAACCAAGTATCTTAGAATATTAAGCGGTGGTCAATAAACCATAATGTGATACCAGCATATCAACTCCGTTACTGTTCAAGCAGCCTCGATATAATAATTTAACTAGGATTACACCCTAGGTGGTATTGTCTGAAATGGCCTAGATAGCTCAGGCAAGAGTGTCTGGGCATAAACTAATTGTTGGCAGCAATCACTCTGATGGCCTTCCCTAAAGGCTGCTTCCCCTGAGACTAGAGACTCCCTTTTCCTGGCAGCATGGCCTGAGCCTCCATATGGTTCCCTAAGATATCCAGGGTGGGGACTCTGCTCCCAGCCAAGTCCTGGAAACGCTGGCATTTAAAAACACACAGCCTCTGCAGACCAAGAGGTCTGTCTACCCTGCTAGAAGATTCTTCTTTATATTTATCTGGATGAGAGGGAAACCAACAGAAGCACAGCAAGGCCAGGGATCACTGTCTCCTCTCTTCTTGCTGACATCGGATTAATCTCTCCAGACTAGGTCCTTAACCCACACGCTACTGGTTTGGCACCTGAACTCTGCCAAGCTATGTGGCAACCATGAAGGATGGCAGCTGCCCTCCACGGAGAATGAGAACAATGTTAATTGTCTGAAGGAAAAAAGGAAGAAATGTACCATTACACACTCACACTCAATTATCCAGGGTTCCTTGTGAGAACAATACTGCATTTTCTCTTTACAATTTCATAGAACAACACACATGGATATAAACAGCAAAATATCTCATGTAAAAAATTTTGTTGGAAGGAATGTAGTAAATTTCCATTTCAGCAAAAATTATGTAAAAATATAGATAGGCATACAAAACTTGGAAATAATTACTAAGGGAAGAAGAAGGAAGAGGACAAACATACATTTATAAGCCTTACAGGTCTGCAGCATTTAGGTTTACTACAAAAAGCTTATACAACAAAAATAAAATTTTTAAAAACTTACAATTTTACATTTCTTGTGGACACAATTTTTAAACTTTCACACTTGGACTTTTGACACTGATATAGTAAAACTAAGGAATACTATAAAATTGTCATTCAGTAATTTAAAAATTATTTTTATATCATGTTGGGTGGTTAAGTTATTTTTATCTTTTTGCCTGTGTAGAGTTTGGCTAAGAACAACCCAAGACGACAGAAACCTAAATAGCATACAGACTGAGCTACATGTATTTTCATTGTTCATATACTGACAGTGAATTATATACCCGCCTGATTTTTTTCTGATTTATTTCAATTTAGTAAAGAATTATCACTGGTGTGTGTGGGCCTTCTTCCTAAGGTGTTTTTTGTTTTTGTTTTGCATTCCAGTAATTTTTCTAATTACCTTTTTATGAAGTGGACAGATTTTTGTAAAACAGATGGTCTTTTCCATAGGATTTCAGAAAAAAGAAAGCCCTTTCATTCTTGGTTATACCAGATCCCTGTTTTCTACATTTTAATATTTATTAAGGAAAAAAATAAATTGAAATTTAATACAAAAGTCACCGGTATTTTGTTAACAAGAATACTGACCTTTCTGCCTCACATTTGCGAACTATGTATTTCAAGAGTCTACTTGTTCTATGAGGTTCAGATTAAATAAAGGAAGTAAATAACACAGTGATCAAAATTGTTTAGGATGGTCAGATTACTGCATTAATCAAATAGTCATAAAATAAAATATAAAATAAAATCATTTGGAGAATGTAGAACAACTTAGGTAAAATAAATTATCTTCAGCTCCCCTCTCAATTATTTTAGTTTTAGCTATCTTGTCATCTGTACATTGTGTCACTTGGAAAAACAGTTTATGTATTTCCCTGATTTATCTTGGCACAATTAGTTTGTGTGTCTTTAGGGTACACATGTGCCTTGATTTAGCCTAAATGATACATGTCTGGTCCTCTAACTCCCCAGGTGGTGTCTCCAGCATGCTGGCACAGCTCTGAGGACCTTGGGATTTTGTGAAATAGATGAGTACAAAGTAATATTATTTCATGACTATTTTGTCTCCACATATATAAAAAGCCAGCCTTTGTCAAGCAGGTATTTTTCGTACACACCATCCAGCAACACTTTTTTTCTACCTGTGGAATGCACTTGGAGAAGTACTTGTTTTAGCTCAACATCCAGCATGGAATCTATCAATCAGGGCAGAAAAGAAGTAAGCAGAAGGGGCTGGGGATTTAGCTCAGCGGCATAAGCGCCTGCCTTGTAAGCAGGCAGTTGTGAGTTCGATCCCTGGTACCGATAAAAAGGAAAAAGACAAAAAAAAAAAAAAAAAAAAAGTAAGCAGAAGCGGGGCAGGTGCTCCAAGCTTTGACTTCTAACATAAACCTTCTATGATGCTGTATTTAATAGTAGGATAAGCTGTATACACTCTGAAACAAAAAGGGTAGGATGAGTAAAAGGGGACAATCAGTTTTAATAAGGTAATTATAGAAATCTACACATAGATGTTCCTTCTACCATTGAGTATTTAAAATAACTTAGAAATCGCTGCATCCTTTATATGCAACATTTTAAGCAGGTAAAATGACTAAGGTCTCCTTGATTACTCAATTCAATGAATAGTTACATCCACAGGGAATATGTCACGACCCAAGATTAGCACGAGGCAATTCACCGGGAATTGGATGCAATGTGCTTCTTAATTATCTTGTGTAAACTGGGATGGGGGATAAGATTCAATTGAAAGAAGGGAATTCAGTCACATGATATTGAAATATGGGCTTTGCTATGGAAACATACACCACACGGACTCCTCTAATGTCCTATGCTTCTAAGGGTACTTACTGATTACAACACCCATATTTTAGATGGTTAAAGAGAAAGTGTCAACAAGAAATGAAGCGTGAGGTTACATAAACTCACATACATATCATGTTTGAGTAAACTTGCTTGCCAGTGAAACAAAGCAAAAGGTTCACACTGTTAAAGCCATGATTAGTATTAACTTGTTCACAGGCTATTCAAGGATCAAGATGAGTAGCAGTACCCCCCCCACACACACACACACAGAGCTTGCTCTGAAAACAGGCGGGTGGGGCTCAGCTTTGCTGACAAGGCTGAGCGGATTAGAGCAACCACTCCTGCTATTTGACTGTCACAGTGCTAGACTATGCAGGTGCTCAGTGAAATTCACACAGACATCTCACCAGGAAATTTGTCTGCTAATTGTGTGAAATTAGCAACTGTACTTAAATGTTTAAATCAACACTTCTGTTTAGATATAGAGTATGTTGGGATTTTAAAGAATCTCGGGTCATTTAGGAAACATATGTTCAAAATGACAATAAAAATTCATCTGTAAGGTGAGAAACATGTATATATCTGCTATAAATACACACATTCTATTTTAGCACTAAACTATAGGAAGAGAAAACACTTTTCAAATTCAAACGTGGAGGTATACGGCCACCACTACCTGCTCACTAACACCCTGCATTGACTTTCCCTCATTTTGAGAATAGATGACAAACTGCTGAGTGGAGTCTTAAAGGCTCTGCCTCCGTGGGCCCCTGGCCTCTTCTTCAGCCTGACCTCCAGCGAGACACCTGCAACAGCCTTCTCTGGGTAAATCAGACTTCTCCACACTGTTTCCCATGTCAGGACGGCACGATGCTGTTCCCAAATACTCATTTATTTATTTATTCATTTCATCCTCCTATTTTTCCTCTCTACTACTGATGCTATCACAATCCATATGGACACACATACAGGTAGGTAAAGGCACACACAGTAGCACACATATGGGTGTGCACACATACACACACATCAAGCATCCTAAAAGAGGTTTTTCTTGCCCTCTCCTACATATCACCATAAAATACAGTTCTCTCTGTTGCAAAAATCTCCTGCTATGGTATATATGTACTTTTTATCACCTGTTATTTATATTTAATATACATTCTGTGACCACCTAGTTAAACCTCACCTCTCCATGCAAGTTAGGGCCATGCATTTCTTTTTCTCATTTATGCAACATGAAGCATGAAATCAGGATACAGTGTATAGTAATATATAAATATTGTTTAAATAATAAAATGAATTAATTTATATATTGATTAAATTTGCATCCCTTCTACTATTTGCCAGGACTAGGCTAAATGTTTTGCATATCTGAATTTAACATGAGCAACTACCCTACAGACTTGGTATTTTTTATTCTCTTTCTGCAGATAGAAAACGTCAGACTCATGTGATCAGAGTAACTGGCCTCAGGACACTCATCTTGTAAGAGACAGCAACATTGTTATCCTGAAGTTTGATGGACTTTGAATTTTCTTAGAATATATCCAACCCTATTTATAATTGAATTAAATGAGCACTTAGATCACTTGAATTTAGGATGACCCCGTTTTAAAGCATTCAAAATTCTTTTGAACATTGGTGCTAGAAATTATGGAAAATAGAACATAACAAAAACTGACTCAGTGTTGAATATTTTAAAAGATAATTATTTTACATTATAATAAAGTGTGTACAATCAGAAATAGTAGGAGAGAGTTAAACATAATTTCAGAATTTAAAACATAATTTCTAGAGGTAAAAGTTCAGTTCCTGAACATGAAACTCACTACTTTGAGACCATGAACGTGCTTACGATCTCCCCTGCCTCTGGTTCAGATGACGTTTAATTAGATCATCACTTTTTCTAATCCCCCATTGTTTTCTGTGACATGTCGTGCAGGGGATCAGTACCCCCTGCCCCTGCACCCACTTGCACAGGCCAGTGATTCCTTTCTCCAGAGAGCCCCTGCTGACCACAATGCTGACAGTGCCCTCAGCAAAGGAGCAGACAGTGCCTATGACCCCTGCTGGATCTGAGAGCTCTGCTGCTGGATTCTCTGTGAAAAGAAGGGAACTGACAATCAGCAGGAATTTAGTATAGAGCCTCATGTGGTCCTTTTCTTCTATTATTTCCAACATTTATATCAACAAATATGTAGTATTTAATAATATGTGTCTAATCTTCTAGGCACTATAAAGGAAACAAACTATGATTGACTTTCTGACTGGAGAGAAAAACTAATACACATGGAAGGGTCAAACAATAATTGAGAAACTGTAATATGAACTATTAGTATGGTTTGAATTGTGTAGCTAGAATTCATATGCTGAAGTCCTGTCCCTTTGTGTGGCATGATGTGACAATGCAGTAATGCTCCACTTAACAACTAAGATCCATGACAATAAATGCATCATTAGGTAACTCTGTGTTGCTGCATAAATCTTAGCAGGTACTTACGCAACTAAAGATAGTGATGATGTCACTTGACAGTATAATCTTGGGGACACTATCATATACACAGTTGCCCCTTGACAGAAGTTCAGATAGTCTTTTAAAAGATGCTTAAATTAGAATACATTCATTAGGGTGGAACCTTAATTCAATATAGTAGGTATCCTTACAAGAAAAGGGGATTAGGTTAGACTGAAAGAGGTACAGGCAGAAGACAATCATTTATATGCCAAGGAGAAGATGCAGAAGAAACCAGACTTCCCACCTCCCCACTTCTTTGGAAGTAAATTTCTATCAACTGTCCTTGGCTTTGTTACAGAAGCTCCAGCACATGAATACTTGTCTTACCTAAAGGAATGATTTTAGGGGAGGATAGGCCACTATGTGTTGGGACACTTGAGAAAGGCTTTGTACAGGGCACGTGGTCTGGTTTGAATGGAGACAATAACTGAATGACAGGAAGAAGAATGATCTTTACTGAGATTCCTGCTCAGTAAAGTCAGCTTAATAATTACGAGAAAAAATACTTTAGCCACTGGAAACAATCTCTAAAGCCTTTGAAGCTTTGAAATTTATCTTAATGTTAATGTTTAATAATGCATTTATTCACTTATATTATATCATTTTAATTTATACATAACTTAATGTGTTATTATTAAGAGTTATTCTGGCATCAAAATCAGCATATTATTTTCCATACATATTTAAATATTAAAATCTATATTTATATAAAAAGGCCTATGAATAAAGAAAAAAAGACTATTGTACAAGTACAATTATATTTTGTGTATAATTGCAGTACTTGTAAAATGAGAGTAATACAAAAAATCCAACACTTTAAGTTTTAGATAGAGGCTATTTCTCTTTATTTTCTAGATCCTATACATTTACATATTGTCAGAAGCTTGAAGAAATTTTCTGGGAGAATCTTATGCATATATTCATGGTCATATGTTAGTGATGTATTTAAGCTTACAGCTTCCTAATTATACAAATGGCAATTAAATATTAAGAATATAATTTTTCTATTTTCATTCCCTTTTAGAAACAAATAAAAATATATCCTTAACATTGCCCAGCTTTGTTTTCCTTTGAGATTTTCAGGAAATATTTAAAAGCTGCATTTAAGTGAATAATTTTCAGTCTAGGAATGGGGAGCCAGCTCGGAGCCATAGGCTGTTCATCCAACCAATAAGCAGGTGTGAATGAATATTTCATGAACATTCCCTGCAGTCTTCTCTTTATTGCACAGCAACAGTCCCACCCCAGCCATCCCCCCAACTCCCTGTGCTCCCCCACCTTCTTTTGACAACAGGGGGAAGCTTTAATACTACTTAAAATTCTTACCAGTATCAAAGTAGTATGCTGCTTTTACCGCTCACATTAGTTTTTATCTTTTGGTTTTTGTTTTAAAAGTCATTCGGCAGGTGCATTTCTTTCAGCCTTAAGGAAGAGGAATACCAAAAGTACTTACCTAAAAAACAAAACACAAAAAGAGAATGATCACAATGAATTCAGGGGCACACCTGATTACTTGACAAAGGACAGCGGTGGGGATAAAAATATGTACTGCACCTAAAGGGACTGAGACATACAACAAAATAAAGCCAAAGGCTACATATATCAGGTGAAGATTATTCTTAAACTAAAGAAAGAAAAGCAGTATGCCTTACTTAGTTTAAAAGATAGATGAAGCAGAGTTTTGATTTTCTTTTCTGTGATTTTTCTGAATGACTTTCATCAAAATAGATTCCATTCTAAGGAGTCTAATTTATAACTCTTAACAGCTTTTGTTAACTGTCTCCAACGTTTCCATCAAAAGTGAGACGACCTTATTCTAGACTTATGCATCCCCTAAATCAGAGCTTCAACACTTTTTTATCCTAATAAAGCCTGGACCAGGACATACGAGGCCCTGGTAGGTTATAACAGGAACAAAGGATTTGCTAGCAGTTACCTTCCTATGAGGCCAAGGACCTCCTTTAACACGAGAAATTGTGATTTTGGCTGAAGGGATCACTTTTCTAGGAATTTGGAGACTACCAGCATGATGACACCACAGCTAACACATATCAGATGCAACAGACCACAGAGAAATGTGATCTTTATATATATGCTTTTTGAGACAGGATTTCATTATGTAGTTCAGGCTGCCCTTGAAATCACCAGGTTGGCTTCAAACACACAGTGACCTTCCTGCCTTAGTCTCTTAAGTGCTAGGTTTACAGATATGTGCCACAATGCCCAACTGTATATACATATTTAGGAAAAAGTTTTATTGAAATTTTAAATAGAAAATGTTTGTGGCTTTCAGCAGTGTGTCAGCTGGGTATGGACTTGGTGTCTTTGACTGTGTGCTGATCACAGAAATCTCCCTGTGACAAGGCAGAGAATGGCTTTGGGGTTGCTCAACTGATAGATCTACCAAAGGTGATAAAGATATAGAAATACCAAGTGAAGAAACTATTCACCTAGACAGACATCAAAAGCCTCATTTGTTCAGAAGAAATGATTTTCTCCTTCCACTCCTGACAGGACACAGCCAAACAAGACAGAGTCTTAAGAGAAATGGGACCTAGATAAAAAGAAAAGAGCTCCCGTGCACAAAGAGGAAGGAATGTCCACATTCTGATGGTGGTGACGACATAAAGTTGCCGATCTGACGCTCCCTGGGTACAGTATAGGAAGAGAAACGCATTTCTTCTCAAGCCCAAAACGGTATTACAGTTCTGATGGTAAAAACATGAGAATTTCAGTGCCCTCTGAGACCTATTCAATCAGCATTGTGGAGGTGAGGTTTTGGAATTTCCTTTTTAAATAAGCACTCCAGGTACATTTTATGTAGTAAACTTACTTGCACATGCAGTTTTAGGAAATACATGCTAAAAAGTGTGAGTTCTCTGCTTTTGAGAGCTCCTTGTAGAGATAATTCTCCAAGGAAGCTGAGCACATAGTGAAAGATGATTGAACGAGACAGCAGGAACAGAGAAAGGAATGCATATTTCTGTTTAAAAAACAAATTTAGTTTCCTCTCAACAGCAAAGTACTTAAAGCAAAAAAATCTTGCATAAAATATACTGTTTTAATTGTCTTACACTCCCAACAATACAGTTTTCCATTCTTAGAATCAACTGAATCTTAATCTAAGATGCATTTTAAGCTCCCTCTTACAGAGGGCACTGTTTTCTTGGTAGTTCATTTGGTTGTAGGCAATTTTGATAACAACAAAGAAACAACACCCCTCATAATTGCATCAGTAAATTAAGCTTAGAAGTAGCTTTGCCTGTCACAGAGTATACCATAAAATTTCTGTAGTGAAAACTCTCATGGTCCTGGACTGACTTTAATTTCTAGTATCACTTGAACTGTGATACCTTCATTTTTATTAAAACCACTTAGATTGTACTTGAACTATTTTTATCTGAATAAGGTGAAATGAAAAATTGATTTTTTTTCAGAAAGTGTTTTGAGTATACTGTACTATTTCTGTGCTGCAGACATTTAGAAATAATTCATTTCACTTCCAGGATGCTGTGGCATGCTTAAAAGGATGAAAAAGTACTTTATAAGGGCATATAAAATTCATTGCTGTAAACAAAGAGATGTTTCTTCCCAACAAAGTGCTCCACTACTAACTGAAACAGAACCTCTAAAAAATAGTTACAATAGCAACAAACTGTGAACTGACCTCGATATTAATATTTTCCCTCAGAGGAGAAATGGAAATGCTTTTAGGTTCCACATTTGCAGGTCAAGCAGTACTGCCATTTTAAAAGATTTTTTTTTTGCATCTAACTCAGCATATCAGCATGTATTTTGTGTTTCTCAAATGAGAAAACTGTGACGATTAAACCAAAGAAGCTAACTGGGCTGGCTGCCAGGAGCTAGAAGTCTTGGGGTGGATACTGGGGCAAAGGAGGTCATTACAGTGATTTTTAAAACATCTCCTGTACTTCAGAGCATAAAAGTGGAGTAAAAAATGAAATGTTAACTGACACAGGGCATCATACACCACAAAGCAGCACAGATAGCTTTAAGGCTTTACCACATCCTCAGGATCGCTGTAAGACTCACATCCTTCCCCCTGCCTTCAAATCCTTTTATTCATTCCCTTTACTGCATAAGTAACAACAGCTACAAAATGCATTGCAAAGAGGACATAAAGTGATAGAAGTCAGGCACTTCCTTGTCCCTTCTCTAGCAGCATTATTTTTGGCTCTGTTCATTTTTAAGGGGGTGATATTACATATCACAGCTTCAGACCAATTATTCATACTGCCAGAGGCAGCTACTCTGTGATGAAGACAATTCTTTTATGGTGCAGATTCTGTTATTAGTTATAAGAAAAGCTTTAAGAAACTGAGCTTGCTTTGTTTCACAGCACGGTGGTTTAGGATACATAAGGATAAGAAATATAACATAAATTCCTCTGCTAGACCTGGTCAGAATATGCATGACAGAAGAAGACAACAAAAAAGCAGCAACCATCCAAAAACCACAGGAAAAGAAAAGAGAAGGGGTAATTTTTTCAAAAAGAAAAATATTTTTTTCTTCCAATTCTAAATATTGCAGCCAAGTTTTATTGTGGGTACATTAAACACACTTGGCCCAAGGTTGGTCAGTTCAACTCCAGGGTAAATAAAAAACCTAAAGTAAATAGGCTTGTTTATGGATGCATCCAATGGCAATCTATTATTTAAAGTCATACCAAGTATAGATGTGACAGGAAGACAGGTTGGTATAGTGTTCTTCCTGTGCAAAGGTTGACTGTGCTGGATGCAGAAAAGCAAGGAGAGCCAAAAGTTGGGAAAGGGCAAGTGTCACAGTCAACCCAGCTTCTAAACCACGATGAATTTCACTGTTTTCACGTACTGTGAATCATTTCTCCAAAGGCAACAACCATTTCACTTGCTGATAGTGCTCCTGTGCAACTTACTTGATGAGTAGCATTTTCATTAGCTTTCAAAGGACGTTTCATCTATGTGGTTCATCCTTGCAAATGCATGAATGTAAACTTTCCATCACCTTGACTTTTCATTTCCCCTTCAAAATGGGAATTTTGTGATCTGACCTGACAGATCATATAAATCTTTCAACACTATTCATAAAACTTGCCTTGCAATAGGCACTGAAATTAAAATTGTAAACCTGTTCCCCATTATCATGCTAATATCTATTTAAATCTACGCTACAGATGCTAGCTAGCCCTAAGAGGCCTAACCAAAAAACTAACATTGCACAGAGTTCAAAAGTTACTTGAGATTTAATTCTATTTCCTTGCAGTCTAAAAACAATGAACTTGGACTATAAATGCTTTCGACCTAAAAAGAAAGAAAGGAATAAACACAGATTGTAGCAAAGAGATGACTTTCCTTCATGGGATTTGCCTTCTCTAACACAACCAGATATGGTACATAAGAGGGAGTCTAATCTACTAATAAGAGCATCAGTTTTACTATCCATAAAAGCCTGGTTCCTAGTCCTTAGTTGTGGTTATACATTATTTGAATCAGTCTACTTTCTCATGAAAAATAAATGCATATACTATAGAAAGAAAGAACGAGCTAGATAGAAAAAAGCTTGGCAAATGATACATATTGTTTAAAAGACTATTTTGGAACTTTTGTTTTCCCACATAACTAGCTCAGTAAACCAATTACTTTCATAGTCTCAACTATGTTAATGCCTCTGAAATATAGTTTAGAATCCCTTTTTTTTTTCCTTTTTCGGTACCAGGGATCAAATTCATGACCTCACACTTTTCAGGCAGGCGCTTTTGCCAGTGAGCTGGCTAGAACACATTTTCTAATCAAAGCCTTCATTCTTTTTGTGACTGGACAGAAACATCATTTAGCTCATCATATTATTACTAGAATAGATTATGCAAATCATCAAGAAAGTTTTGAATGGTGAGGTATATGTACTGATAGTTATGTTAAAAACATGTATTTAACTGTGTTATTGAGAAGACTATGGCCAATACAAACCTAGTTCATTTAATCTACAAAAGGCATGTTTCATTCCTATGGGAAACTGTAAGAGATTTGGTTCAGAATTTCTATTTATTCCGCAAGGAAGAGAAATGCTTTCTTCTTTCAGCTGCCACTTTAAAATGCCTTGTAGTACCTCTGCTTCCACAATAGCAGCTCTGTGCCAGTGATTTTCAATGTCCAGATTTTCAGATATGATTATGCATGACAATAGATCTGCATAGATTTCAGATGTGTTTGAGAAATGTGTGAAGCTGGAGCTCACCTAACCTGTCACCATCACTCTGCATCACCCTCAAGCAAATGGTGTGGCTAGGAGAATGGTGAGTACCAAGAAGGATGCTCTAAAGTGAACTGTTAGAGGAAAACGATGGAGGAGATTTACCAAGTTTCCCATCACTCAACACGTCACTCCAAGTGAGACAAAAAGAATCAGTTCTGCTGAATAAAAACGAAGCAACATTACAATTGTTTCTTTGACAGTTCTCACATAAAGCATAACTTTGAATTTACAGACTAGCCAGAAAATATGCTGAGTATTATATTTATTCAGTTCATCTTTCTATAAGGACTAGTCTTAACTAAGATTTCTAAAGGTATGAGACAGGGATGTGCCTATGAAACTGTTACATCTTTTATTGTAAGAGGCAGACAAGTGATGGTGAACCTTCTAGAGATTTCCATGATAACAAACAACCAACAGTGTCATGTGTACCACAGGTTTATCACTACTGGTAGACTACTGATGGCTTAACACTAACAACAGTGAGTTGGTGTTATGTTCAGGTTGTAAAAGTTCTTTTTGTGCTTTATGAAGTTCATTACATGCCATTACATACCTACTTGTTATTTGACATCCTTCACCTAGAATATTTTTCCTATTGAAATTATTAAGAGTATTTTGTTTCTATTTAACCTCAAGCAAAT